>NC_089509.1:33701740-34012310 GCF_036850995.1 Saccopteryx leptura
GGATAGCTCTCCTTGACTTGTGAGCTGACATAAAGATTTTAAATATAGAGTTTTAAGATGTTAGGGAGGAAAGTGACATTGATTTATTTGTTTTGTTCTCAGCCAGCCTGAGAAACCTGTCTTGTCAGGTAATGAACAACTGCTTTTACCCAACTAGTGACTTCAAAGGAACAATTACTCATCCCATCATTTTCGTTCTTGCTGAGTCATCCAGGCTGGCTCATATTGGTCTCAACTGAATAAGAATCTCCAGGCAATGGACTCTGGGGCTGAGGTTCCTGTTTAGTAATATGAATCACAAAAACATGCCTTGGACACGAAGCCGTGGACGTTCTGGAAAGATTTCATAGATCCAGCTTTTCAGTCGTATGTCTATTGGGGATATTACATTGTGCGGTATGGTCAAAAGTGGCCATCTTAAAGGCCAATGAAGAATGACTATATGAGTAACCAGACCCTCTGTCCTGCCTAGTGTTGGTGTAAAGGGTGAAGATAGAACTATGAAAATGAACGGTGATTTTGGGGTACCTCTTACCTGTACCTTCTTAGTAGTGTTGTAGGTTTGACCACTGAATCTTCCGTGGGGATCTTAGTAAAACCCCTTTAAGGCCCTGTCCTTGTGATGGTACTGACGGAGCCTTGACACTTAAGAAGACTTGTGCCTTCATAGACAGGTACTATTGAAAGGCAGCTGGAATTGCTTCTATTTACAAATCCTACCTGTCCCCTATCATGTTACTGTTTTGAGTACTCTTCTTGGATTCTATTGTATTTGTTTTTTGTTTTTTTTTCCTTTTCACCATGACATACTTTAAAAGGACACATTCATGTATTCTCTTTGTTGTACAATTCATTCTAAAAATAAAAACATGCCAATGAACCTTTTCATTGTTTTACAGAAATTGGAACAGATGCCACAGTGAGCAATTTTTAATTTTTATTTATTTATTTATTTCTATTAATTTTACTAGGGTAACACCAATAAAATGGGGTCCATATGTTCAAAGAAAACATGTCCAGGTTACCTTGTCAATCAATTATGTTGCAAACCCATCACCCAAAGTCAGATTGTCCTTCGTCACCTTCTATCTAGTTTTCTTTGTGCCCCTCCCCCTCCCCCTTTTCTTCTCCCCCATCCCCTGTAACCACCACACTCTTATCAATGTCTCTTAGTCTCGTTTTTATGTCCCACCTACGTATGGAATAATGCAGTTCTTGTTTTTTTCTGATTTACTTATTTGACTTCATATAATGTTATCAAGATCCCACCATTTTGTTGTAAATGATCCGATGTCATCATTTCTTATGGCTGAGTAGTATTCCATAGTGTACATGTGCCACATCTTCTTTATCCAGTCTTCTATTGAAGGGCTTTTTGGCTGTTTCCATGTCTTGGCCACTGTGAACAATGCTGTAATGAACATGGGGCTGCATGTCTCTTTACGTATCAATGTTTCTGAGTTTTTTGGGTATATGCCCAGTAGAGGGATTGCTGGGTCATAAGGTAGTTCTATTTTCAGTTTTTTGAGGAATCACCATACTTTCTTCCATAATGGTTGTACTACTTTACATTCCCACCAACAGTGAATGAGGGTTCCTTTTTCTCCACAGCCTCTCCAACATTTGCTATTACTTGTCTTGTTCATAATAGCTAATCTAACAGATGTGAGGTGGTATCTCATTGCAGTTTTGATTTGCATTTCTCTAATAACTAATGAAGATGAGCATCTTTTCATATATCTGTTGGCCATTTGTATTTCTTCCTGAGAGAAGTATCTGTTCATGTCCTCTTCCCATTTTTTTATTGGATTGTTTGTTTGTTTGTTGTTGAGTTTTATGAGTTCTTTGTCTATTTTCCTATCCAAGAGCAAGGAATATTCTTCCATCTCATTGTATCTTTTTCAATTTCCCTTAACAATGGTTTGTAGTTTTCATTATATAAGTCCTTTACATTCTTTGTTATGTTTATTCCTAGGTATTTTTTTTTTTTGGTTGCAATCGTGAAGGGGATTATTCTTTTGAGTTCCTTCTCAGTTGTTTCATTGTTGGCATATAGAAAGGCTATGAACTTTTGTATATTAATTTTGTATCCTGCGACCTTACTGTATTGGCTTATTGTTTCTAGTAGTCTTTTCATAGATTCTTTGGGGTTTTCGATGTATAGGATCATATCATCTGCAAAAAGTGATACCTTTACTTCTTTTCCTGTATGGATGCCTTTTATTTCTTTGACTTGTCTGATTGTTCTGGCTAGAACCTCTAGGACCACATTAAATAAGAGTGGAGAGAGTGGACAACCCTGTCTTGTTCCTGATTTAAGGGGGAAAGCCTTCAGTTTGGTGCCATTTAATATGATGTTAGCTGATGGTTTATCATATATGGCCTTTATCATGTTGAGGTATTTTTCTTCTATACCCATTTTGTTGAGAGTCTTAAACATAAAATTGTGTTGTATTTTATTGAATGCCTTTTCTGCATCTATTGATAAGATCATGTGGTTTTTGTTCTTTGTTTTGTTGATATGGTGTATTACGTTAACTGTTTTATGTATGTTGAACCATCCTTGAGATTCTGGGATGAATCCCACTTAATCATGATGTATTATTTTTTAATATGTTGTTGTATTCGATTTGCTAGTATTTTGTTTAGTATTTTAGCATCTGTATTCATTAGAGATATTGGTCTGTAGTTTTATTTTTTTGTGCTGTCTTTGCCTGGTTTTGGTATGAGGGTTATGTTGGCCTCATAAAATGTGTTTGGAAGTATTGCTTCTTCTTCAATTTTTTGGAAGACTTTGGGTAGAATAGGAACCAAATGTTCTTTGAATGTTTGACAGAATTCTCTAGTATAGCCATCTGGGCCTGGACTTTTATTTTTGAGGAGCTTTTTAATAGTTTTTTCTATTTCTTCCCTACTGATTGGTCTGTTTAGGCTTTCTGCTTCTTCTTGACTCAGTCTAGGAAGGTTGTATTGTCCTAGGAATTTATCCATTTCTTCTAGATTGTTGAATTTAGTGGCATAAAGTTTTTCATAGTATTCTACAATAATTCTTTGTATATCTATGATATCCGTGGTGATTTCTCCTCTTTCATTTTGAATTTTGTTTATATGAGTCCTTTCTCTTTTTTCCTTGGTAAGTCTTGCCAAAGGTTTGTCAATTTTGTTGATCTTTTCAAAGAACCAGCTCCTTGTTCTATTAATTTTTTCTATAGTTTTTCTGTTCTCTATTTTTTTCAGCTGGTTTTGGGTTGTCTTCGTTCTTCTTTTTCCAGTTCCTTAAGGTGTGAAGTTAAGTGGTTCACTTGGGTTCTCTCTTGTTTGTTCATATAGCCCTGAAGTGATATGAACTTCCCTCTTATTACTGCTTTTGCTGCATCTCATAGATTCTGATATGTCATATTGTCATTTTCATTTGTCTGTATATATCTTTTGATCTCTGCGCTTATTTCTTCTTTGACCCATTCATTTTTTAAAAGTATGTTGTTTAGTTTCCACATTTTTGTGGGTTTTTTTTTCTCTTTTTTGCAGTTGAATTCTAGTTTCAAGGCTTTATGATCAGAAAATATGCTTGGTACAACTTCAATTTTTCTGATTTTGCTGATGTTTTTGTGGCCCAACATATAGTCAATTCTTAAGAATGATCCATGTACACTGGAGAAAAATGTATACTCTTTCACTTTGGGATGAAATGTCCTGTAGATGTCTATCATATCCAGGTGCTCTAGTGTTTTGTTTAAGGCCACTATGTCTTTGTTGATTCTCTGTTTGGATGACCGATCTAGAGCCGTCAGCGGTGTATTGAGGTCTCCAAGTATGACTGTATTTTTGTCAGTTTTTGTTTTAAGGTCAATAAGTAGCTGTCTTATATATTTTGGTGCTCCTTGGTTTGGTGCATATATATTAAGAATTGTTATGTCTTCTTGATTCAGCCTCCCCTTAATCATTATGAAATGGCCATTTTTGTCTTTGAGTACTTTTGTTGTCTTGTAGTCAGCATTAACAGATACGAGTATTGCTACACCTGCTCTTTTTTGGATGTTATTTGCTTGGAGTATTGTTTTCCAGCCTTTCACTTTGAATTTCTTTTTATCCTTGTTGCTTAGATGAGTTTCTTGTAGACAGCATACAGTTGGATTTTCTTTTATAATCCATTCTGCTACTCTGTGCCTTTTTATTGGTGAGTTTAATCTGTTTACATTTAGTGTAATTATTGACACTTGTGAGTTCCCTGTTGCCATTTTATAGGTTTTTTTCTGTTAGTTTTGTGTCTTGTTTGATTCTTCTCTTTCGTTTTTCTACCTTTTGTTTTTGTTTGGTTGTATTCCATACATCTTTCCTCTGTTGCTATCTTTTTTATCTCATGTGCTTCTGTGGTGGTTTTTTCAAGGGTGGTTACCATTAACTAATGAAAAGATTCCTACTCTGTTCATTGTAGTGCACTATCTTGTGAGTACTTTTGCACTCTATCGTCCTTTGCTACTGTTAATCTTCGTCCTCTACCTCCCCCCTTTTTCTTTGTTGTCACTGTTTAAATTTGGTTTTATTGTGTTCTTGGTGGAGCTTTTACTTGTGGTTTAGTTTGGTTTTGTTCTTTGTATCTGGTTGGAAAACCCCCTTTAGTAATTCTGGGAGTGAGGGTTTTCTGATGATAAATTCCCTCATCTTTTCTGTATCTGTGAATGTTTTAATTTCTCCTTCGTATTTGAAGGATAGCTTTGATGGGTATAGTATTCATGGCTGAAAGTTCTCTCTTTTAGGACTTTAAATATTGGGGTCCACTCTCTTCTAGCTTGTAGAGTTTCTGTTGAGAAATCTGATGATAATCTAATGGGCCTTCCTTTATATGTTGTATTCTTCTTTTCCCTGGCTGCCTTGAGAATTTTTTCTTTGTCGTTGATTTGTGCCAATTTCATTATGATATGCCTTGGAGTAGGTTTGTTGGGTTAAGAAAACTTGGAGTTCTGTTTGCTTCTTGAATTTGAGGCTTTAGTTCTTTCCACAGGCTTGGGAAGTTCTCATCTATTATTTGTTTGAATATGTACTCCATTTCATTTTCTCTCTCTTCTCCCTCTGATATTCTATTATTCTTATGTTATTCTTTTTGATGGAGTCAGACAATTACTGTAGGGCTTTCTCAGTTTTTAAAATTTTTGAGTCTCTTTCTTCTTCTCTCTGTTGTGCCTCAAGTTGCTTGTCTTCTATTTCACCAATCCTACCTTCTATCTGGCCTGTTCTATTAGCTAAGCTTGTTACCTTGTTTTTCAGTTCATGAATTGAGTTTTTCATCTCTGTTTGATTTGTTTTTATAGTTTCAATTTCCTTGGTAATATATTCTTTGTGTTCATTGAGTTGTTTTCTGAGCTCCCTAAATTGCCTTTCTGTGTTTTCTTGTATATCTCTGAGTATTTTTAGGATTTCTATTTTAAATTCTCTGTCATTTAACTCCAAGGTTTCCAATATTTTAAATTTTTTCTCCATAGATTTTTCCTCATCTATCTGTGCTATCTCTATGTCTTTTGTATCCATGATATTCGATTTTCTTTTCCTTAATGGCATCTGAGGGTGGTTTTGTTGATAGTGTTAATGAGAATTAATAAATAATAAAAAGTTAAAAATATAAAAATAAAAAAGAATAAAAAAAATTATTATTCCCCCTTCCTTTTGTTACCTCTCCTCTCCTCTCCTTCTTTCGAAAATCTTGTGGTGAACTATAATTATATTGTACTAAATAGAACAAAAACTACCTATAATAGAGGGCCTGAGTTGGGGAGAAGTGATAAAGGGGCAAAAAATGGGGTATGGACCCACAAAATGCAAAAAAGGAAAAAATTTGAGTCAAGAATAAAATGATCTGCTTTTAGGTGATGGTTGACGAAGAGATTCAATGAGAGGAATAAGAGGGAAAAAGGGGAAAGAAAAAATTAAAAAATTACTATTGTATTTAGTGGAGCAAGAAGTAGATGAAATGGAGGGCCAGTGTTGGGAGTACTGCTAGTGAGTTAAAAAAGCAAAGTAAAAAACCCCCAAAGTGCCACAAAGAAAATTTTGAGTCCCAGATAAAATAATTTGTTCGTGATTGGGGATTGAATGAGAGGAAAAGTAAAGGAGAAAAGAAGAAACTAATATAGAGGGAGGAAAAAAAAGATAGAGGAAAACACAAAAAAGAAGAAAAAAAGAATAAAATGAGAGAGAGAGAGAGTTAAGGGTTTTGGAGTGCAACCCTCATAGAGAGAAAGGAAGTAGAAAGAAAAGATAATGGGAAATGTAACACTTATGGGTAGTGTAGTTCAAGGAGAGGAGAGAGTAAGACCGGCAGAGAATTAAATGACCAAATTGGAAGAGGAAGAAAATAATCAAGACAGGAAGATAAGAGGAACAAATGAACAAATATACTAAAATGGGGTAGGTTATAGAGTCTGTGGATTATTCTTGATTTTGAGAGGTTATCTTCTTGTTTTTTCTTTTCTCTCCCTGTTCCTGGTTGGTGACTATGTACCCCGGGTTCTGCTCCTGTGGCACGCTTAGGTAGAAGTTTGCAGTGGATAAGTCTCTATGGCGATGTCATATATTGGGCTTCAGTCTCGTTGGCAGTAGAGGCTCATTAGCATTTGCAGGCTCCACCAATGATAGAGTTCATGTTCCCGGAGCATCTCTCCTAGTCTTTCCTTCCTGAATTAGTAGCCTGATGGTCCAGCTATGGGGTTGCTGCTGCCTCTGCCTGGAGCGTAAGAGGCTCAAAGACTGGCAAATCCCCACTCTATTCCCACTCAGCACAGGGTTCTGGGTAAGGCTCAATCTGTCAGAGCCCCTAGCATAATCAGGCGGGGCTTCAGCCCACAGAAAGACCTCTGACTCTGCCCCTCTGTCCAGGAACACGGGCGCCCACTCCCAGGGGAATCTCTCGCCTACTCTCCGCACTCGCCGACCAGGATTTCTGGCCAGCCACCTCTCACTCCTGGTGAGGCGCCCCCCCCCCCCCCGCACGGAAAAGTTCCAGCGTAGGGAATTTCACTCCCACTCACTCCCCGCGCGCTGCTTTTTGGGGCGCAGGTGCAACCCTGAGATTCTGGTTTCCGCCCACACAAAGGCCTCTGACTCTGCCCCTCTGTCCGGTAACAGGGGCGCCCACTCCCAGGGCTCTAGGAGGAATCTCTTGCCCACTATCTGTGTGCGCTGACCAGGAGATCAGGGCAGATGGCTGTCCCAAGTTCCTTTCTTTGTCTGGGTTTGGCACGAGCGTTAGCTTGTGTTGACTGGGTTGCCACAAGCACAGTTTTTCCTTGGCTTGGATGTCTGTGCCACAGCCTGGTTCGAACGTTTGTGCCACAGTCTGGTTCTATTCACACCCTATGCCCGCCTTAGTTCCTGTACTCTCAGTTCCCAGTGAAATCAGCCCTTATTTAGGTTAGTGAGGAAGGTGGAGTGTTTCTTCCTCCGGGGTTGATTATATATTTAGTCAATTTTTCGCTCAGTCAGACCTTCGTGTTTAGTGTGGAACTTCTGGAGGCTCCAAGGATAGATTTTTCTGTCTCTGGTTGAAGATCTTGTTGAATTTTGGGGGAGATTTATCGGTATCACTCCTTATGGTGCCATTTCTCTGACTGGATTCTATTGTATTTGGATGACAAATACGAGACTGAGTTGTCCTGGATAAAATTAGAATATATGAGTAATTGTAGAGATCGATATTGATTGGCATGTGTATTTAGTTCCATTTCATTCCAGAGTTCAGTTTATTTCCAAGTTCTTAATATTTTTATTCATTACAGATCTAGAAAAATTTAGTTTTGAATGGGAGCTGTCTTTTTGAGATTTAGTTGAGCCATCACCTGTTCATGGGAGAATTTATCATGTATAAAATAAAAAGAAAATATTCAAAGCAAAATGCTGGATGCAGGCTGTGGGTTAGTAGAAAATCCTACCACTTTTACAAATTCTTAACTAATCCTTCCTGGATTTTAATAAAATCAACAGTTGCTTTTGTAACAGCTACTCTGTCACCTTTCTCAATCTCCAGGCACTTGAAATACATCATTAAACAACATCAGAATTAATCCAGGGCCCTTTAGTCTGTCGACTGAGCTCCTTGGGGGAGGTGCCTTGCTTTCTTCCTGTTGAATTCGAAGGACTAAGAAAAATAAGAACCAAATCACACACTCATAAAATTTATTTATAAGCAGGTAAATATGCAATAAGTAGTAATCCTGAAAATAAAATAAATTGTGATCCTGAAGTCCCTGGTGGTTTGATGACATGTCCCATAGGGTCCGTGTTAGATGGAAGGCTGGGCGTTGGTGACAGCCGCTTGGGGGTTCTCAGACAGGGCCTGTGTGGGAGGCAGCCATGCATGCCCTGCGGCGGAGTGCCTTCCCCACTGCCCGGGAACCCTGTGCTGAAATGGGAAAGCTCAGTCCAGACAAATGCTAAGGAAACAAAACCAATCTTTTATTACTCTCTATAACATTTATTGCAAGACATACTGGATGCCCTTATCCTTGAGGCATTCTGACAGTCATTTTAATGAATTATTTTCTTTTCCACCACCAAAAAAAGCAAATAAAACATTTTATCACCTTTTTGGGTGGACTTGATGTCTTTGTCTTCATTTCATCACAAAATTCCCCTTACCTTTTAGTTTTTTTAACTCAAGGACAGAGATTCTGTTTTTCTCATTCTGTATAGGAAGGCTGTTTCTACTCTGATTTGTGTGTGTGTGTGTGTATGGTCCTATATTCCCAATTTATTTTTGTTGTTGGAGGGGTGAGGGACAGGGGCATAGGAAAAGGGGGACTCAAGAAATGCCTCATGTTTGCAGTAACACGTGGATCAGAGGGAAAGATTCCTTTTTTAAAAATTTATTTATTTTATTTGTTTATTTAGAAAATTAAATTTAACAGAGTGACATAGATTTTGGGTAAACATTTCCACATCATTTGAATAGTCGGTTATGTTGTATACCCATCACCCAAAGTCAAATCATCCTCTTTTACCTTATATTTGTCCCTCTTTATACTCTACCCTCAACCTTCTTTCCCTTGCCCCACCCACATCCCCTTCCTCCTAGTAACCACTGCATCCATTATCTGTGTCCATGAGTCTCAAGTTTGTATCCCACCTGTGTGGAATCATACAGTTTTTAGCTTTTTCTGATTTACTTATTTCACTTCATATAATGTTATCAAGGTCCATCCATGTTGTCGTAAATGATACTATGTCATCATTTCTTATGGCTGAGTAGTATTCCATAGTACTGTATATATGTACCACATCTTCTTTATTCAGTCCTCTATTGAGGGACACTTTGGTTGTTTTCATGTCTTGGCCACTGTGAATAATGCTGTGATGAACACGGAGGTGCATTTGTCTTTACGTAACAGTGTTTTTGAGTTTTGGGGGTATATACCCAGTAGAGGGATGACTGGGTTGTATGGTAGGTCTATTCTTAATTTTTTGAGGAACCATCGTATTTTCTTCCATAATGGTTGTACTACTTTACATTCCCACCAACAGTGCATGAGGTTTCCTTTTTCTCCACAGCCTCTCCAACACTTGTTATTACCTGTCTTGTTGATAATAGCCAATCTAATAGGTGTGAGGTGGTATCTCATTGTAGTTTTGATTTGCATTTCTCTAATAGCTAATGAAAATGAGCATCTTTTCATATATCTGTTGGCCATTTGTATTTCTTCTTGGGAGAAGTGTCTGTTCATGTCCTCTTTCCATTTTTTTATTGGGTTGTTGGCTTGTTTGTTGCTGAGTTTTGTGAGTTCTTTATATATTTTAGATATTAACCCCTTATTGGAGCTGTTTCTTTTTGAGATTTTATTTATTGATTATAGAGAAAGGAGAAAGGAGACAAATGTAGGTTGGAGGGAGAAGCGGGATGCATCAACTTGCAGTTGCCTCTTGTATGTGCCTTGACCAGGCAAGCCCAGGGTCTGGCACCACGACTTCAGTGTTCCAGGTCGACACTCCATCCACAGTGCCACCACAGGTCAGGTAAAGATTTTGAATAAGATAAAGTCTTATTTTCAATGCTGTCTCCACTCTTTAGCACTATGAGAACATTGGAGCACTAGGAGGAGGGGGGCAGTGAAGAAGTGGCTGTGCTGTACTCCACTCTGAAATGTGCTCTGAGGTTTCTTTCCCAGGATCTGCAATAAAAACCAGTGATCTGTAAGAGAACCCACAGCGCTGTGATCACCCCTCTCCATTCTGAATTATATGTCTCCATCCTAAGCTCCCTGCTCTATGGCTCCCAGGCTTATTTTTTCCCTACTCTTTGCCCTTTTTGCTTATTTCATTTCATTTTCTGTATGTCTACTTATATTATATTAAGCTGTCAACAGCAGGACACCAGGTTAGTTGTCAAGAGCCACAAAAGCTACTCAACCACATGTGTGGGTTTGTAAGGAAGAACTTTATCCAGAGGGGTGATTTTAAGTCTGAGCTGATGCAGCATGTGATAGTGTCAAGTTCAGTAGTGCAACTGAGTGATTTGAGATGTACATCTTCTGCCCCTCTGCTCCCTCCGCCTTCAGCTCCTGTGATGACCATAGACTCGAAGGGGGCTTCAGGGTCCTTTCTTCAAGGGTCCTGATCTCCAAGTGCAGAACTCCATTTGACACACCCACATTGGTGGTTGCTCCTTCATCCTCTACTTGAATAATTCCATTGGCAGGGTGCTCATTGCTCTTAGGTAGCCCATTCCCTTGTGGGGCATTTCAAAACTTGACTCCAGATGGGTCTCCTGCAGCTTTCTTGAAGTCATCTTCTAAGGTAACTTTTTCTTCTCCAAGTACACGAAAAGTTATCAATTGAAGTTTAATTCTCAGTTTCCCCCTACCTCCACCAAAATGTCCATTTCTCTGGGTAAATAGGTGTCACTTTCTGAAATACAATTAAGGCAGAGTTTTTAGACCTCTCATCATCTGCATATATCCTTCTGTAGGCCTCCTAATTAGATGTGAATGTTAAATTCCAGAGGCGATCCCACCTGGGAAGAAGAAGACACATATGCACACACACGCACATTCACCTAAATATGACATGGTGTTTTTAATTACTGTAAAATTCATGTAAACTCATTTCTGGCCAGCAAGGTGTTGGTTATTTTGTGCCTGTGCCTTGGTGATTTGAATGCATAACTATATTTAGTATTGTGTTGGATTCTGTTTGATGCTGTAATCTGCCAAGTCTTTTTTCAGATCCTGATTTTGTTACGAAACATAATAGTTGTCTCTCATGGCTCTCTGCCCTCATTGGGTTTCATAAGAAATCTTATCTTTTTTTTTTTTTTTTTTTTTTTTTTTTTAGTTAGAGGAGGGGAGGCAGAGAGACAGATTCCCGCATGTCTGACAGGGATCTACCTGGAGCGATGCTCTGCTCATCTGGGGCCATTGCTCCTTTGCAACTGGAGCCATTTTTTTTTTTAGCACCTGAGGCAGAGGCCATGGAGCCATCCTCAGTGCCCAAGGCCAACTTGTTCAAACCAACCAAGCCACAGCTGTGGGAGGGGAAGAAAGAGAGCACAAGGAGAAGAGGGAGGTGTGGAGAAGAAGATGGGTGTTTCTCCTATGTGCCCTAACTGGGAATTGAACCCAGGACATCCACATGCCCCACTGACGCTCTACGACTGAGCCAACCCGACAGGGCCAGAAATCTTCTTTTATGTGTGTGACAGAGACAGAGACAGAGAGAGGGACAGATAGGGACGGACAGACAGGAAGGGAGAAAAATGAGAAGTATCAATTCTTCATTGCGGCACCTTAGTTGTTTATTGATTGCTTTCCCATATGTGCCTTGACCGGGGAGGGGAGCTACAGCAGACTGAGTGACCCCTTGCTCAAGCCAGCAACCTTGGGCTCAAGCTGGTGAGCCTTGCTCAAACCAGATGAGCCTGTGCTCAAGCTGGCGACCTCGGTGTTTCGAACCTGGGTCCTCCGCGTCCCGGTCGGATGCTCTGTGCAGTATGCCACTGCTTGGTCAGGTCAGAAATCTTTGTATCTTCATTCAAGTAGCTGATAAAAATATTGAACGTATAAATAAAGACAGAATTGTACAGGATGCTAGTATACTGTTTAGGTTGAGGTGTATCTATTAAAAGCCATTATTTAATAGCTACAATTTGCCATCATTTCCATAAGGGTAAAATATTTTATGTATCTCCTTGCCAAAATCCAGTTCATATGTGGAATTCAGCCAGTTGAATAGCCGGCTAACCATGCCACAACAGAAGAGAGATTTGTTTAGCTATACTTACCTCAGTTTACCCATCCTAGACCAAATCACTTTTCTACTTGTCCACAAGCCAACTGCCTACTAACCCACACCTTCATTTATTAAAGTTCAAAGTGATGTTGATTTGTGTTTACTACAGTACTCAATATATGGGACAGGTTCCTGCCTTCAAAGTTTGTAGTCTAGTGAAACAAAGAGATATATAATTACAATACTCTGTTATGATATACATGTGTGTCTATAATTATAGTACTTGTATACTAAAGATAGAGTTTTACAGTATAGTAAATAATACCCAGTAAAGGTTTATCCAAGAGATCAGACAACTGGGAGAGACCATGGATAAGTAGGATTTGAGCTGGGCCTTGCTAAGAGGTTAATGATTAGTTTTCAAAAGGATGAAGGTCACTCAAAGAAAGAAAAAAAGCTTCCATTGGTAAGTGGCCTGTCCCTGGACTCCGACCGGCCTGTGGAGACCTCTCTGCCTGCTGCCATGACCTCTTGACTCCCAGACCTGCAGCTTGCACTTGTCTGTGTTAACTACAGTTGACCCTTGAATGTTGCGGGGGTTAGGGATGCTGAACCCCTGCACAGTTAAAAATCCATGTATAACTTTGATTCCCCCAAAGCTTCACTAATAATAGCCTGTTGTTGACCAGAGCCTTACTAATAACATAAAGTTGGTTAACCCATATTTTGTATGTTATATGTATTATATACTGTATTCTTACAATAAAGAAAAGAAAATGATAAGAAAGCCATAAGGAAAATACATTTACAGAAGTTACTAAAAAAATCTGCATATACACGAACCCATGCCATTCAACCCATGTTGTTCAAGGGTCAACTGTACTTTTTTTTTTTTTAACCATTTGAGTCACTTCCAAACTGTGGCTGGTTTTAGGCTTTGGTGGGGCATTTAGGCTAATTAGGTGACTAGAGGCAGTTGACAGGACCTGCATGGTAGCCACCTACATCCTAGCATGGCAGCCTCCCCCTACATTCTACAGAGGCAGTGGGAGTAAGACTTTGAAAGATGTCATGTGTAACCATATAGGATGTATATCAGACAAACTTTAAAATTAGGGTAGCACCTGTGCTTTAACCAATAACAACTTTTCTAAAAAGAGACCTTCCCCATATACACACCCTGACTCCCCAGGCCCTAAAACATCCAGCCATTCTTCAACTTTGAAATGTTTCAACTGCTTTTAAGTTGAATTGTTTGGGAAGATTTGAAGTGCATCAATTCAGCTGTGCTTGCATTTTCTGGAGCCTGAAAAATGGTGTTTCAGTTGTCCTATGTGGGGTGATGAGGAATCAAATGCACAGCCCAGATTTTTAGATTGCAGGAGGAATGAGCAGCCTTGGAAGTCAGAGAAATGGCCCCCCCGCCTGGGAGCTGAGTCAGTCTGGTTCACGTCATGAGGAGAGAAGAAACACTGCAGTGGCAATTTTCTTCAAATGCATTTCCAGCCACTCCCCATTTGGTAGGAAAAGCTTTTATTTTTCCACAGTTGGACCTCTCTTTCCGTCAAATATGTAGCCAATTGGCTAAGAGAGTAACTCGCAAAGCTGGCCGGGATTCTGTTTTTAGTGTCCTGGCAGGACAGAGAGGTTTGTTGTAATTGGGTACCTTAGCTGTTCTTCCATCTGGCCATTTCCTCCTGTCTCTTGTCCCCTTCACCTTGTTTTTTTGGGAGGCAGTGCTGTTCTTTTTAATATAGAAGATGGATGTAAATGACTAAGTGCAAAGAAACAGCTCATACATTACTTTTTGGCTTCGAGGGAGGACCTTTTGGGAGTCACCAGCAGGAAGCTTTGCCATGGGATCTGCAAGGTGCTGATAAGATCTCTGATACGCAGTGAACAAATCTCATACCCACCAGGCACTTCATTTCGCCTTCCCGGCTAAGCACCTCGGCAGGTGATACACAGAGATTGTGTATGGGGCTGTTGGTTGTTCAGTTAGTTATACCTGCCCCTGGACAACAGGAAAATGCAAACGTTGTCAGCTGCTATCATACTACCTGACCCTGGCTCCTTCCTCCAAGTTTCTTTGCTGCAACTGAAGTGAAAAAGAAAAAGAAAAAAAACTACAAGGAAACTAACATTTATTGAGCAGTCACTCACTATAGGTTAGACATTGTGAAACATACTTCATAGTTAATTCATTTAATTCTCACTGTGTCTTATCGTTTACTTCTCACCACAGTTCTGAAATTTAAATTTTCCTGTCCTGGTTTATAGATGAAGAAGCTGAGACTCTAAGAAGTAAGCAGCCCGCTCAGCTAACAGCGATGATCAGAGCTGAAGTTCAGGATCTGAACAAGGTTTCCCAGACTCCAGTTACGTTCAAGGTGCACTAAACCTTGAGGATAACTTGTGTTCCATAGGGGGCCAGAGATTTAAATACTCGGGCTGAAAAGCAATTAGACTTCCAGCACAGCCTTTTTATGTAGACTGCAACATGCAGACAACAATTCATTGTTTTTTTCCGTTATTGCCATCCAATAACATCAGAGGTTTATTGAAATTGTAAAATTCTATAATAAAGATGGCATCTTATCACCACTGTGGTCTAGTGTTCAATGCAAAATGAACTCAAATCCAGTTTTCCCTCATTTTACCCTCTCATGCCCCTCCCAAGTGTGACTAAATAGTGCTACCTGTATGCCCTGTCCTTTGAGCACATAACAGATAAAAGTGACTGAAGCTATGCCCTGTTCACAGTCTGCCCAGTTAAAGAACTCAGCATTTCCAGCAACTTCAGACAGACACTGGCAGCTACCTCACCTTGCTTTTGAAATTCTGTTTTCCTTGAAACTTGAGAAATGCCGTTAATACTTTCCTCCTGATACTAATACGTTGTAGCCATGATCTTCTAAGCCAAACATCTGTTTTTATGAGGTCCTGATGCAGCAGGCACGGGCAACGTAGGAGCAGGACTGCTATGTGCTGTTAAACAAGTGAAACCAGCAGATTTCATGGTTCTCTGCTTCCAGTCATAATGTCATAATTCTTTGGTAACAGTGAGAATTCCAAACCTAGTGGTGTACGTTCTTCTCTTTCTTAACAAATGGTGTGTCCCTGCATGTACTCTAGCCGGTAAGTCTTGTCAATAAATCTGAAAAGGCCAGGCCAGTCTGCACAAAGCACACTTTCCACCCCCCTCCATGGGATGAAAGGCAGCCCTGTAGAGCTCCGTGGGATGGAAATTACTTTTCTTATCCAGCTCAAGAGTAAAAGTATACGTACATCTATCAGTTTTCATTCTTATCTACTACAGTGGTCGAGAGATTACTTGTTTCTTTATTAGCCACTTTGTAAATATCCAAGTGTGGGGGCAAGGAAAGAAAGTTCCAGCTGTGCCCAGTGATTTCAGTGATCACTGTTGAGTGGCTGGCTAGATAGAGCAGTGCATGCTGGGAGGCCTGCTTTCCTTTCCCCCAGTGATGCTTAAGGGCTGTTGTTCCAGAAGGACCTAAAGGGAAGTTTGTACATCTAGTTACCAGACCGGTTATCAGAGAGCCTCCATTTCTCCAGGTGTAATTATGGGTCTTTGATGGGGTTTGGAAAGTGCTGCAATTATGCAGATGACTTTCAAAGGCAACAAGAGATGTTTGACCTCTCAAACCAATCTCAGTAACTCTCAGCAGCTAGCTGACTGTGCTGATAACCATTGTAAAATCTGGAGCTTTTGTGCCGATGAATTGCTCATGAAGCACAGAGAGCTGTGTAACTTACTATAAAGATATTTTATATTTCTGACAGGGCTGATTAAAAAAGAAAACAGGCGGTATTGCTCAGATCAGCACATATTCCACAGATGCACCCCCCCCCCCCATCTCTAACTAGAATATACATGTTTGTGGTGTTGGTGAGTGCTGGGAAGGTCGTTTTGTTTTGGTATATTATAAACTCGGCCTTGTAAATGTGGAGGGATTAGTCAGTTCATGAAAAGCTGTTGTTAATTCATTATGTACACAGCCTCTTTTTGGAAATACCTCTTGCCACTAATGTCACTGTAAGCAAAGTCACAATTTTCTCAGAATTCTCTCTCCTGAAATGGTCATGTGCAGTCTGGCCAGGGAAAGCTTATCTTGCACTGTTGGTTTGCATATATCTGTATTCACACTAGTTTTCCTAAATTTACAGCTAACGGCATACTTAGTGTAGGAGTTCTTACAGTTAGATTAGAAAATTCCCCCAAACTGGTAAGAAATCTTTCAACCTCAGTTAAAATGAGAACAACTATATCTTCAGCAGTAGTTTTCTACAGAGTTGTATCACTTTTGTTAAAGGAAAGGAAACATTAGACTTGTAGAGTCGCCCCTTGG
This sequence comes from Saccopteryx leptura, assembly GCF_036850995.1. NCBI lineage: Eukaryota > Metazoa > Chordata > Mammalia > Chiroptera > Emballonuridae > Saccopteryx > Saccopteryx leptura. Next base: position 33,718,321 of record NC_089509.1, read on the forward strand.
TAACTGGCAGGAAGGTGGGATCTGGTTGGCCTGACTCACTGGTCCCTGGGAAGCTTTGATCGGTTTTGCTGTCAGCGAAGAGAAATGCGCCAGCCCTGTGAAGGACATTTTGTTTGATAAACAAGGTCAGGTGATAGGAGGCCCTGTGTGAAAAAGTAAGGAGGATACTTTTATATGATTGGAATACAAAAAGGCAGATTTACCGGGGGTTCTGCTGGGCTCTTTCCTCCTGAACTTCCCAATTCAGCTTGCAGCCCAGGGGCAGCATATATTATATGCTGTTATACAACTGAAAACAGCAGATTTAAGATTCTCTGCTTCTGGGTCATAATTCCTTGGTAACAGTGAGAATTCCAAACTCGCAGCACCTCTTTATCTTCCCCAGGGCACACACATCCCTTTCTTAAGGTAGATTTTGTGTGTGTGTGCGTGTGTGCATGTGTGTGTGTGTTTGTGTGTATTTGTTTCCTTAGTCTTAGACTCTAAAAGGAGAGTAAAGTGAGGACGAAAAGAGATAAGCAAGTGTTAAAGTATGAAAGAGTTGGGAGAAAAGTATTCATTGGACCCTTTGCTTTTTAGAAGTGCTGTAAGTTGTTTTTTTTTTTTTTTTTTTTTTTGCATTTTTCTGAAGCTGGAAACAGGGAGAGATAGTCAGACAGACTCCCGCATGCGCCCGACCGGGATCTACCCAGCACGCCCACCATGGGGCGACGCTCTGCCCACCAGGGGGCGATGCTCTGCCCATCCTGGGCGTCGCCATGTTGCGACCAGAGCCACTCTAGCGCCTGGGGCAGAGGCCACAGAGCCATCCCCAGCGCCCGGGCCATCTTTGCTCCAATGGAGCCTTGGCTGCGGGAGGGGAAGAGAGAGACAGAGAGGAAGGTGCGGCGGAGGGGTGGAGAAGCAAATGGGCGCTTCTCCTGTGTGCCCTGGCCGGGAATCGAACCCGGGTCCTCCGCACGCTAGGCCGACGCTCTACCGCTGAGCCATCCGGCCAGGGCCAGAAGTGCTGTAAGTTTTATTTGCTAGCGGGAGGCTCTGGGTGGCACCACCCCTGCTGCTCTGAAGCCCTGCCAGGCAGCGAGTGTGTGGGGCTTCATGCCCCTGTCAGTGTCTACCAGCTGTGCCCATCTGCTGAGGGCACTGGACTGGCTCTGCCACGGCACAGGAAAGGGCCTGGAGGGTATCCTGGCCTGGAATTCAAAGGACATTAAATGACTTTTGTTTTCTGAGTTTTCATTGCCCAAATTCCCCTCCCCACCAACAGCTTTTTTTTTTTTTTTTTACAGAGACAGAGAGTCAGAGAGAGGGATAGATAGGGACAGACAGACAGGAACAGAAAGGGATGAGAAGCATCAATCATTAGTTTTTTTGTGTGACACCTTAGTTGTTCATTGATTGCTTTCTCATATGTGCCTTGCCTGTGGGGCTACAACCGACCGAGTAACCCCTTGCTTGAGCCAGCAACCTTGGGTTCAAGCTGGTGAGCTTTGCTCAAACCAGATGAGCCCACGCTCAAGCTGGTGACCTCAGTGTCTCGAATCTGGGTCCTCCGCATCCCAATCCGACGCTCTATCCACCGTGCCACCACTTGGTCAGGCCCCACCAACAGCTTTATTGAAGAAAAACTGATAAAATTGTGTTACGGTATACAACTTGATGATTGATATATGTGCACGTGTGACATGATCACCACAATGACGTTAATGAACACTTCCATTAGCTTACATAGTTACCTTTATCTTGTGGTGAGAACACTAAGAGAGCAAATTTCAGGTGTGTAATACAGAATAGTTAACTAGGGTCACCATGCTATTCATCAGATCCCCAGAAATTTTCATTGTAGAGCTGGAAGTTTTCCCTTTGACCAGCACGCCCCCATTCCCCCTACCACCCGGCCTGGCAACGCTGTTCTGCTCTCAGGCGCTGTCATTCTGACTTTAGAATCACATGTAAGTGAAGTCACACTGTGTGTGTCTTTCTCTGTGTGGTTTATCTCACTTAGTATAATGCCCTCCAGGTCCATTCACGTTGTCTCAGTGGCAGGATTTCTTTCTTTTACATATCTGAATAATATTCTACACATATATACCAAAGAAAAAGTTTTTGAATTTATTCACCTGGGTTGTTTCCCCATCTTGGCTATTGTGAATAGTGCTGCAGTGAACATGGGAGTGCAGATATCTCTTGGAGATAATGATTTTATTTCCTTCAAGTTTATACCCAGATATAAGATTGCTGGATTATATGGGAATTCTATTGTTAAGTTTTTAAGGAACGACTGTACTGTTTCCCATATGAGTTGCACCAATTGACATAATGACAATGATGACAGCCATTTTGAAGGTTTGATTTGCATTTCTCTGATGATTAGTGACGTTGGGCACCTTTTCACACACCTATTGGCCATTTGTATGTGTTCTTTGGAAAATGCTTATTCAAGTCCTTTGCATTATTATTATTATTATTATTATTATTATTTTGCTGTTGAGTTATATGAGTTCCTTATATGGATATTAGCTTCTTGTTAGATACAGATTTGCAATTTTTTTTCTTATTCTACAAGTTGCCCTTTCAATTTCTTTTTCTGTGCAAAATCTTTTTTCAGTTTCTAATTTAAAGCAGTTAAAAGTATCCCTCCACTGAGGATGGCTCCATGGCCTCTGCCTCAGGCGCTAGAATGGCTCTGGTTGCAACCGCCCCAGCTGGGCAGAGCATCGCCCCCTGGTGGGCATGCCGGGTGGATCCCGATCAGGCGCATGCGGGAGTCTGTCTGACTGCCTCCCTGTTTCCAACTTCAGAAAATACAAAAAAAAAAAAAAAGTTTCCCTCAAATGACCACACCCCGGCTGTTACCTTGAACCAATCTGTGCACTTTCCTCATCTGTCTGTGTCTGGGATGGGACAAGATCAAATGTTTAGAATTATGGAACCATTTACTCAGTTGAAATTTTATAAAAATATTTTAATAATTTGTAAAAATACTTTAATGAAAGCACTTTTACAAAGTTAGACCTATTTGCATTTAAGTATGGGCGAGGAACTCAGAACCCTGACCCTACTCACATCCCCTTTACCTGCTGGAACTCCAGCAGGCCTGTGGGCACCTTAGACCGGCCTGCTAAGAGGCTGGCCAAGATAGGAAGACACACTAAACCAAGGCCTGAAAATAAAGGCAGTATTACTTTTGTCAGTCCTGAATTCTGGAGGCAGCATATCTAAAAGTTTTTAATCAACCAACCCAAAATGCCTTAACCCATCATAAATTTGTAAGCACCATCGTCCTTCTCATTCTATGTCCGGTTCCTTGTAACCAGAGTATTTTTAGCTTTGCTGTTCTGCAGTGGTGTGCAAACAGATGTGGGTGATAGATTCTGTAAAGCACACCTATCTCAACTTCTCAGAACTATGCTAGAGCCTCCACCATCCCTCCTGAATGTCAGAAATCCAGACTCCTGGCCCCACCCCTCCCACCCCTCCCACCCCTCTGACTCCTCTGCTACATGAATACCTTATCAACTTTATTTATTTATTTATTTTTTTCATTTTTCTGAAGCTGGAAACGGAGAGACAGTCAGACAGACTCCCGCATGCGCCCGACCGGGATCCACCCAGCACGCCCACCAGGGGCGACGCTCTGCCCATCCTGGGCGTCACCATGTTGCGACCAGAGCCACTCTAGCGCCTGAGGCAGAGGTCACAGAGCCATCCCCAGCACCCGGGCCATCTTTGTTTCAATGGAGCCTTGGCTGCAGGAGGGGAAGAGAGAGACAGAGAGGAAAGCGCGGCGGAGGGGTGGAGAAGCAAATGGGCGCTTCTCCTGTGTGCCCTGGCCGGGAATCGAACCTGGGTCCTCCGCACGCTAGGCCGACGCTCTACCGCTGAGCCAACCGGCCAGGGCCTCTTATCAACTTTCTTAATCTCTGTATTGATTATGGCAGTCTTCTTCAAAAGTTAACCTCATTGTTTGAAAGACTAAAGCTCAACTCCAGACTCCAACTTACTGAAAGCTCCACGATTATTTAATTTTCCCATCAGATACCATTTCCCATTTCCCTCTAACACACATCCATTTTTGGTAAGTCATTCTCTCCTGAATCTCTGCTTCCAGCTCATGATTATGCTCCTTGCCAATCTCTCTGTGGTGCTTTTCCCATGGAGACCCTACATCCTTGACAGCTCACCTTCACGTCCTTTTATGCTCCCTTTCTACAACACTAGGACTGCTAACCTGGAATTCTGCCACTTATTTGCAAGGTGCCCTTGGCTAAGCCCCTTTGCTTCTATGGGGCACAGTTTCCTCATCTGTAAAATGGAGTTAATAATATAATTTCTCCCTTGTCTACCTCACTGTGTGCTTGTAAGAATCAAAAGAAATATTGTATGTGTATTTTATCTCATTTAAGCACACTTTATCTTACAGGTTTTGTTCTTAAGTAATAAGGTATTATTATGAGTTGTTATTATCACTTCTTGTACCCTGTAGCACTTGTTTTAATTATGAATCACACTCTGCCCTGTACTGCTTGCCCTTATTGCATGCTTTATATCTAGTATTACCAGATCTTCAGGTCAAAGGTTTTTCTTATATTTACACTGTAACTCCCGTAGAACTGCACAGCGGTTATCACAGTGCTGACTGTGGTAGGTACTTTGCCTGGATTTGTTTGATAGGATTTTGATCTCTGATATTTTCCAAGAACCTACTATTTTTGGTGTGCTGGCAATAGAGGACATTTAATTAAGAAAGATACTTGAAATTCTGGCATTCTCCCAAAGCAAGATTGAAATTCTAAGGATTTGTACATTTATGTGGAAGACCTTGGAAGCAGGGTAAATAAGCTAAATAAAACACTCTTTTGAAAATTAGCTTGCCTGACCTGTGGTGGCGCAGTGGATAAAACGTTGACCTGAAATGCTGAAGCTGCCAGTTCAAAACTCTGGACTTGCCTGATCAAGGCACATATGGGGGTTGATGCTTCCTGCTCCTCCCTCTTCTCTCTCTCTCTTTTTTCTTTAAAATGAATAAATAAAATCTTAAAAAGAAAAATGAAAGGAAATAAACTCAAGAAACAATTCCATTCCAGGACCAGTTATAATGAGTTTGGCAGTCAGGCCTCAGTCAGCATAGCCTTTTAAGAACATCGTAGGAAGGATGTAAAGAGGGACAAATGTAAGGTGATGGAAATGATTTGACTTGGGGTGGTGGGTATACAACATAATCAATAGTTCAAACGCTATAGAAATGTTCACCTGAAACCTATATACGCTTAGTGATCGATGTCACCCTATTAAAGTCAATTTTCTAGATAACATTTACAAATTAAAAATAAATAAAATTAATCGATCAACCAACCAGTCAGTCAATCAAAATGCTGTGGATGTCAACAGTGAACTGGGGGAAGCCCCAGTGAGTGAGGATGCTGCCCAGACAAGAACATCCCTGAGGAGGCTGCTTCAGTCCAAAAAAGCAAAGGAGCCTTTTGCTGGCTTCACATTACACATTTTAACAACCCAGGTCACTCTGCGTCCAACTATTTCCTGCTCAAATATGTTCCTGGAAAACAGGTCCTTTTGTATCAAGTTATGTTCATTGTAAGCGTGAAGGCTCTTAGCTCTTCAGTATGTGAATGGCAAACACTTCTTCATGTATGTGAAAATTATTTCATTTTGGATTACAAGGAAATATACCATTTGAAAAAATAACTAGAATGCCTTCAGGAAAATAAGGTAAACGTGTTGTGATGAACTCTCATTAGGATGCAGGGGCATGCTGAGTACATGCACTGGAGATGTGATTGGCAGTGGCTGAGCTGGCGAGCAGTACACTTGAGCCCTCCCACAGCTTGACATATCTGTTGTTTCTTACGCTTCCAGAAGAACTGAACTGTGTTGGAAGAGTAAAATTTCTGAACCAGGAATTGAGGACATAGGAGCTGTGAAGTTGGCTGAAAATCTTCAAAGCACAACTTTACAATATAGAAACAGAACCTCAACATGACAGCTGATCAGTGTTGCAAAGCTAAGTGCTTGTCTGCATCCATTAGTTATTATGGTAACATCTAGGAAAAGTCTCAGCTATCACGCTTCCTTTTTTTTTTAAGAAAAACCTTTTTTTTTTTCTGAGATATTTCCTCTATTTGGCCAAACTAAATGTGTATAGATTTGTTCTTTGAAGATTTGCTTATTTCTGGGAGCCTCCCTGCATGGTTTCAGCATACTATGTTTTATTACCTACTACTAGCTACAGGAATCACTAGAATTTTTAGAAAAGTAAATGTAATAAGAGTTAGTAAAGTTCCATAATCCATTGTCCCTATACCAGCGGTCACATATGTGCCATTGTTCATGGACTGCCTTCATCACTGTATTCAAATAACTTGAGGTCATGGATCGTATCTAACTTATTCTAGTTTCTCGTATAGTGCACAGCAGATGTTGGAGAGAGAGGTGGATAGACCTCTCCCTCTGCCCACATGGTCGGGTGTCATCCCAGGGAAGACTGTTGTCCTGGTCTGCATGGTGGCATGGGCTCCTGGGCCACTCTGGGATTAAAGGCAAGGTTTTACCAGTGGACTGAGGAAAGAAATCAAGAGGAATCATTGGGGTCTGAAGCCCAAGACTTGAACAATGTCAGGTTAACATGGAAAGAGAGTAGCAGTGATTGCCATCTGCTGACACACTGCCCAGGGACAGGGAGTGAGTGTTCCAGGCCAGCTAGGCCTCCCAGAAGCTGAGCTGGGAAAAGTCTCTGATTAGAGCAATTAGAGTGACTCCACCAGCCGGTTCATAATTTGCTTAATCACACTCTCTTCACTCAACTATGGTTTTGGCTTCAGGGGTTTTAGAAGAAAAAAAACAAAAAGCAAGTTTGGGGAAAAGAAAGGAAGCAATTAGAGATAACTCAAATTGATTCTCTTCTCTAGTCAGTTTGGAGTTGGGAGAAAAGAAGGCAAGTGACACCAATGACTAGGTGTAAATACAAGGAGGCTGATTTGGAAGATGTGTCCTTTGAGTCTTGTTTTGGGTAAGAATCGAGATCACAAAAGAAAGCAGCTGGTAAGTTCTGGAAAACATTTTGTGTAAGCCCCGGAATTTGAATAATGCACTGAATGGAATGGAGTGCATAGCATATATTTAAATATTTATGTAAAAATGGCTGTCATTTCTTAGCCTGTTCTGCCATGGTCCCATGACTTGATATAATTGCTTTTAAATGATCATTTTATAGATGCTAGAAAGGCGTCAAACAGAAGATGGGAATTGCAGTAAACCAACCAAAGAAAATACAGAATATAGCCATCATAGCCAAGTATATAGTTAAGAAATTTTGAAAGCAGTATAGTCTAGGGCAGCGGTTCTCAACCTGTGGGTCGCGACCCCGGCGGGGGTCGAACAACCAAAACACAGGGGTTTTAAATAAAATATGTATTTCCGATGGCTTTAGGCGACCCCTGTGTTTTGGTTGTTCGACCCCCGCCGGGGTCACGACCCACAGGTTGAGAACCGCTGGTCTAGGGAGTAAGATGGAGGAGTTAGAACTCGACCTGAATTTAAATTCTATGCATGATTTACTACTAGACTAGCTTTGTAACCTTGGGTAAGTTATTTATCCTCTCTTTAAACCTCAATTCTTCATCTGTATAGTGGGGCTAATAATAGTACCCATCTCACAGGGGTGTGGTGAGAATGAAATGAATTATTGGCTCTAGGTGCCCAACACCCATAAGCTCTTAGTAAATGTTAGCTTCTTTAGGAGGTTATTCTGCATGAGGCCACAGGGAGAAAGTCATTAGCAAACCATTGAGTAGTCAGTCAGAGCTCCAAGAGCAGGAACTCTGTTTAGGTACTGAAGCTACAGCAGTGAATAAAAAAGTGCCTAGTGCATAATAGATGCTCCATAAATACTGGTTGAATAACTGAATGAATGAATGTGTGTCATCCATTTAGAGTGTATAAATTGGATTATTTTATGAAATAAGATTAAAACATTCATTTTAAGTGAGGAAATGTATAGGGAGGGAGACACTGGGTTAAAATTTCGCGTGTGGCAAAGTGCACTTTTCAAGTGAGTAGCCGGGAAAATGTTTGTCCTCTTGTTTCCCATGAGGGACACAGAGTTTGATTCCATTGGCTTCCCTAAGATCAAATGATTTGGGGAGCATTTTGTAACATTCTAGATGGCCTTTTCTTGGGTCTGTTTGCTCGACTGTTGGCATAGTATTAAGAAAAGACACTGTAGGAGACAGGCACACGTTTAAACTGTTGATTATAAACACTGTTTTCTGCTGTTCACTTCCCGATCGTGACAGTTGAATATGCCCCTTGTGACAGAAAGCCGAGGGTCAGAGGTTCTGGGTCCTGGAGTCTAACTGCATCACTGTTCTCCTATTTGTAAATAGACCCCACCCGGCATCTTTTCTAAGTGATCTTGTCAATAAAATAAATACATTAGAAAAAATTAATGTTCTTGTCAAACTATGGGCTGGTGGGTGCTGCCCTTGGCTGTTGCAGGGCCTTCCTCTGCCTCTGGGCTTGAGCCCCGGCTTGGGGCAGGGAAGGGACGCTATTTCCTGCCGCACCCTAGCCCACTGTCATTGCCCAGACACCCTGCGGGAACTAGATGCTGCCTTTGGTGGAGGACTTGCACCTTTGCCAGGGAAAAGAATGCATCTTTGGGACCTCCTAGCTACAGAATTATGTAAATCAGTCAACACAAAGTCGAAATGATGACATTAAATAATTTCCATTTGTACTACAGCTAATTAGTCTTAGGAAAATGGAGACAGAGTATTCAGTAACTTCTCTGGAGGTAGCCCTGGAAGGCTGGCTCAGAAGGGAGCTTTAAAACATGCCTCAAAGGTGTGACATACACGTAGCTAATAGTTCCTGAGTTCCTACTGTCTGTCTGATGTCTGACTTTTTTTTTTTTTTTACAGAGACAGGGAAAGAGTCAGAGAGAGGGATAGATAGGGACAGACAGACAGGAACGGAGAGAGATGAGAAGCATCAATCATCAGTTTTTTGTTGCGACACCTTAGTTGTTCATTGATTGCTTTCTCGTATGTGCCATGATCGTGGGCCTTCAGCAGACCGAGTAACCCCTTGCTTAAGCCAGCGACCTTGGGTCCAAGATAGTGAGCTTTGCTCAAACCAGATGAACCTGTGCTCAAGCCGGGGACCTCGGGGTCTCGAACCTGGGTCCTTTTGCATCCCAGTCCGACGCTCTATCCACTGTGCCACCGTGTGGTCAGGCATGTCTGACATTATTCTAAGTGCTTGAGACTTGTTAATTCACTCACTTGAGGTCATTAGTTTTTAATTATTCTCTTTTTACAATGAGGAAACTGAGGTACAGGGAGATGAAGTAATTTGCTCATTGTTGGTCCCAACTTTTTTTTTTTTTTTAATGTTTTATTTATTTATTTATTAAAAAATTTTCTGAAGCTGGAAACGGGGAGAGACAGTCAGACAGACTCCCGCATGTGCCCTACCGGGATCCACCCGGCACGCCCACCAGGGGGCGATGCTCTGCCCACCAGTGGGCGATACTCTGCCCCTCCGGGGCATCGCTCTGTTGCGACCAGAGCCACTCTAGCGCCTGGGGCAGAGGCCAAGGAGCCATCCCCAGCGCCTGGGCCATCTTTGCTCCAATGGAGCCTCGCTGCGGGAGGGGAAGAGAGAGACAGAGAGGAAGGAGAGGGGGAGGGGTGGAGAAGCAGATGGGTGCTTCTCCTGTGTGCCCTGGCCGGGAATCAAACCCGGGACTTCTGCATGCCAGGCCGACGCTCTACCACTGAGCCAACCGGCCAGGGCCTTGTTGGTCCCAACTTTTAAAGCTTGGTTCTACATGTAAGGAGGCTGAAATGCTGAGAAACAAACCAGTATGGGAAATGGTGAGCTTGTTCACTCAGCTAACTATTGTAGCAGGAATTTCCCCCTGAACTATGTGTGCACAAAGAACATCGCATCCTAGTCTATGGGAGTGGGTCACCATCCCCTTTTCCCGGTGAAGCCTTCCTGCGGGGGTAAGGGAGAAACTCTCCAGGCCGCTGCCTCTGGTTGGCTGAAAGCAGGACATGTGGGATGCCAGAAGCTCAAATGGAGTCACATGAGATGTTGAGCCAGTTCTCATATTTCAAAGAGCCTAACAGAAATTGTTTATTAAGGGGCAATAAAACAATGTGCCTAATGAGTGCATAAAAATTATTTTTTTGTTCTTATCAAAGTTATATATCATGTTAATGTAATAATTTAGTTAGGTGGGTCAGACACTTTTCAGGGCAAGTATGTATTTTTAATCTTAAAAATGGGGTAATTATCTTCTACATACAAGTTAGGTAAATCTTTCCAAACATAGAATCTGGGGTCTGGAGGTGGGGCGAGATAGAAATGGACCTTGGGGATGAAAAACTTAGCAACTAGTGGTCTAGGCAGAGGATAAGAGAGATGTGTTGCTAGTAGTCAATAATTACAATATACTCAGATGGATATAACACTTCTGTTCTGCAGGAAGGCAGTGCTCCCTGACTGTTTGCTTTCCTTACCTACATTCTGAATCTGTTCTTACTGCAGACAACTGTGACTGTGTTCTTATAAAGGTCTCAGGGAACTTTAGCAATGGAATTTGCAAAATGTAATTAGGATGGTGAATTGTTTACACGCCTATATCTTCTACCACGTGATGGATTTCAAAGGAAAATAATAATGCTATTTTGTATCATCTGCTTTTTGGAGTTTCCAAGCCCCTGTCCATTAGAAGGAACTATTAAGTTTAACTATAATATAGTAGGTCAACTAACAATAAACTATAGAGTCAATTGAATGCTTTGTTTTAATTCAATTTTTGAATAAGTTATATATTCATATGGATCAGAAATCAAAACAATGAAATGAGGTATACTCTGAGAAGCCTCCTCCCTCCTCTGCCCTTATACTGTTCTTTTTTACACCTGTACCTCCACAGACAGGTCATCGTTCTCATTAGTTTCCTATCTATTGTATATATATGTAAGTAAATATATATAGTATTTTTTATTTCATTTTTCCTATCACAGAAAATATGATGTTCCTATATCTATATCTTTATTTATTCATATATATACATATATATATATATATATATACATACATAATAGCACAGTTTCATAGGATATATGGAGTATTCTCTTTTTTTTTCCAATGGCTATATCATATTCTATTGTGAGTTTGTTTATATATGTGTGTATATATGTAGATATATTTATACAGATACCCATATACCAAGTTGATAGCCACTTGGGTTGCTTCCAATCATTTTTTATTATAAACAGTGCTTCAGTGACTATCACAACAATATATCATTGTGCTTGTATACAAGCTCCCTGTAGAATTCCCAAAAGTGAGATTTTGGGTTAAGGGTAAAATGCATTTGAAATTTTAATAATCTCACCAAACTGCTCCTTCTCAAATGAAAATGACTGAATCAGACTAGCCAAAACCTGGAATTTATAAGGTATAGTTTTGATTTACATTTCTCCTATTTGAAAAGATGCTCAACTTTTCTCATGATATGTAAAGGTCATTTTATTTATTTTTTATGAAATGTCTGTTAATGTTCTTTGCTAATTTTTTTGTTAGGTTGCTAATATTCTTATTGATTTCTTATTGACTCTTTCCATATTAGTGAGATTATCCTTTGTTTTTTCTGTGCCATAAGTTGAAAACATTTTCCCCAGTTATTTGTTTTTAACTTTGCTTATGGCTTTTTGTTATTGTTGGCATGCAGAAGTTATTGTTGTTTAATATAATTGAGTTTAACAAAGTCTAATTTTATACTTTTGGGTTTTCAGTCATAGTTAGAAAGGCCTTTCCCCACTCCCAAGGAAGTCACATATATATTTTTTGCTACTTTTAAAATACATTTTTATGGAAAATTTTAAGCATATACAAATTAGAGAAAATAATAAAATAAATCCCAACAACCCACCATTTAGCATCAGTAAATAGGAATATGGTGCCAGTCTGATTTTACCTATTTTCCCATCTACTTTGAGAATATTGAAAGCAAACCCATATATCACAGTAATTTCTTTATAAGTACATCAATATATATTGAGAACATGTAAGGACTGTTTAGAACATAATCTCTATATTATTATTATGCCAAGAATTCCTTAAGATTATCTAATGCCATTCTGTGTTTATATTTTTTCTTCTGGGACTTTCATGGCTTTGTTTTTTGTGTGTACAGCATGAAGTTTATGTCTAGCCTTTGTGTGTGTGTGTGTGTGTGGTCATCCAGTTATCACAATAACTCTGCTCTCTAAAGTGTATACTTACCTTACTGATTTGAGAAGGCACTTTTACCATATAACAAGTTGCCATGTGTATTTGAGTATCTCTGGACTTTCTATTCTGTTCCATTTGTCTATTCATATACTAGTAGGATACCATTTAATTATTGGAGCATTAGGGAATTAGGACAAGTCATTCCCCAAGTGGAATAGTAAGTCAATTACTCCAACTCATGCTACATAAAAATGGCAGAAAATTAGAGTTTGTAATCCAGTCTCCTCAGGTCAGGGATAGGCCTGGTCATTTAGAATTCAGTGAGGAATAGAAAGGTGTGAGAGTGAATGTGGTCCCTAAGGAAGGCGATAGGAGTAACACACACTATAGGAAAGTACATATAAATAACATAAGAGCCCGAGACTTGGGGTGAGGAGGAGAAACCAGCAAAGGAAAAGGGACATAGCTGTGGTGAGTGAAGGTTGCTTCTCCCATGGAAATAGCCAATTCTAGTTCTGTTTAGCCAAGTCAGAAAGGCCAGTGGTAGAGAAGGTGTGATATCTGCTGTATGCAGGCCTTGGGAACCCACAGACCGTAAGGTGAAATGTGTGACGGGTGTTGAGGAGGCTGTTACGTCATTCTGCTCTGGGCAGTGTGCAGGCCTAGGCAGGCGGTAACCATGAACTCCCAGGCCGCCTGTGTGCTGGCTTGTGTCTCTGAAGATGAGTGTGAAGCTCATGTGTGTTTCCCAGGAAGATGGATGAATATGTATTATTCTCAGCCCTCTTTCCAGAAGACAGTACTAAATCTACATTAACGATATATATATATATTTTTTCATTTTTCTGAAGCTGGAAACAGGGAGAGACAGTCAGACAGACTCCCTCATGCGCCCGACCGGGATCCACCCAGCACGCCCACCATGGGGCAACGCTCTGCCCACCAGGGGCGATGCTCTGCCCATCCTGGGCGTCGCCATGTTGCGACCAGAGCCACTCTAGCGCCTGAGGCAGAGGCCACAGAGCCATCCCCAGCGCCCGGGCCATCTTTGCTCCCTTGGCTGCAGGAGGGGAAGAGAGAGACAGAGAGGAAAGCGCGGCAGAGGGGTGGAGAAGCAAATGGGCGCTTCTCCTGTGTGCCCAGGTCGGGAATCGAACTCGGGTCCTCCACACGCTAGGCCGATGCTCTACCACTGAGCCAACCGGCCAGGGCCAACGAGATATCTTTACTGGAAAAGAGCTCTTTAATGGAGAGGTCACTTTTAACAGGAGTTATTGTGGGAAAGACATCAAAAGTATTTAGCAGGGGCAAATACTCATACTTTTTTCCCTTTGAAATGCTCATATCTGCTGGACACCGTCTACACCTTCACAGAGCCCGGAGAATGATAAGGTGGTTGCAGCATGGGGGAAGGGCCTGGATTCCGGAGTGGGTGGAGAGGCTGAACCAGATCACTGCATCCCGACATTGCCCAGCAACCTCTGGCCGTCTGTGATGACCTTTGGCACAGTCTGTAACCTCCTGATTTCCAGTTTCCTCCTTACAACCTGCAGTGCACTTACCTCACAGGAATGGGGAGACGGTTAATTAGTTTCAGATGGGAAAGTTCTTTGAAGGTGAGTCATGTGATGTACTGAGTGTGTTAATTAGCGGCTGCATAGCATGAGTTGGAGTAACCACCTGCTGGCCAAACCTAGACCCCAAAGGGTAAGTGGAAATCATTCTGCCTCAGAGTTAGGACAGTGGACTCAGCAAACTAACTGAATGGGTGAAACCAGCCTTATTTAAGCATTTACTCAACGGTTACTTTCCTACCCAGTGTCTGTGCTGTGCATAGGGCTAAGGAGGAGCGACAGGCCCTGAAGTGCAGGCACTCCGAGCTGTGGGAGTGGTTGTTACCCACGGTGGAAGATGGTAGCCCGGGATTGTGACTCCGTGGGCCAGAAGTCATCTTTGCCATCAGAGATGTGACGGGCGTCGGTGACAGTGAGCTGCACATTCCAGCTTACTCTGAATGCTGAGTCAGGCATCGGTGCTGCCTCCGTCCCCTCACTTCCCAGACGCCTCCCATTCCATACCCCGGGCCAGTCTTCTCTGTCATGTGTGCTTCCGGTGGACAGAAGCTTTGTGTCTGTTGACAAGAAAGGGATAGGAAAGAGAAGAATCCCTCTTATGGCCTCTTTGACTCCTGTTGCATGCCATAGTTTTAAAAAGTACATTCAAGGTGAATGTACTTTTCAGGCATTATCACAGAACACTTTCTCTGCCAATAAAGAATTTTATGGTCTGGAAATCGGTACAGAATATGGATGAGATCTCAATGTACATTTTAAGCTGAACATTTTTTTTCCCCCTTTTGGGTATCCTTGAGTGAGGGTAGCAGGGAGTTAGAAGGGGAGGAGGAGGAAAGAAAATTGATTAAGAATGATGGGTCTAAGTAACCTTAGAAGGTGAAGTAAAGGGCTTCCCTGGGCAAATGAGGCTACTAAGAACATGATCCCAATAGGAAGGTTTAAGACTGCAGAAGATGAAAGGCAACCAGAGAATAACAAGAGGATAGTTCAGGATAATTGTCATGTCAAAATCTACTGTTGTTTCATGAAACACAAGACTTTAGGAAGGAAATTATTGGGCAAAGCACCGTTGCGTTAATATGGGATTCCAGATGAATGACATTCCATATTAATGGTTAATGATATTCAGTTTTCAGTGAACTTATTACAATTAAATAAACGGACATCTCCGTGAAGATATTTATAGGCACTCTAATGCAATAAGACGGTGCAATGGGCTTCAGTGCTAGGTTCATACCAATATGTATTCTTTTGTTCTCAGGTCTCTTACTGACTTTCAAGAAACTTGCCTCTTTCTCTTTACTTGTTTAATGATGTTCATTAATTATAGGGGCAGAAAAAGCCAAATTTTGACAGGCTTGCAGTATTTTCATTTGATTGTGAAATATTCGTTAGCTAGATTTATCTTCTGGTTAATATGGTCAGTTTGTTTGTAGAGCCTCCATTCTTACATAGATTGGTTTGTAGCGTAAGTGCAATTGTTGCTTTCCTATAAACCTAGAAGTGACACTTGCTCTTACTCTTTCCTAGTCAAGAGGTACTGCTTATTTAGGACCGCTGTTCCTGTAATAGCCTGTGATTAGTGTAAGGCACGACACTCAGTCTAGAGTGGCTCTTTCCTGGTACCTCTTTTTCAGATTAGATTCAAGGCTTAGTCAGGGGTGTGGCAGGTACCAGATGGCATGTTCAGACTGGTGTTATTTGGGAGAATTAAGAAAGGGCTGTCTGCAATGGTGTGGGCTAGATTTAGGAAACCAATTAGGTAGTACCAGACTCCAGAGTTAACAACAGAAAAGAGCCATTTCTATCCTGTAGGCCTGAAGGACAAGGGGAGAAAATGGTCACCAGAATGCAGAAGATGGTAGCTGTGGAGCTGAGGGCAGTGATGGCAGGTTGGCACGGGGTTGAGTCAGAGGAGAAAATACCCAGACTCACTCTCTTCCCACCCTCCAATCTGCCAGCACCCACCACTGGCCAAAGCAGACTGGAAGCCAGCAGAAAAGGGAACTGTATGAGTGGTCTTAGCTTGGCTTCCCAGGTGGAGAGAGATGGAGGGTGGATCTCGGGTGGGGGGTGGGGGGAGGCAAAAAGGTGAAACCCAGTAGGGTTCACTCCCCGTTTGCCTTACTAGGACAGTTTGGGAAGATCATGTAGTTGTAGCATATTTAAGACCCAATAGAGTATGTGTTGAACAACATGTGAAAGTGTTAGGCCATCTCTGGGCAGACTTTAAATTGCTGAAAACTGAATTTTCATCATCTCCATATAGTTAACCTAGAATCTAAATGAATAAGCAAAATGGAAATGGAAGTTATGTTGGTAGGAAAGATGAACTTTTTTCCCTAATTTTACATTTTATTGCTAAAGCCTGCAAGTCCGCAATGCATTTCAAGACTTCCAGCTCATCTCCAAGCAAGGACTGGAGCTCACTGTGCCCGACTCAGTGCTAAGCAAGGAAGCGTAGTCTTTCGTCCCCAAACAAACCCCATGTTGTTTTTCAGGGTAGAGACTAAGCCATGGATTAGAGTAGACACAGGAAGATTTAATGGTTGGGAGATATTAGAACTGGGTCTTCAAGGAAGATTGGGAAGCGCCAGGTACTGACTCATCTGAGAGCGCAAAGCCTGTTGCTTTTTAAAGCCAACTTTATAAAAATAGTTGCATAATATTTAGGATATGGGCAAAGAATATAGATTTATCAGAAAGCTGATAAAAGAGCATGCTTTACTGAGGCCTAAATTTTGTTTTCACATACATTCTAGTTTTCCTAAAACTGGTCTTCAGAGGAATTTTATATCCTTCTCTCATATATACTCAGATAATCATAAATTTTGAGAGCTGAAAATATGCATATTGAATTTCAGTCTTAAATCTAGCCACATAGTGCATGATCTTAATGATCTTGGCAGGTATGTAATTTATGGTTATAGAGAAACCATAAATCTCTATATTTAGCTTTCTAATTGATTTAATAATTTGACAATAAAAACAGCAATGGATAGGGAGTTATCACTCATTCTCCTTTAAGTTCCACCACAACTCTCTGCAAAATATTTAATATCTCTATATCACTGATAGGGAAACTGAGTCTCAGAGGAATAGAGGGATTGGCTAGAGGCAGTAACTCTAAGTGACAGAGTCAGAATTCACACTCAGGCCTATTATACCAGGCAGCATTTATACTTGACTTTAACTTTGTAGGATTGTGAACCACTGCTTAAGTGTTGTTTTTCATGTTGCAATTAAAACATTGTTTAATGCACGTCATTTTTAAATTTCCTCTGGGAATATGAAATTACGCACATATATCTTTGTATATGTATGTTTCCTTCTCCAAGTGGTAATAGTGACAATTTGTACAGCAAGTGACATGCTGTAACTTTGTTATATATGCAGAATTGTTATCTATTAGGATTGCTTTTATAAGCCTGTAGGCTTCCAGAGAGTTCTTTGAATAATCTGTTCTGGATTTTGTGACTACAAAATTCAGCAGACTATCCTTTCTTCATGGCATGCAGTTTATGGTTGGTTTTTAAATGCCCTCCTCTTTCAGAGTGACCCCACGAACTTGTTCTTTACTTGTGTATTATATTTTTAGATTGAGAATCAAGAATAAAGTAGAGCTAGTGAAGGATCTAAAAACAATGGTCAGTGACATAGAACCCTGAGACAGAAGAAAGACAACAGGACAAATGCATAGTAACAATTCTGCATCTTCAAGCTCTCCCAGTTGAAAGATAACCTCATGGTTGCTAAAGCAGCTGACATGATTGGTAATACAGTCTCTTAAACAGAGTTCTAGGGACAGTTTACAACCTGGTGCATAGCGCTTAAGCAATTCATTCAATAAAATATATATGTGTATATGCAGATATACATGTATACATATACATATATATAGGCAGATATGCATGTGTATACACACACATGTACATATGCACCACACATATATTCAAATGAACTTATCACCTAAGATTTCTGTATTGGTACAGTTTGTCATATTAGAATATATACAGAGAGAAATATATCTGTATACCTACTTTGTTATTATGGTCATTTTTCTATGTCAGTTGAGACTAAATGGAGTCCGAAGTGCTAGCCATTGCCTGCACACCTAGTAACCCTGGAGAGCTAGATTTCCTCAGCTGAGTTCTGTGTGCCTGGTAGTAGAGAATGCACGCTGGGGGTGATACACTCCTCCCCTCAGCAAATACCAAATAGTGGATCCTTGGCCAGCTCTCGGATGTTTCAGCTCGATTTCTATGAGAGCTTTGATTGGTTATTAAAAGAAATGAGTTCAGTAAAGCAGGCAAAACTATGGGACACAAAGACGCTGTCTCCCGTGCCCAGCCTCGGTCGCCGCTCCCTTTTTCACACCCGAGCAGTTCGGCTAGTGGGGTCGCTTGTTAGCAGCTCCACACACCTGCGTGTCTGCCGCTGTCCTGCAGAACTTCCGTCCAGTTAGCAGATGTTACTCTCATTTAAAAACACCCCTCTCCCACGGAGAAGAAAATAATACTCCTCATTTGCCTTCCTGACAGCAGAAATATCTTTATTAAATTATCTTTTTATATTACGCTGTTGGCTTTTTTAAAGAAGTGGCCAAGTGAAGGGTGCATCTGGGGCTCTTCAAAACAAAGTTCAGGCATTACCCATGTGGTGTTCGGTGCTCTGTGTGTGCGAACACATTGGGCCCATTAATGTGAGAATCAAGTGACGGAAGAGTTTCCTTTTACTAACTGATGAGACTGTGTGTCCCATGTGTGTCTCTGCTGCCTGCTGGGAAGTGCAGAGCACAGGGGACGGCAGCAGGGGACACCCTTCACAGTGCAGAGCACAGGGGAACGCAGCAGGGGACACCCTTCACAGTGCAGAGCACAGGGGACAGCAGCAGGGGACACCCTTCACAGTGCAGAGCACAGGGGACGGCAGCAGGGGACACCCTTCACAGTGCAGAGCACAGGGGACAGCAGCAGGGGACACCCTTCACAGTGCAGAGCACAGGGGACGGCAGCAGGGACACCCTTCACAGTGCAGAGCACAGGGGACAGCAGCAGGGGACACCTTTCACAGTGCAGAGCACAGGGGACAGCAGCAGGGGACACCCTTCACAGTGCAGAGCACAGGGGAACGCGGCAGGGGGCACCCTTCCCAGTGCAGAGCAGAGGGGGACGCGGCAGGGGACACCCTTCCCAGTGCAGAGCACAGGGGACGGCAGCAGGGGACACCCTTCCCAGTGCAGAGCACAGGGGACGGCAGCAGGGGACACCCTTCCCAGGGGCGAGGCGCTTCTTCCTCCTCTCATCCCATGTTCAGAGCATCTTACTGCATACCTGACACGCCATAAGCCTCCTAAAAATCACTTATGCAGCAAACGAGGTAGAAATCCCTCCATCTACATGACGAATACGCTCGTTTAATCAATTAATATATTTTTATTATGTTTCTACCATTTGTCCAAATAGTTCAATAAAGCTTGACAAGCCAATCTTGATTCTTTTTAAAAAGAGGAGTCTAGTTTTTTCTGTTGTTGTTAAGGAGTCCAGTTTCCAATTCCTAAACATCTAATTTTTAATCTTGTTCAAGTGGAGTTTTTATCACATTAGCCCTTCCGTGTCATGAAAGCATTCTAAAAAATATGTAAAATCATTTTTGACAGAAATGTATCTGAGAAGGTATTACTTTGGCAGTGCCTTTTAGCTTTTTCTTAAATTGAAATCACATTTAAAAATATGTCTCTAAAATTGATTAGACTGTTTTTCCACCCAACTTACACACCTAAAGGCCCTGTATTAATTTATAATTAGATTTAAAATCAATTTGCATAATGAAATAATTTTAATATTAGCGCTGTTTTAGACAATTTCTTTTATCAGGGTACACATAGTAGAAAAATGTCTATCTTTAGCTCTGCAAAGCATACAGCTGTATGTTTAGAAATTATACACTCATTTCTATGGGGTTTTGATCCTGTGATTGGTAAAAAAAATTTTAATTTTGTATTCTTTAGAACAGTATAGCAGGAATCTGAAATATTATGGGAATACTGTCTTATTACATTTGTGACTTTTCCTGGCATAACTGGAATTCTTAATTATAATCCTTGCATAAAAATCATAGAATATTAGAAGTGAAAGGAACCTTAGCACTCACCCATTCCTACTTCCCACATGGTTGCAATAGGGAGAATTTCTGAATCCCATTAAGAAATGAGTACATAGAATTCAACTCTGTTTACCAGCCTTGGTTCAGCTAGTATGGAATGGATTTGAGCTGATCCCTTGATCTGATCTTTATTTTCCTGCTACTGATGTCTGAAGAAGCGGCGAGGGAGGGAAGGATAGGGGAGCAGGCACTTAACAGTCCTTGAATACCAGCTAAGTGCAGTTGCTTTACAACGTGAATGCACTCAACCCACACAGCAACTTAGAAAATTTACTTACATGGCCCTACGTCTCACTTTTCTAATTGGCAAATGGGGAAAATCTTTTTATTTATTTTTATTGATTCAGAGAGAGAAAGGTTGAGAGAGAGAAACCTTGACTTGTTCCACTTACTTATGCATTCATTGGTTCATTCTTGTTATGCCCTGACCCGAGATTGAACCTGCAATCTTGGCATATTGGGATGATGCTCCAACTAGCTGGGCTACCCGGCCAGGGCCAAACAATGCTTCTTAACTTCTTACCATCTGATTAGTAAATGTAGAATCAGAGTTTCATTCTGGGCCTTTCAAAGATGATTACATTAATTCTTGGCAGCACGCCTCACCAGTGGCTCACATGGACCTTTGGGCTCCAGAAGTGGATGAGAGCATAGGGACTGTGTTTCTGTTGTACACTGTTGTATATAAAATGCTTAGCATGGTACCTGGTATAAATGCATGGCGTATAATCATGCTACTTGCAAGATTTGGATAAGCTAAGGAGAGGTTGCATTATGATTCTATTTTCCCTGTTGAATTTTGTTACCCAAATATGTGGTACTCTCTAGAGATTTTGTATTTTCAGATGAAAGTGATGAATTGAACATAAGCTAAATTTCTGTCTTGTATATTTCTTCAGGCACATAGAAATGCTAGATTAAACATATTTAAAGTTGAAGAAATTCATATTTAAATTTAGGGGGATAAAGAGCTCTTCATGTACCAGAAACAGAGACCGAACCTGCCAGAGAAAGTAGAAGCTAAACTGTAAGAACTGGGCTCTCACTGCCTAGGCAAGTTCAGCTCCCCTGCAAGTTAAAGGAGCTAGAATAGAATCTCACCGTGAGACTCCTGGACAAACTTCCTGAATTTAATGGGAACCAGAGTATCTCCATTGGCCAACCTCTCCTAACAGCCAGAAACAATTAGCACCATCCTTGTGGTGGGCGGTAATGTTTTCTGGTAAATTTCTCCTTTCAAGAGTAGTGTTTTCATCTATTCTACTCTTTCTGAGTCAAGTTTCAGCACTCACTTTTCATTTCCTCTTTGCTTTCTCTTCTCTTTACAAGGGAAGCCAGGCTTACAGTTTGTCATTAAGGGTCTTACTGTGGGATAAGTGATGCTTGCAGGAAGGTGTGAATGTGAATGTTGATAGGCATGTTGGACTTAGTAGATCTGCTTCCTTTAAATACCTAATTCATTTGTTTTATTGGCTGTTGAAGTTGGCCTTGTGCTTGCTGACTCATTTTTAGCAATGCGCAGGGAATGCCAGTATTTACTCCCTCTGTTTCGTTTCTTCTTTTTCAAATCTCCAAGTCCATAATTTCTTTATTATCTTGGTCACCTAGCCAGTTCCTTAGTGCCCATAACCTTTCATGCTTGTTAAGAAAGGTACTCTTTGTCTGACCTGTGGTGGCACAGTGGATAAATCATTGACCTGGATTGCTGAGGTCACTGGTTGGAAACCCTGGGCTTGACTGGTCAAGGCACATACTAGAAGCTATAAGTTGATGCTTCCTGGCTCTTCCCCCCACCCTCTCAAATGAATAAGTAAAATCTTTGGGGAAAAAAAAAAAGGTACTCCTTATAGGTCATAGCTAATAATGTTGGTTTTTCCCAAAAAGTATTTATTATTAATTTCTGTGTATGCATAATGATAATTCTGATTAATAAAAGGCAAACTCATTGAGTCAAAAAAAATGATATGGGTCTTTTTCTCCCCCAAAAGAATGTATGATGTCAAGGATGTACCACTTCTTGAGGCCCTGCCAACTTTCCACGTTTTCCGTGGAAGTGTAAAACGCCACGTAGAGGATGAGGTGTGATTACCACGGCTTCGACCTGGGAAGTAGTTATTTTTCTTGACCAAGTGCCATATAGGTCCTTTACTGAGTCCAGGCAGTAGTCTCAGGTGGGGTTTCCGAAATGTACAAATCTGACTACTTGCCATGCGCAGGAGTACCTTAGCGCCCCTCCCTGGTGCACCCCTACAAATGTGTCTTACAGAAGTCCCTTCCCTCTCTTGGCAAAAAAGTACACTACATTCTGGAACAAGAATTAATATACTTTCCAAAGAGAGGACACATGAAATAGATGGAAGACCAGGCTTACTGACTGGGAAAGGTGGGTGACAGTAATGAGTTCTGTCTGGGGAGAGATGTTTGGAATTTGCGGAGTATGGACCAGATACCTTATGTGTATATGTGGAACTTTCTTAGTGTCAAAATATGAAAATAGCTAAGTTACAGGAAGTTGAATCATAACACTGTATTCTGAAACAGCAAGCAGCTGTTCATAACCATTATGTGGATCTCAGATTCCTATAAGATACTTAACCCAGGGGGAAAATACCTATAGACACAAAATTTTGCAAATAATCTTAAGTTCATAGGTCACGCCTCCCTTATATGAAGAACTCTGCTTTCTATGATGGTCATGGGGAAAGTACCAGAATGCTTTGGTCTAACTTGTATTAAGGATTTTTTCCTTCTGAAACAAAGTACAAGCTTCATTGTAACCTTGTTCTGCAACGAAGACTGCAGTGAGAGCCTACTCAGCAGTTTCAGCAGATAATTTTGGGCTCAGAGTCTTCGTGAAATGATTCTAAATGTAAAACAGTTTCCAAATACTGTAGTTAGTCATTTGCTTTTTCATGATCCTAATAGCTTTTGGTTGTGGAAATAAAACAGTCATGTTAACACAAACCTGAAAAATGGATACACTAAAAATGGATAGTGATGGGTATGGGTGTTTGAGGGGGGGGCAGGACATGGTAACAGACTATAAAACATGATCTGGAAAATGAGACACTTTTATTTAGTGCTCTCTTATTTGACAGGTAAAAACCTTTGCAGTTTTAGTGAATATTGATAGAACAAGGCTGCTCTGTTTTAGGTAAAAATGGAAACGAAAATACATCTAGTAGGTACAGAAGCAGCATCCTTTTAGTTTACTGTTCACTAGTTTTCAAGTGCAGTAGGCCAGAGAGCGATGTAGAAATGTTTTGAGGGGCTGCTGTGTTCCAGGCTGTGTGCTAGGCCCTTTGCACATACGGCTTCTAAACCTCACTTTACTCTGTTGTACAATGGTTATGATAATCTATTTCCTTTAGTGTTGAGGAATGGAGAAACCAGAAAACAACTCTAACCCTTGGGTTTGTTGTTCATTCAATTTTTTCCCCATCGATTTGAGAGAGAGAGAGAGAGAGAGAGAAGGGAAGAAAGAGAAGGCATCAACTCGTTTCACTTAGTTGTTCCATTTAGTTTTGTGCTCATTGATTGCTTTTCATATGTGCCCTGACTGGGGGTCAAACCCACAACCTCTGGTATACTGGGTCAACACTTTAACCATTGGGCAACCCAGCCAGGACCTCATCCATTCACTTTTTCACTCAGAAATTTTGTAGTTTATCTCAATTCTATATTTCACTATGTTCACTATTATCTGCCATCCTGTATTCCAGGAACTAGAAGTAGGGCTAGGATTTTGGGACCAATTACTCTACAGAGATAAAGCATTATTGGTATTTTTCAAAGCTACATTATCTAAAATTAAACAGTTTTTTGACTTTGCCAGATCTAAAATCCTTGCCAGGGCCTGTAAGCGCCTGTGTGGCCGGTCCCCATCACTCTCTGACTTTGTCCTATCCTGATCTCAGCACACTTGAGTCACACAGGCTGTTTACTGAATCCCTTCTGTAGTGCTGGTGGCCGAGGCCAGGCAGGTTCACACTGGATTCATGCAGACAGTAGAGGAACTGCGGAGCCAGAAAGTGTCGGGCCGTTCCTGTTTATTGGAGGCTCGCAAGGACAGGCAAGCAAGTAACAAAAGGGGAAGAGCTCATAAACACTTTGGATTGTCCTTAGAAAATAATCATTTTAAAGTTTGTGAAGGAGGGATTAGCTCTCAACCCCAACTCAGAGGATCTTCACCGGCATAAAGAAGGGTATCCATTACTTGGCCACAAATCCGTAATGAATACAGAACAGTCCAACTCAGAGAAATGAATGGGATGAGTGGAATTTGTATTATAACCACTTGTGTGTAAGTTAACTAAATGTCTGTTTCTTTGGAAAGAGCATAAGAAAGGGATTTTACAATCTGATAACTGTGAAAGGCTCATTTTAATTTCTAAAATGAACCAGGGTAAAATTATGTATACATTTATATTTCACTAGGTCCAGTTCTATACTGAACTGAAATATAGGGTATAAAGTTTAGCACGACTGTTTTGTGAAATTTACTGGTTTTTCCCCCCTGAGTACATCCTTAGGGACTTGGAATAAGATGATGGTATGGCTCCATTTTGTCTAATAATCAGTTCCATGTCCCAAAGTAGGCATTTTTAACCATACACTCAAAACTGATATACTCAAAACACAAGAAGGGGAAGTGAAACTTCAGAACTTATGCATTATCACTCTGGCTTCAAACAAAATATCCATGTGAAGGGTTATGCTTGTGTCTGTGCAGATCAAACTTTTTTCCTTTGAAAAACTCCCTAAACCCACTGAAACTAATTGATTCAGCAGGAAGAAAATGTGTTCATCCAGTATTACTGAACTCTAAGATTCCAGCAGTTTTACAGAACTTGTATTATAAGTGCTCTGACGGGCATGATCCCCTGTGATCCTACCTGAGCTGTGTTAGATGCTTACCATTCCCGAAGTGCGTGGGCAGGGTGGATGTTAGTTATTAAGCCACTTTTCAGATGAGGAAATTGAGGTTAATAGAATTTAAAAGCTTGTCCAGTGTCAGGCAGCTAATGAATAGCAGCGCCAGCACCTGACCCAGTCTTTGGACTCCAAGGTACACACTTTTCTGTTGCCCACACCTCCCTCTTGTCAAAGAGAACCTGGCAATGGTGCTATTCTGAGCATCAGTCCTGAAGATTGTCTCACTGTCAGGTCTGCTTCTCAAAGATAGAACCTATGGAGCCTAAGAAACTATGTTTTATGCAGGGCTTTGAGCATGTCTGTTATTTTGTTGATTTCAGCCCTGCCTACTCTAAGTCTATGAAAGCAGTGAGCAGTATTTATGGGCCAGGACTAACATGATATGGTTTTCAGCTATTCAAACAACTTTATTCCATTTCCTCTAGAACTTCCAGCAGCTTCTTCTTGTAGCCAGGGTGGCAGAAACCGGCGGGGATAGCATTTCACAGAGACTGGTTTCTCATTGTCTGTGTGCTCTGGGATCCAGCAGACACGATGTTCATCAAACTCATTATCCTTTTACCCACTGTCCTTCCTACAGCTCTGACTACTGTTGTTTCCTCCAGGTTTTGAAAGAGTTACAAAGTTTATCAAACATAGTGTTTATTAAAGAATAGAACTGACAGTGATGTGGTTCAGTAAGTTCAGCTGAACAAGCCTCAGGACTGTGGTTGTTAAGAGATGAGGTGATTCAGCTGGAAGTGCAGTGGGCTGGCCTGAGGCAGGGGTTGACCGGGGTACTACCAGGCCGGTCATGACTGCTGCTTCTTCTGGAACCTCAGAGGCCACTGGGCATCCTGCTGAGACTTAGGGGTTAGTGCAGAGCCCTGACCAGTAGAAGGCAGTAATGGTTTCACTTCCATCTGATCAGAAAGAATACAGCTGAGATACAGGTACTGGGCCTGCAGAACAAATAGATGGTACTTGAATAATCAAGCTTTCCAAAGAGAAGCAAAATGTACTCCTATTGACATGTAAAATGCAAATAAACTCAAACAGCCTCTCTTTTCGTCCTAGATATATGAGTTTCGGACTTTCCCATTCCCAAGGTCAGAATGCTGCCCCTCTGCTATGCTCTAGCTATAGCACTTGTCCAGATCTTTATCTTCTCAGAAAACCGGGCATTTGCCAAGAACATCAACTTCTATAACGTGAGGCCTCCTCTCGACCGTAAGTAGTGGTTTTCTGTCATAGTTCAGGATTGTGGGGTCACAGTGACCATTTGAAGTCCCTGTTTCCACCTATAGTGACTTTGCCTTCTCTAGGACATATGGTTTATACCTAGAATAAGTCAGAAAGTCCTTACTACTTCCAAAATTCTATTTCCTTAAAATGCTCTAGCTTCCTGCTGAAGTCTCAAAGGGGTTCTTGTTTAAAATGGTCTTTTGAACGCTGTTCCTAAGAGTGTCTCAGCAGAGGACATTCAGTGTTCTTTGTTCATCTATCTCTTCATTGGAAAAGGATAGTGGCTGTTGGTTTCTGCATCAACAATATATTCTTTCAGTTGCCATTAACAATTTTGAAAACAGATTGTATGTATGAAATTTGGAAGTAAATATACTTGGATTTTCATTACTATTATACACAATTAAGCAAGGCTATAAAAACTCAATTTTCCCAATAATAATTTAAAAATAAACAAATAGTGTCTATTATCTGTAGCTATGGTTTTCAACCATTTTATACTTGGGGACCAGTGAAAATAGAAGAATTATTTCAGGGACTACTAAGGCAGGAATCACTGTGAGCATGAATGAGTTCAACTAAGATCATTGGGTCTATAATCTCATTCATCATCAGGCTGGTTAACACTTACGGGCCGGCAGTTGAAAAACACTGATCTACGGGATAATATATATTTGTATATTTATATGCCTTCGTACATATATCAACTCCTTTCTCTTCAGACAAGTAAAACTTCTCTGATATACATACTTTATTAGAGAGAGGTTGTTAGGGATAAAAATTGTTTGGTAGAAATGTGAATGTCTGTGGTTCCCACACCTAGAAGAGTATCAGAATCACGATGAATGCCTTTAAATGTACACAGTCCGGGTTACTGCTCCAGAAATTTAGAAGTCAGGAGGGTGGGATACAAATGATGTTTTCCTTTTCTTCCCTGTCCTTCTTTTAACAAAGCTCTCCTGATACTATTGTTGTACGGCCAGGTTTGGGAATCTCAGTCTTTGTAACCTCTTAGATGAAGTCTGTGTCCTTATTGTTCTTCAAATTGTACTTTTTTAGTATTTAGGACATTTTCTGTATGTGTGTGTTTGTGCATATCCACATATATGTACATAGACACATAGACACATGTATACCACACACACCTTGAACTATCATTTATTATACCCTTCTAAATTGGTAATGCTTGGGAAATGATAGCTTGATGGTAAGCACAGACATAGTTTTCATAAAACCTAAAAATTATTGAGAAATTTCATACTTTTTAAGACTAATACAATTTTTTTTGTATTTTTCTGAAGTGAAAAGCTGGGAGGGAGAGAGACAGACTCCCGCATACACCCAACCGGGATCCACCCAGCATGCCCACCAGGGGGCGGTGCTCTGCCCATCTGGGGCGCTGCTCCATTGCAGCAGGAGCCATTCTAGTACCTGAGGTGGAAGCCATGGAGCAATCCTCAGCTCCCAGGCCAACTTTGCTCCAATGGATCCTTGGCTGCAGGAGGAGAAGAGAGAGACAGAGAGAAAGGAGAAGGGGAGGGATGGAGAAGCAGATGGGCACTTCTCCTGTGTGCCCTGGCTGGGAATCGAACTCTGACTTTCACATGCCAGGCCGATGCTCTACCACTGAGCCAACTGGCTCTGGCCTAAGACTAATACAATTTTATGATGAGAAAAAAACATTTAAGAAAAAGAGGAAAAAAATTATTTTAATTAAAATTATTTAAAACAATAATAAAGAAACAAAATTGAAACATTCATATACAGAGAGTACACTGGTGGTTGCAGAGGGGAGGGGTGTTGGGGGACAGGGTGATAGAGGTGAAGGGATTAAGAAGTACAAATAGGTAGTTACAAAGTAGTCACAGTGATGTAAAGTACAGCAGAGGGACTATAGTTAATAATACTGTAATAACTAAGTATGGTGTCAGATGGAAACTGGAAATATCAGGGAGAACACTTTGTAAAGTATATGACTGTCTAACCACTATGTTGTACACCTGAAACCAATACAGAATAATATTGGAAGTAAACTAAATATATATATTTTAAGAAATACAAGTTGTCAGTTTTAAAAATAGTTGTAGGGTTGTAAAATACAACACAGGGATTATAGTCGATAATATTGTAATAACTAGGTATGTATGTATGGCGTCAGATGGGCCCTAGACTTATCCAGGTGGTCACTTCATAAGTTATATCATGGTCTAATCACTATGTTGTACATCTAAAACCAATATAATATTATGTGTCAATAATAACTCAAAGGTTATTTTTTTAAAATCTTAAAAAAAGAAAAAGTTATATAATATTTGCTCATTATAAAAAATTCCAATGCATCAGGAAATATATAGAGGAAAATAAAATGTATTCATAATTCCAAGATTCAGAGTGAGCTCTTCTTAATATTTTGAAATATTTGTTTCCACTATTTTTCCTATGTATGTGTATTTAAATATGTGACTTACTGAGATCACACAAATTTAACTTTGCAGCAGTTTTTCTGCCATCACACTATATTTTAAATAATTTCCATGTCTTTGAAAGTATTGTAATGCCTTTTACATTCAAATTTTAAAAATAATATGTCTGGTCTATAGTTTACTTAACTGATTTTCCAATTATTAGCCACACACACACATAGCCTCAAGCTAAATATTAATGCTTCATTTAAAATCTTTGTAAATGCATTTTTCCCCTCCCTCCCTCCCTCCCTTCCTTCCTTCCTTTCTTTTTTTCTTCTTTTTTTTGGGGGTTAATGACCTTAGAACAGATGCTTAGAATTAGAATTACTAAATTAAAAAGGTTGGGTCCTGGCCGGTTGGCTCAGTGGTAGAGCGTCGGCCTGGCGTGCGGAGGTCCCGGGTTCGATTCCCAGCCAGGGCACACAGGAGAAGCGCCCATCTGCTTCTCCACCCCTCCCCTTCTCTTTCCTCTCTGTCTCTCTCTTCCCCTCCCGCAGCCAAGGCTCCATTGGAGCAAAGATGGCCCAGGCGCTGGGGATGGCTCCTCGGCCTCTGCCCCCCGCGCTAGAGTGGCTCTGGTCGCAAGAGAGCGACGCCCGGGAGGGGCAGAGCGTCGTCCCCTGGTGGGCAGAGCGTCGCCCCCCTGTGGGCGTGCCTGGTGGATCCCGGTCGGGCGCATGCGGGAGTCTGTCTGACTGTCTCTCCCCGTTTCCGGCTTCGGAAAAATACGGAAAGAAAGGGAAAATTAAAAAAAAAAAAAAAAAAAAAAAAGGTTGTACCAATTTATACTTTAACTATTCACCCACTAGCGTTAAGTATTAGTGTTTTTTTGGATTAAATTTCCTTTTCCAATTACAGTTGCCATACAATATATTGTTCTATTTGTTTCAGGCGTACAACAGAGTGATTAGACATTGACATATCTTATGAAGTGATCCTGCCAATACATCTAGTTCCCATTTGACATTGTGCATAGATAATAGAATGTTGCTGACTATATTTCCTATTCGCTACTTTACATTTTATAACTAGCAATTTGTACTTCTTAACCCTTTCACGCTGTTTACCCAACTATTAGTATTTTTAAAACTGTACTGATCTAATAGGTAAAAATTAATTATATTATTTTTTTTACCTACCTAATTAAATTTTATGCATAGGCAAAACTGAAATGTATTTGTAATACTTAATTTCATTTCCTTTTGACTTTAACATTTGATATTTTGCTCTTGTTTTATGCCCCAATATTTACCCTCCCCTGTCTCTGCAATACCCACTGCTCCCTAATTATTGTCCCCAACTTGTGGTTAGGTGACTAGGAAGGTTGAGGCTCACCTTGATCTGTTTAATTTTCAAAAGAAAAAATGAAAGAATTGAAAGTTTTAAACAGGGCTTTACATACTGGCCTGTAGAAGAAAAAAAATACCCAATTTATTGTAGTTTTTGGTTTTTGCTCATTAAAATAAGATAAAAGGTAGGGGAAAAAAGCATAAAGACAAAAGAAGAAAAAAGAACACAGTAGTTCTCAAACCAGACTGCCAGCAACTCCTAATTCTTCCTTTCCATAACAGCCTGGCCTCAGCATAAACGCCTGAGAATTGCTATCCTTATGTTAAATGGTATACTCCTAGTTGAGGTCTGCTGTGGTAATTGACATATTTCAAATGAGATTATTGATTGAGGTTACATGTAGCTGTAATGGAAGCACTTGTGGAGGGAAACCAGCATGATTTGATATGCCAGGGACTCTACTAGATATTTTTCTTACAACCTTCTGTTTAATCTTCACTATACCTGCAAGTCATGAAGATTTTCATTGTTACTATTATACATATTATTATTTCTTTGAAGTTAAAAATCATACCACCAATTAGTGGGGAGGGTCGAGTTCAAGCTCGGGTTAATCTGACTCCAGTTCTTTTCAGTGATGATAGCATATCAAATTATTCGTTCTAATGCTGCCACACCTTACCCACCCTCTCAACTCCCATCATTCACAAGTTGTAGATTATAATAGAACAATATGAATATTTCAAAGTAGGTTGTGAAATGATTTTTATTACTCTATAGTAGATATTCATGGATGACATATTTAAAGAAAAAGGAATAACAAAATTGTTCCAAAGTCTGACAGTGAGGTCTAGCTCTCTAGAAACAGAAATTCCAAGTATGATGGCTTATAAATTTTGTCTGTTCTAATAAAAGTTGCTAATTTTGTGCCATATTTGATGTTAAAAAGTTTTGTCTTTTCACTGTGCATTTTTCTTTAAAGCTACACCATTTCCAAACAGCTTCAAGTGTTTTACCTGTGAAAATGCAGGAGATAATTATAACTGCAATCGATGGGCAGAAGACAAATGGTGTCCACAAAGTAAGTGTGCTAAGTTTGGAAGACTCCTTTGGGATTACATCTCATTTAGGTGTCCCTTGACAAACTAACAGGCCGATGAAGTTCTACAGAAATCAGAGATTTCTTTTAAGAGACCATCCTGACATCAGACTACTCTGAGAATACTTGGACACCGATGGTGTAGCCTTAGTTTGTAGTTGTGTGTTCCTTGAGGAAGGGTTTTTTAAATAGTATTTACCTGGGAGAAAAGTAGACCACATTGTTGACTAAGGCATTCTAAGAATTTCAGAAATGCTTGAAGATATCTCCAGAAAAGTCATACTTACTGGCTAAAGCAAAGGAAGGATTTTGTACTTAGAGGTGCCTTGATACTTGGGAAACTCATTCATTTGACAAACATTTGAGTACATTTTTAGCTTATTTAGTTTGTTGATATATCCCTAGTTTAATTCAGTGCCTAGCCCATATTGGGCACTCAGTATATATTTGTTGACAGAATGAATGAATACCTTTGATTAGGTAGTCAAGGAAATCTTCTCTGAGGAATGTGCATTTGAAAGAAGACTTGAATGGCCAAAGTAAGCTAGCTATGTGGAGATCTGTAGGAACAGCATGCTGATAAGAGGGAATAGCAAATGCAAAGGCTACAAGGGGCAAGAGTTGGCCTCTTCAGTGAAAAGGGAGAAGGATGGCCAGTGAGGCTTAGCGGGAGAAGGAGAATGAGTCTCACGGAGGTAAGGACAGGGACACACAGGAGCTTCTTTTTCTGATAAAGAGTTTGAATTTTATTATAAATGTGATAGAAGGCTGTAGGGGTTTTAAACTAGGGAATATAAGATGCTAGATGTATTCTGAAATATTGCTCTGGCTGCTGTGTAGAGAAAAGATGGTTGGGAACAAGCGTAGAAGGGGACACCAATAGGGTCTTTCATTATCTTCAGGTGGAGAAATGGAGACTTGGACTAGGTTGGTAGGAGTGGAGGGGGCAAGAAGTTGAATGTTTTATTGTATGCAAACATGGAGTTAAAGTAGGATGTGCTGATGGATGATTTGGAATTGAGAAACTACTTATAGTATATAAGGAGATCAGACTATTCAGATTTTTTAGATTTTCAGATACAAAAGGCCATAAAAAAAAAACTCTTCCAGAGTTAGATTACTAGTTTTGGTCTACTGTTACCCTGAATCTTGGGAAATTTCTGTATCACATTATATGTAGCAATGAAATAGCCTGACTTCTTCCAGATAAAGGCAGCTGGTGAAGGCAATAAATAGTACATGCTGAAGGCCTTTACAGGGCTTGCGAATCTTATGCTGTGAATTAGCACAAATGGTTGGGACATTTACTAGGATAGTATGTTTTCATTATTTCTTTTCAAGGATAATTAATTACCAACATATTTTTTTCTTGGGGTTCCTTTACATTTTTGTAGAGGGGTCGACCTTAAGTTCTGTGTGTGTGCTTGCCAGTGCATGGGCACACATGAGTGTATACATGTAAGGACTTGTTTCCTTTTTATTTTTATTTTTTTTTAGAGAGAGAGAGAGAGAGAGAGGGAGGGAGGAGAGACAGTGAGAAGCATCAACTCGTTGCTTATTTTAGTTGTTGGTTGACTGCTTCTCATATGTGCCTTGACTGGGGGGCTCAAGCAGAGATAGTGACCCCTTGCTCAAGCCAACAACCTTGGGCTTCAAGCCAGCGACCTTTGGGCTCAAGCCAGTGACCTTGGGATGATGTCAATGATCTCACACTCAAGCCAGCAACTCCTCACTCAAGCTGGCAAGCCAGTGCTCAACCCAACATGCCTGCGCTCAAGGCTGTGACCTCAGGCTTTTGAACCAGGGACCTCAGCATCCCAGGTTGACACTGTGTCCACTCCACCACCATTGTTATCTTTTATTGCAAGGTTTTTGAAGATGGCCAATGCCTCTCTTTATTACTTTATTACTTTTTCTTTCCTGAAGTTGGAAACAAGGAGGCAGACAGACTCCCGCATGCGTCCCACCAGGATCCACCCGGCATGCCCACCAGGGGGCGATGCTCTGCCCATCTGGGGCATCGGTCTGTTGCAACCAGAGCCATTCTAGCGCCTGAGGCAGAGGCCACAAAGCCATCCTCAGCACCCTGGCCAACTTTGCTCCAATGGAGCCTCGGCTGCGGGAGGGAAAGAAAGAGACAGAGAGGAAGGAGAAGGGGAGGGATAGAAAGGCAGATGGGCGCTTCTCCTATGTGCCCTGGCCGGGAATCGAACCCGGGACTCCTGCATGCCAGGCCAACGCTCTACCACTGAGCCAACTGGCCAGGGCCATTACTTTATATCTAAGGGTGGTATTATTCTTTAACTATTTGCTTTAAATTCTTCTGAAAACAGTGCAGTACGTGTTAGAACAGTATAAATTGGGGCATGATGTCCATCTTCTTGTGCCTTAACTTCAGGGGAAATGTTCTTTTCTATTATTTTGAATTGTACCAAAACAGTTTCTACTAGGTCTGTGCATAATACTCTAATTTGTCATTAATTAATCAAAGCCATTTTTAATAGGAACATACATGGGTATTTCTGGGTTTTAGAATTTCATCTGTTGAAACATATG
The DNA here is from genome assembly GCF_036850995.1 of Saccopteryx leptura. Taxonomy (NCBI): domain Eukaryota; kingdom Metazoa; phylum Chordata; class Mammalia; order Chiroptera; family Emballonuridae; genus Saccopteryx; species Saccopteryx leptura. The sequence goes on from NC_089509.1 coordinate 33,751,899, forward strand.
AGCTAAAGGGAGAAGTTGCCACTTTCCATCACCAGAAAAATAGTAGCAATGAAAGGGTGAAGACTGTCGGCTCTTCCACATCCACCCCAAAAGCCTGAGAGCCACCTGGAGTAACCCTGCATTCCAGTATGCATGCCAGTCCATTCTTGACTGTACACCAGTCACACCCCCAAGATACTAACCATCTGGAATTCTAACTGAGGGTATAATTTCTTACTTTTCAGTTTGTCATTATTTAGGGAAATGATAGCCATTTCTTGGGGCCAGTGAGCCAGCAGCTATTGTTCTTTGTTAGCTCAGGTTGCCTTTCTCATTACAGCTTTACTCCTGTGGTCTGTTGGTGTTGTTAAAAAGAGGTTCTCTGTGTAACAGGATATGACAAGAATGACATTTCTTATTTTATTCACCCTAACTTTTATTCTGACTTTCTAAGGCTGCTGTAGCATGTGTGACATTGTATGTGTGTACACATGCAATTTTCAGTTCTTCTTTGTTTGGAGTAAATTTGAAATGCCTTTCCAAAATATTTGGTGGGTCCATTTCCTTGTGAATCCAGAAGTCCTACCCTTGTGGAGCATGGTACAGCACCATCTGGTTTAAAATTAAGTGTAATGAGAGGCAGAATAGTGTCTAAGAGCACAGACCTTGGAAAACTAGGTTAGAATCCTGATCCTGCCTCCCACCACTTTCTACCTTTGTGACTGTGGATAAGAAACTGTGCTTCAATTTTTTAAATCTGTAACAGAAGGATATTGATATGATTTATTTTAACGCTTATCATAAGGTTTGAATGAGTGAATACATGTTAGAAGAGTACCTGGATGGTGGTACCCACTCAGTGTGTGTTTACTCCTGTTATTATTAGTTACAGCTTATAACAACCCTATCAAATGCCAAGGTTATTATTATCATAATTTTACTGAAAAGAAAATAAACCAAAAAACCATCTACATACTCAATGCAATCCCTATCAAAATCCCAATGGCATTTTCACAGAAACAGACCCCAAAATCCCATATTTGTATGGAACCACAAAAGACCTCAAATAGCCAAAGCAATTCTAAGAAAAAAGAACAAAGCCAGAGGTACATACTCCCTGATTTCAAAAGAAAGTTATACTAATCAAATCAGTGTAGTATTGACAGAAGAACACACATACAGGCCAGTGGAACAGAATTGAGAGCCTGGAAATAAACGCACATGTCTGTGGGCAAATAATTTATACCAGAGGAGACAAGGATAAACAACTAAAAAAGGAAAGTCTCTTCAAAAACTGATGTTGGAAAAGCTAGACAGTCATATGCAAAAGAAACTGGACCTATCTTACACCATACTCAAAAGTTAACTCAAAATGGATTAAAGACTTGAGTGCAAGACATGAAATAATAAAATACATAGAAGAAAAACTAAGCCTTTGGACTTTGGTCTCAGTGGTACTTTTGCATATTTGACTCCAAAGGCAAGGAAAACAAAAGCAAAAATAAACAAATGGGACTGTATCAAATTAAAAATCTCCTGCAAAGCAAAGGAAACCATCAATAAAACAAAAAGGCAACAAGCCAAATGAGAGAAGATATTTGCAAATGGTACTTCCTGTAAGTGGTTAGTAGTTAAAATAGATAAAGAACTCATACAACTCAACAACAAAAAGGAAACTATCCAATTAAAAAATGGGCAGAGAATCTGAATAGATACTTTTTACAGGAAGCATACAAATGGCCAACAGATACATGAAAAGATGTTCAACTTCGCTAGCTATAAAAAAATGCAAATTAAAATCACAGTAAGATATCATTTCATACTTATTAGACTGGCTATTATCAATGGGACAAGAACAAGCAAGTATTGAAAAGATGTGGAGAATGAGGAACCCTTATTCACTACTGTTGGGAATGTAAACTGGTACAGCCACTATGGAAACAGTATGGAGGTTCTTTAAAAATGAAGACTAGAACATATCATGTCTAGCTATTCCTCTTCTGGGTATTTATCTGAAGAATATGAAAACACTAATTCATAAAGATATATGTACTCCTATGTTCATTATAGCATTATTTACAATAGCCAAGCTATGGAAACAACCCAAGTGTCCACTGATGGGTGATTGGATAAACAAGAGAGGTACATATATACCAATGGAAAACTACTCAGCCATAAGAAAAATGAAATATTGCTCTTTGTGACAACGTGGATGGATGGATCATGAGGGTATTTTTCTAAGTAACATAAGTCAGATGGAAAAGGACAAAAATATATGATTTCATTCATATATGGAATATAAAACCCAAAAGTAACAAACAAACCAAAAAACCCCAAAGATAAACTCATAGATACAGCAGATAGGTGTTTGCTACAGGTAAAGTGGGAGGGTAAATTGGGTAAAGGGGTCAAATATATGGTAAAGGAAAGAAATTGGACTTTTGGTGGTGAGCACACAATATAGTATACAAATACTGAATTATAATGTTGTATACCTGAAATTCACATAATGTTATTAACCAGTGTTACCTCAGTAAATTTTTTAACATAACAGTAAAAATAAAAAGAAAATTACCTCAAAGGATCTAACATGGTTCACTAGCTCGTGACAAAGGCTGTCATAAGTCCGGTATCTCAACTTTAGTCAATCCCCCCCCCCCATTCTTGGCCTTTGCTGCTGTAGACCCTTCTCAATAAAGTAGAAACAAAACAAAACATTTTATTGCCTGAGATAACTATAGAAGAGTTACAGATCTAAAGCAAAATGATCTGGGATATTGATTTAACCCTAAGTAATAAAATGTAATAAAGCTATGAGGATAACTCCATGTAGTAATGAGTAAGCTATAAAGAGGGAGAAGGGGACAGAGAAAGTAACAGTTAATTAAAGAAGATAAGAAAAATAGAAACACTTTGAATAAGGAAGGTGGTCTTGATGTGATCTTTGAAGCACCTGCTTTTCATTCCACATGCCCTCTTAATGTATAAGAATCAAATGTTGAATAACGCAACAAGAAATATTCTAACCCATTGTATTTTAAATTAACATTTTTTATTTTAGAGTTATAGAACATGTGCTTCAGAGAGAGAGAGAGAAAGAGAGAGAGATATGAGACAGAGGGACATAGATACTGACACTTTCATGTGAAATGGGAAAACCAATGGTTTTGATGAAAAGCTTATCCAATTTTTCTAGGCTTTTGCTGGCACCAAAGGACAAGTGCACATTCATACTGATTTTCAAATTACACATGTGCTTTATAAGTAATGCCTTTTAAAAAATATCACCTAAAAGCTCTGGAGTTCTCTGCCATTGTATTTCCTGCCTAGAAACCTGAGGTTCATCCTGAACTTTAGTCATTTCTGGAGCGACTGTTGCGTTTCTCTTTTGCAATGTAAAAAATGAAGTTGCCTTGTCTTTTTCTCCTGCCTAGATACACAGTACTGTTTGACAGTTCATCACTTCACCAGTCATGGAAGAAGTACATCCGTCACCAAGAAGTGTGCCTCCAGCAGTGAATGTCATTCTGTTGGCTGCCACCACAGCCAAGATTCTGAACATACAGTAAGGAGAGAGAGAGAGAGAGAGAGAGAGAGAGAGAGAGAGAGTGTGTGTGTGTGTGTGTGTGTGTATTACTGTCCTGAGGTTTGTTGCTCATGATGGTTAGTTATGGAGAGGCAGGAAGGATAGGAAGAGTAAGTAATATACTGAACACGTTTATCGTGGTAGTTTAGACTCCTTTACAGCAATGCAGTGGAGACCAAGGAGAAGTTGAAAACTCTCTATTCTTAAACAAAAAATGTTACTAAAAGTGGATGGTAGTTCCCAGACTCCAGAGCTATATGCTAGACCTTGGACTTCGGGGGAATTGTCCGAAGTCAGGCCCGGAGCCCAAGAATAAACCATCCGTGAGAGGATGACAGGCACTACAGAGCGCAGCTCACCAGTTGTGGCCAGAAAGGAAGAACACTGCACAGGGGAGCTAGACGGTGGAATGAGGAGAATGGTGGCACCTTTTACTGAGGAAACCTGTCTCACCCACAGCCTCTGCTTACATGAGGAACTAAGGCTCTGACAGATTAACCTCAGCTTAATATGACGAACTGTAGATATAGGTCGCTCTAATTTTCTCATTCTGTCATTCTGAATGAGCATTTTACTCTTTTATATGTCTGGAATCCTGAAATATTTGAGAAATATTACTTGAAAGTATGTTAATTTCATGAGGTTTTAGAATTTGATTTAGCCTCTATGTATAAATGGTCCCGAGCCTAGTGGCTTCTAGCTCTAGCGACACAGGCGAGTCTCCTGCAGAGCTTGTATAAGCTGGGTTGGTGGTGGCCGGGGGCGTCCCACACCACACCAAGTGAAACAGAGCTTCAGGGTGGGTCCTGGGCATCAGGATCTTTTTTTTTTTTTTTTTTTTTTTTTAAGTTCCCCAAGGAGATTCCAATGTTCAGCTTGAGTTCAAAACCACTGATCAGGATAATTAAAGAGTCACTGCCTTTATCTTGCCTTGCCACCCTGGAAGCTTCTATGAGTAACTGGAATTATCAGATTGAGGCATTTTTGCCAGGTTTTATGGCACCTTGTGCTATGAGGGAGCAAGCATTTTTCATCACTTAGCAGCCATAATTAGCAAGCCATTGCTGCTGTGATGATACTAATCAAGTATTAGTATAGACAGTAGAGAATCATTATTATCCTTTAACAAGTAGTCCCGAGAAAGAAAATCAATGACCAATCCAAGATGTTCCTAGCTTTCATTTTTGTTTCGGTGTTTTATTTTCAAGCTTTTAGAAGACTTGTTGACTCAATAAGACAGCCTTATTCAGTTCCCCTTGCTTATGCTTGAGTTGGTGCAGCTAAATCCCAGTTAAATGAAAAGATTTTCCAGATGGTCCTTACTTTCAGGTCAGTGAGGGGAGTGACTCATAGACTGGGTAACCAGCTCTGATTCTGTCTGTCCTCACAGACAGAAGTTCAAGAAGCCTTTCTATTTTTTGTTTTGTTTTCATTTGTTTCACCTTTCCCTCTTCTTCCTATTATTCATGCTCTCATTCCCCTCTCCTCTTCCTTTTGTAACAGGAGTGTAGGTCTTGCTGTGAAGGAATGATTTGCAATGTGGAATTGCCCACCAACCATACTAACGCGGTCTTCGCTATAATGCACGCTCAGAGGACGTCTGGGAGCAGTACCCACATGCTCTGCCTGCCAGTGCTCGCCTGGGTCTTCGTGCTCCCATTGATATGATGCCACCATTCCTAGGAGAGGCAGGGACCACCCTCCTGGAGCACAAACTAAAAACTGTAAACAGTGAACTTTTGAGCAAAGACCAGTCTTGCAACTGGTGAAGAGTACAAATTGGACTCCAAAGCAGAAGTCAGTTGTTTGCTTAGCTAAAATGCTCCTGCATGAGGCCATGGGCTTGAGGAAGGGATTTGGTTTGGACCGAGGGCATTATCTGGCTTCCAGGCTTCTTGCTCAAAGAGGCTGCATTTTGTCATTTTTGCAGGGAGGATCCTGCCAGCATCTGCAACTGGGCAGGTTGTAGTAGCCTGTACTGTTTCCACCCAACCAGGGCTTTAGCTGAATGGACTCCTTGATCTCATTGACTCCTTCTGAGGCTGCTGGGTCAGATCCTCTCTTCCTGTGATTAGCTCAGAGTGTCTGTAAGAACTTGAACCCTTCCCCCAATGAGTAAGCAATTTCTCTGACAATGTGTAGTCAAATGGGAAAGGCAAGTATAGGAGGAAAACTTCCAGTTGAATGACTATGAAACTCATTTGCTAACTGTGTGTGTGTGTGTGTGTGTGTGTGTGTGTGTGTGTGTGTGTGTGTGAGACAGAGAGAGAGAGAGACAGAGAGAGAGAGAGAGAAAGAGAAATAAAGCTTTTAAATTATACAGTGTAAAATGCATGCTTGTGTGTTTCTTGACTAACATGAAAATCTCCGATGAAATGTATTTACTGGTGTCATAGAGGTCACTGAAGTTATATTTTCTAGGTACTCTGCATGATATTTTCTGACTTAAAGTATAAAATTTCATGCCAAAGTGACTCAACATTTTCTTTCTTAGAGTACATTTCTTTGGATGCTAGCTGCAGAATTAGTGAATTTAGAAGTTCAGAAAACCTCCCTGATGAAGCAGGATGATAACTTATCATATGATGTACCCTCAGGAGTAGCAGATTAAAACCAGAGAACCTGGAAGACAGTCCGTGTCCCCCCCCCCCCCCGCACCAGCTTCTCTCAGAGTGACAGGGCCACAAGAGAACCCTTCTAAATCATCCTAAAACATTGTGTCCCTTGTCTTCTTCTCTTTCCCTTTTAAAACAGTCTAAGAATTTCAAATGTCTTCTCTTTTTTATTCCTAGAATCCTGATTTCCTGCTCTTACACTTTGGGGTGATCTTTTAACATTCTGCCCTCCTGTGTATAGTGATGAGTTGATGGAGCCTTTGTTTGCTCTTTAATTTGGCGCCCGCCATTAGGACACAGAGTGCTCCAGAGAACCCATAAGGATGCTGTCCTTGCCACATGCACTCACCCATGTTGGGGGTTGGCAAATTATGACCCATGGACCAATATGTTGCACTATTCTTAGTCTGTTAAACTATATTATATTTGCTGTAACAAATATACTATTGATTGAATGGCTGAAACAGAAACATTTAGTCCTCACAGTTCTGGGTGCTGGGAAGTCCAAGATCAAGGTGCTGGTGGATTGGTGTCTAGCGAGTGCCCTCATCCCTGTTTGCAAAACACCATCTATTTGTGTGCTCACAGGGAGAGAGCGCCATTCCCTTCATTCCCTAATAAGGGCTCTAATCTCATTCAGGAGGGCTCTACACTCATAACCTAGTTATCTCTCAAAGGTCCCAAATCTAAATACCATCAAATTTCAGGATTTAGGCTTCAACATATGAATTAGGGTGGGGGTGGAGCACAAACATTCAGTCCATATTAACTACCTATTTTTATGAATAAAGTTTTATTGGAACACAGCCATGTCTTTTCATTTACACATTGTCTATGGCTGCTGTCATGCCTCAACAGGAAGGATGTGTGGAGAGATGCAACAGAGTGTGTATAGCCTACAAAGTCTAAAAGATTTACTGCCTTGTCCTTCACAGTAAAAGTGCCGACCTCTATCCTATGAGATGGTACAACTGCATTGGGAGAAAGCTGCTTGTTTGCAGGGACTGTGGTGCAGGGGTTACTCAGCCTGCACAAGGGTTTGTCAGATCACTTCCTTTGTCTTCTGTGTCAGTGAATTTTTCTTCTGTTTTGTTTGTTTCACTCATTTGATTCGGTCTCTTAGTAGTTACGTGCTGACGTCAGGTGCTGGTTGTGTGTTTGTTTTGTGTGTTTTTTCTAGTCTTTGACACATCGGGAGTGTCTCAACTTAAGGCTCTTTAGCTTCCAATGAAACAGGGCGGAGGCAGACGTTATCTCCCTGTCTCTGGTGGAAACTTAGCCTCACCTGGAAGCACCAGTTTGAAGCCTGATGTAAAGTTATCCCAGCTTTCACTCAGCACCTTGAAGTATTAAGAGTTTTCATAGCTATGCTTGTCTGAAATTAATTACATATGGCTTCACTTGAAACATTTTAATAGCATCTTTGCTGTCTTTTTATTCCTCGGGGTTTCTTTTGACTGTAATTGACAAAATGTCTGGTAAAAAACCATTAGCAGACATTTTCTTTCTGATTTTGTTTCTGCTGTCTAGATTAATGAATTTTCTTTCCTGTGTGTGTTTTCTTTCTCGAGGACACATTTTAATTTTCTCTTCTTCACCCCCACACATCATGTTTGCATGGATTTACTGCTTACCACCACTCCCATAAGCAGTTAACGTAGCACTATGTTGAGCAAGAGGGAACACACAGAGGAAATGAACTCCTGGCAAAGATAGCATAGAAAGCAGAGGTGCCAGATTTCCAAATAAAGATGTAGAATGATCCATTGAATTGGATTTCTAGAGAACCAACAAATGATTTTTTAGTGTAAGTTCATTGTGAACTCATAAGTCTGGCTTATCTAAGCCAATGTTTTCAAATTTTTGCAATAAAAAAGAATCTTTTGGGTAACTTGAGAACAGTAAAATTCCCAGGGCATCCTGGAGATGTTGATTCAGGAGATCTGGAATGAAATGCAAGCCTAGCCCTAGTAACTGAATGTTAAGTTAAAAAAAAAAAAAAGCTCTCAGGTGATTGTGATATTCACTCGGGTGTGTTACTCTTCATGTGCGAGGATTATTCTTTCCTCTGAAGAATAAACATGTGCATAGATAACATGGGTTACAGCCAGTGGTGCTCAAAGTGTAGTCCCCAGACCAACAGGATCAGCATTACCTAGTTAGAAATGCAGGTTCTCCATTTTGGACATATTGAATCAGAAACTCTGGGTTCAGTCTGTATTTTAATAAGGGCTCCAGGTACTTCTGATGCACATGGAAGCTCAAGAACCATTGGACCAGAGGAATGCCTCCCAAATGTCTCAGTAAATGAGTTCCTGTGGTTACATGCGAATCACTCAGGGAGTGTGTAAAAAAAAGAAGAAGAAAAGAAAATGGAACTCCAGAAAGTTTGATTTGCTATGTCTAAGTTGCATCAATTTGTATTTTAACAAACTCCTCAACTGATTCTGACACTTAGCCACTTTGGAAGCCATTAAATTAGAAAATTAGAGTAGGGCACAATGTTGGTAACTAGGAGGCCCAGGTTCTAACACCTGACCTTTGAGTTCTAATGTAAACATCCTGTGCATTATAATTCGATTCTATGTGGTGTCTCCAATGTAATTTAAAAACTAGAATACAAAAAATAAATCATTAGAGTTTATTACGTGATTTTTTTATATAGGCACCTGGGATGGCCAAGTACACTAGGCCTCTTGACTAATTGAATTTGCCTCTAGTGAGCAAGAAATGAAAAGTACTTTGTCATCAAAATCTCCAATGAGAATTGGAATACTGGGGGCAGGAGAGGCGGGAGTGTCTCTTGTTATAAAAGAGACAAGGGGAGGGATTAGTGGTGTGTCGTTGGCAGGCCCTTGAGAAGCTGGTCGGACTGCGAAGCGCGGCGAGCTTTCCAGGGATACCGCGGCTTCTAGAGTCTCGCTCTGCCCTGGCAAGGGCAGGTTTTGCTGTGAGAGGTAACATGGGATAGGCGGGCCTCAGGACGAAGACAGGGGCGCCGCTGGCTTAAGGCGAATCAAAAGGGAAAGGACAAAAGTCTGAGACTGGTAATGCGCGGAGGGGGCAGGCTTGTCCTAGGCCAGGCAGGCCAGAAACCAGGCGGGCTCCTCTGTCTCGAGGCCTCCCTGCCGGCCTGCGGACGAATCCTGGACGAGCGCAGGGAGTGCTAATGAGACTCGATCAGTGGCCCGGTGGCAGCTGCACTCGGTGGTGGGGAGGTCCTGGTGTGAGAGGGAAACGAGATCTGGAAGCTCTGTGATGACTGGTGACTGCTGCTTCCGTTTCCAGGGAGAGAGACAAGCTCCATGTGTGAATTTGGACAACTTCTGGGATCAGTTCTTATTTCACTACCCTCCCTGGAGTTCTGGAGTGACTTTGGGGAAGGGGCGAGTTGGGAAGCCGTGGTGGAATTTCCTTCCCTGTCTTGCGTTATTGCTGCCACGGCGCCTGTGCCTGCTTTCAGGGATGGCAATGGTAGTCCTTGATACGAGTGGTGCAGTACTGTTGATAGAGAAGGGCCATCGTCAAAGTTTCCCCTTTCAGTAGCGTAGACGAGAGATTCTTCAACGAGTCTTTTGTTTTAAGTTTCTTTGGTTACTATCCTAGGATTTAGAGCCTTTGGTTTCTCGATTAAATGCTACCAATTTTTGCTGGAAATGTCTAAGATTAGAGTTAATTCAGAATATTAGAGAAAGGATTCATGAATTTTCATTAGTAAAGTTTTTTTTTTTTTAGTAAAATAGCACTTTTTCACATGTTTATATAGTTTAAAATCATTGCAGTCTTTCAGTTACTGTTTTTTGTAAAGGTATTTTGAAAGATAATCACCCATGTTGGGTTTCTGTTAAGACCAAGAATCTAAAATTTCTCGTATTTATTTGTGTTGGTATTATCTAATTCTGTAATGGGTCCTTTAGGGTAAACTTTTATAACAGAAAAAATAAATAGCAAAGCACAATGCCTCGGATAAAGAGACAAGGGGGTAAGCTATGATGAGGAGGGTCTGAGGAAATGGCCTATCAAAGGTCCATTTTGAATAGAACTGTATTCTAGAATAAATTTTGAATTCCTATCAATCATTTTCTTAAAAAAAAAAAAGTGCTGAATACGTTTTTCCCCTAGCTGTGTCTAAACTCTCTCTCAACCCAACTCAGTGAAGTTAGCCATCAAAAATTACAGGCATTATTTTCTATACAATCTGCATTCTGTCATGTCACTCACGATGTAAAATATATTTCATAAGAAAAGGGAAAGGGACAGGTCAGTTTCTCTTCCTCACTGGGAAAGAACTTAAAAAGCCCTGCAAAGTGTGAAATGAGCAATTTGAACTGGCATGGACTTGGGAGGTGGGGTGTGGAATCAGGAAAATGTATTTCACATTTGTGAAATTACTCATATGCAAAATTTTGGTGACAGCTTCCATCTTTCAAAACTTTGCTCTGATCTTCGGATTTTGAATATTTTCTTTTTCATGTGGACCCTGTGATTTGTGGAGGTTCCATTGTGATGCTGGATGTGTCTGGGTACAGATTTTTTACAGAAGACAAAGGCTCGGTGTCGGTGCTCAAAGGTTTAAGTTGTAGAAACTAGAAAACAAATGTCTGTCATAATGTGAGTCTGCCTTTAGAATAGTTCTGCTGCTGTGAGCCCAGAATAGTCCAGCATCTTCCTGCACATTTTCTACCTATCCCCGTTCCTTCAGAATTCTGTCTCCTCCCAGATCCTACCCCTCACTGCCTTGGCCTCTGAGCTGTCTATGAAGTAATTCGGAATGGGAGATAACCATAGATTAGGCTGTGAAGAATAGGACTTTCACAGCCTGACCCAGAATCTGCATTTTAACAAGCATCTGATGACGATCCTGGTGGGCTGAGCTAGGGTATCATTTTAGAAACAATGATGGAGGGGCTCAGCATAAGGCTGGGGATGCTTCACCTGAGAGCATCACATAGTTAATTCCGAGGCTTCCAGACCAGCACTTCCCTGATCTATGAAAACTGGTCCCAGCTGTGGGGCTGGGAACACCTGGAGTACACTGGCTTGGTGAAGCTGCCATGTTGGGAACAGTCCTGGGACGCCTGGGACATATAAGCACTTGGGGAAACCTGGTGGCTTTGCCAGGCCGGCAGGATGGATGACCAGCATTCCAAACAACTGGACTCCCTGGGAGTCGTGGCTGAATGAGGCAGTAACGGGCCAAGCAGAGGGCAAGGAGAGCTCGTCCATAGGGGCTGAGCAGACTCAAAATATCCTTCAAAAGAGGGTAAGCAACATGAGGTGAACACTTTCTGTACATGTGTTCAGATAAAGTTGTTGAGGGTCTACAAGGAGGGATCTTCTGTAGAGCACAGTATCAATCAGGATGATTCAACTATAAGTGACAGAGATCCCCAAACTGGCGTAAATAAATGTATTGGCTCCCATAACTGGATGTCCAGAGGAGAGCATGTTCTAGGGCGGACTCAATCCTGTCGATTTAGCTCCATTCCTTTTACTCTCACCTCCCCCATGTCCTCTGGTGAGGAGATGGCCTCGCTGCTGCATACTGCCCACGCAGTGTCCAGGGAATAGGCAGAGGGCACTACTGGACACTCACCAGGAAGAGAAGAAGATCTTCACCCAGGCTCCCAGCAAGTCACAAGCAAGACGCGATCAGGCTCAGCTTAGTGCAGCTGAAGGGAGCTCAGGGTCCCTGAGGCATGTGCGGGGCTTGCAGCAGGCGGCTATCTGAACGAAACAGGAATTAAATGGAGGAAGGAAGAACTAGATCTGGGTGGGCAGCTAGAAATGTCTGCTCCAGTTTCCTACAGTCTGAGGCTGTGTCGGGAGACCGTTGTTAAGGTAGCTGAGAAAATACTCTCATGTTAGAGATGAGTGAGCCGCGCCCTTGGAGGTGTGCAGACTTGCCCCAACCGCACGGCTAGCTAGGAGCAGACCAGCCGACCAGGGAGCTCCCAGCTGCCTGCAGCTCTGCCTTGCTCTCTCTCTCTTTTTTTTTTTACAAATAAATTTTTATTAATTTTAATGGGGTGACATCAATAAATCGGTACATATATTCAAAGAAAACATGTCCAGGTTATCTTGTCATTCAATTATGTTGCATACCCATCACCCAAAGTCAGATTGTCCTCTGTCACCTTCTATCTAGTTTCCTTTGTGCCCCTCTCCCTCCTTCCCTCCCCCCCACCCCCGTAACCACCACACTCTTGTCCATGTCTTTTAGTCTCATTTTTATGTCCCACCAATGTATGGAATCATGCAGTTCTTGTTTTTTTCTGATTTACTTATTTTACTCCGTATAATGTTATCAAGATCCCACCATTTTGTTGTAAATGATCTGATGTCATCATTTCTTATGGCTGAGTAGTATACCATAGTGTATATGTGTCACATCTTCTTTATCCAGTCTTCTATTTTTTTTACAGTTATTAAAGCCTTTAAGCAAACTCTTGGCCAATACAGCAAGAATCCATAAAAGAGTAATGTCCTTAACATGTTCACCAAGTCCAAGTTGGCACCAACACCATTCCAAATCCCTGCAAATGCAACCCAACCCCAGTTCAGTCCATTAGGAGCTGTCACAAGGAGCAGGAGTCCAGGAAAAGTCCACATCCAGGAAAAGTCTGCATGGCACTGGAATTGTTGTCACAATTCTATACTTTGCAGCTTGTGTCCAAGTCCCAATGACCACTGCTTCTAGCTGGTAATGATTCAGGTAGACTAGAAAAGCCATCTGCAGCATGTGTGGTGATGGAGCTTCTGTTCTCCTCTGCCTGGAGAGATGAGACCAGGTTGCTTTTCCCTGGAGCTCTGCGACTGTGGCATGGTAAAGAGAACCTTGGGATATATACACTAAGCTGGGTGGCAAAGGTAAATTCATAATAGAAGTTGGCAAAAGGGGGAAAGAAAGCTCTAAATTAGGAGTAGCTTCCAGCCTGAAATATGAGTGGGGCATTGAGGTTGGAGGAATAAAGGAAACACTATATATTAAACAAAGCAGCAGAAAATAGGACTATCAACACCCACAACAGAGATCTTTGAGGGAAGAATAAAAAACCTGACTACTCAGGCAAGACATAGTTAAGTGGCCTTTGTGCAAATGAGATCAGTTTACCTGCTTCTTGGAAGAAATACCCTAGGCTCATCCACAGTGTCGTAGATGGGGCCAACGGCCCTGGGCACCTTCAGTCTTCAGTGGCAAACCCCAGCATTCTGGGCAAGGTTAGGTCATAGGTGGCTGGAGCAGGGCTGGAAGAGACTTAACCCTCCCTTAGAGGAGTGAGGGGGAAGCCTACCTTCCAGTGTCCCCTTTTACTCACAGCAAAGGCATGTAAGCCTGGCAGGCTTTAGCTCAATGACCTTCCTATTCACTATTGAAGCAGGACCCAGATGGCATCCTATGAGACCCCTTTGGGGCATTGGAGCCTTTAAGGGCATATCCTAAAAGCTGGTAGTTCACTTGATCTCTATTGGGCTTTTTTCTGCCTCTTGGTACCTTAAAAGCCATGCTCAGAAGATCTTGCTGAGGGGTTTGAGGATCCCCATCTGCCTATATAAACCTTTTCTGTATATCTGGAGCTGTTTGGAAAAAGACAAAACAGTGTTATTAGCTGGATCAAATAAAAGAATGTAGAAGTTTGCAGGAGAAAAAGATTTGGCATTTCCTGTTCATCAGCATTCAAAAGATTTAAAATTTTTTAACTAAAAAGCGTGATATGGTAGACCCGTAGGAGTTCCAGGATATGACTCCCCCCTTTTAAATTTTTTTTAAATTGACCTTAAAATATTTGCTGGGTACACTTTAATAATACCTTGACTTTGAAGATTGTAAGAAATACCCATAATTCGAAAGGTTTGACAAATTACAGTAAATGCTTTTGCTACATATGCAGGAGCATTGTCAGTTTAACCATTTTAGGAAATCGAATAATAGAACAATGCATACAGACAATGGGCTATAACATGCTTAGCAGCCGCCTCTCCTGTTCTGACAGAGGTTACTATAAATCCAGAATAGGTATCCACTGTAACGTGGACATAGGACTGTTTGCCAAATGAAGGTATATGAGTAACATCCATTTGCCAAAGTTGTCCTGGTAGGAGTCCTTGAGGGTTAACTCCAAATGAAGGGACAGATTGTAGTATAGAACCCCTTGGACAGGATTTACCAATCTGCCATGCTGCTTCCTGAGAAAGTTGAAACTGTTTACACAGGGCTGCAGTGTTCTGGTGATGAATAGTATGAGACTGAATTGCTCAATCTGTCATGGTTGCTCCAAATAATTTTCTTTTGGGTAGCTTGATCAACAAGGGCATTCCCTTGTGCTAAAGCTCCAGGGAGCATGGAGTGAGCTCGAGTATGTCCTATAAAACATGGAGCTCTATGTTGACATACAAGTCTTTGAAGAAAGAGGGATTGCTGAAATAGTTTATCAGAAGTTGTCCCTAAGACAGCAGTCTTTATAGTGAAAACAACCATAAGTAAATATTTGCTGTCTGTATATAGATTAAAGGAGGAATATGGCAAATGCTGAAAAGCCATGATAATGGCTTATAAGTCTAGTCTTTGAGCTGATTTTAAGTTGGCTGTTTCAGTATAAAGTTGTCCATTGATTTGCAAAAGCGATTTGCCATGTAGTGGAAGTTTCCCAGAGCCATTGTTGTTGATCCTTTGAAAAAAGGAACAACAATAATGTTGAGGCTCAAAACCTATAAGCTGTAAGGGTCGCCTATACCCCTTGATAATCAAGGATGTGACAAGATCAAAATATGGAAGTGTATTCCATGGGCTATGAGATGGCTCAATGTGCCCAAGCTGTAGCTGCTCTTGTACCAATCTAGTAGATGCCCTAAGTTTCTCCTGAGAAAGGGGCCATTAGTCTACCCATACAGGATTATCTGATTTCCAAGTAATTGGGTCTGCACAATACATTATTGGGGTAGCAGGAGCTACCAAGGCCCCTATGCTAAATTTTGATATACTAATCCACACCTTCTGGTATTGGGTGCCACTTCTATGGGATGAGAATTCCTCGCTGTACTTTCCCTAGTCCGTTAGTGGGCAAAAATCCCTGATCAAGCATCTGAGAACTGACTAAACCATTAGGACTGACAAGCAATGCTCCCATATTTTTCAAAACATCTCTACCCCACAAATTAACTGGCCACCCAGGGAGCACATAAGGCTTAAAAAATCCAGAATGACCTTCTTAATCTTCCCAATATAAAAAAATAAAACTTTGTTGAGGGGATTTACTCTGCCCTATACCTTGTAATTCTGTGGCTGCTGCATGAGTGGGCCAGGAAGGAGGCCAATGTAGCTTAGCAATAACAGATACATCAGCTCCAGTATCTAAAAGTCCTTTAAATTTATGCCCAAATATTGTTAGTTCCATTTTAGGGCATTCCTGACCTATTTTTTTTAAATCCAATTGGCAAAATCAGAGGAGCCAAATCACCAATTTTCTTGGGGCCCCTTTTGCAGGATGTGGTCTGAGAAGCAAAACTAGAATCCTTATACTATTCTAACTGCTGGAATTAGCTGTGAGACAAATTCTTTTTTTGATTAATTTTAATGGGTGACATTAATAAATCAGGGTACATATGTTTAGAGAAAATATCTCTAGGTTATTTTGACATTTGATTATACTGCATTCCCATCACCCAAAGTCCAATTGTCGTCCGTCACCTTCTAACTGGTTTTCTTTGTGCCCCTCCCCTCCCCCAACCCCTTCCCTCTCCCCTCCCCACCCTGTAACCCCCACACTCTTGTCCATGTCTCTGAGTCTCATTTTTATATCCCACCTATGTATGGAATCATATAGTTCTTAGTTTTTTCTGATTTACTTTTTTTTTTTTTGTATTTTTCTGAAGCTGGAAATGGGGAGAGACAGTCAGACAGACTCCCGCATGCGCCCGACCGGATCCACCCGGCACGCCCACCAGGGGCGACACTCTGCCCATCAGGGGGCGATGCTCTGCCCCTCTGGGGCGTGGCTCTGTCGCGACCAGAGCCACTCTAGCGCCTGGGGCAGAGGCCGAGGAGCCATCCCCAGCGCCCGGGCCATCTTTGCTCCAATGGAGCCTCGGCTGCGGGAGGGGAAGAGAGAGACAGAGAGGAAGGAGAGGGGGAGGTGTGGAGAAGCAGATGGGCGCTTCTCCTGTGTGCCCTGGCCGGGAATCAAACCCGGGACTTTTGCACGCCAGGCCGACGCTCCACCACTGAGCCAACCAGCCAGGGCCTGATTTACTTATTTTGCTCAGTATAATGTTATCAAGGTCCATCCATGTTGTTGTAAATGATCCAATGTCATCATTTCTTATGGCTGAGTAGTATTCCATAGTGTATATGTACCAAAGCTTTTTAATCCACTCGTCCCCTGACAGACACTTGGGCTGTTTCCAGATCTTCGCTATTGTGAACAATGCTGCCATAAACATGAGGGTGCATTTCTTTTTTTCAAACAGTGCTATGGCATTCCTGGGGTATATTCCTAAAAGTGGGATGGCTGGGTCAAAAGGCAGTTCGATTTTTAAGTTCTTGAGGAATATCCATACTGTTTTCCACAGTGGCTGCACCAGTCTGCATTCCCACCAGCAGTGCAGGAGGGTTCTCTTTTCTCCACATCGTCGCCAGCACTTATTCTGTGTTGTTTTGTTGATGAGCGCCATTCTGACTGGTGTGAGGTGATATCTCATTGTGGTTTTAATTAGCTTTCTCTAATCATTAGTAATGTTGAGCATTTTTTCATATGCCTATTGGCCATCTGTGTGTCCTCTTTGGAGAAGTGTCTATTCATTTCTTTTGCCCATTTTTGGATTGGATTGTTTGTCTTCCTGGTATTAAGTTTTACAAGTTCTTTATAAATTTTGGTTTTTAACCCCTTATCAGATGCATTGTCAAATATATTCTCCCATTGTGTAGTTTCTCTTTTTATTCTGTTCTTATTGTCTATAACTGTGCAGAATCTTTTTAGTTTGATAAAGTCTTCCTGTTTATCCTGTCTTTTATTTCACTTGCCTGTGGAGACAAATCAGCAAATATATTGCTGCAAGAGATGTCAGAGAGCTTACTGCCTATGTTTTATTCTAAGATGCTTATGGTTTTACGGCTTACATTTAAGTCTTTTATCCATTTTGAGTTTATTTTTGTGAATGGTGTAAGTTGGTGGTCTAGTTTCATTTTTTTGCAGGTAGCTGTCCAATTTTCCCAACACCATTTGTTGAAGAGGCTGTGTTTACTCCAATGTATGCTCTTACCTCCTTTGTCAAATATCAGTTGTCCATAAAAGTGTGGGTTTATTTCTGGGTTCTCTGTTCTGTTCCATTGATCTATATGCCTGTTCTTATGCCAGTACCAGGCTGTTTTGAGTACAATAGACTTGTAGTATAACTTGATATCAGGAAGTGTGATACCACCCACTTTATTCTTCCTTTTCAAGATTGCTGAGGCTATTCGTGTTCTCTTTTGGTTCCATATAAATTTTTGGAATATGTGTTCTATATCTTTGATGTAAGTCATTGGTATTTTAATCGGTATTGCATTGAATTTATAAATTGCTTTGGGTAATATAGACATTTTAATGATGTTTATTTTTCCTAACCATGAGCACAGTATATGCTTCCACTTGTTTGTATCTTCCTTGATTTCTTTTATCAATGTTTTATAATTTTCCGAGTACAAGTCTTTAATCTCCTTGGTTAAATTTATTCTTAAGTACTTTATTTTTTTGGTTGCAATGGTAAAGGGTATTTATTCCTTAATTTCTCTATCTGACAGTTTATTGTTTGTGTATAAAAATGCCTCTGATTTCTGAGTATTAATTTTATATCCTGCCACCTTGATGAATTCATTTATCAGGTCTAGTAGTTTTTTGACTATGACTTTAGAGTTTTCTATATATATATACAATATCATATCATCTGCAAATAATGATAGTTTTACTTCTTCTTTTCCAATTTGGATGCCTTTTATTTCTTTTTCTTGTCTGATTGCTGTGGCCAGGACTTCCAGAACTATGTTGAATAAGACTAGTGAAAGGGGGCACCCCTGCCTTGTTCCTGATCTTAAGGGGATTGCTTTTAATTTTTGTCCATTGAGTATAATGTTGGCTGTGGGTTTGTCACAGATGGCCTTTATCATGTTGAGGTATGTTCCCTGTATTCCCACTTTGCTGAGAGTTTTGATCATGAATGGGTGCTGGATTTTATCAAATGCTTTTTCTGCATCTATTAAAATTATCATGTGGTTTTTCTCCTTCCTTTTGTTTATGTGATGAATCACATTGATTGACTTGCGAATATTGTACCAGCCTTTCCTCCCCAGAATAAATTCCACTTGATCATGGTGTATAATTTTTTTCATATATTGCTGGATCCGGTTTGCTAACATTTTGTTGAGGATTTTAGCATCTAAATTCATCAGGGAAATTGGCCTATAATTTTCTTTCTTTGTGTTGTCTTTGCCTGGTTTTGGAATCAGAATTATGCTCGCCTCGTAAAAGAAGCTTGGAAGTCTTCCTTCCTCTTGAATTTTTTGAAATAGCTTGAGAAGGATAGGAGTTAGTTCTTCTTTGTATATTTGGTAGAATTCACTTATGAAGCCATCAGGCCCAGGACTTTTCTTTTTTGGGAGTTTTTTGATAACTGTTTCAATCTCATTTGTTGTAATTGGTCTGTTTAGGTGTTCTGATTCTTCCAGATTAATTTTTGGATGATTATATACTTCAAGGAATTTTTCCATTTCATGTAGGTTGTCTAGTTTTTTGGCATACAGTTCTTCATAGTATTTTCTTCCAATATTTAGTATTTCTGTTGTGTCAGTTGTTATTTCTCCACTCTCGCTTCTAATTTTATTTATTTGAGTCCTCTCTCTTTTTTTTCTTGGTGAGTCTATTTAAAGGTTCATTGATTTTGTTTACCTTTTCAAAGAACCAGCTCCTGGTTTCATTGATCTTCTGTGTTGTTTCTTTAGCCTCTATGTCATTTATTTCTCCTCTAATCTTTATTATTTCCTTCCTTCTACTAGCTCTGGGCTTTACTTGGTGTTCTTTTTCTAGTTCTTTTAGATGTAGGGTCAAGTTGTTTATTTGTGCTTTTTCTAGTTTCTTGAGGTATGCCTGTAATGCTATGAACTTCTCTCTCAGGACTGCTTTTGCTGTGTCCCATAAATTTTGAGTTGATATATGCTCATTATCATTTGTTTCTAGGAATTTTTAAATTTCTTTTTTGATCTCATTGTTTACCCATTCATTATTTAATAACATGCTATTTAGTTTCCAAGTGTTTGAGTATTTTTCAGTTTTTCTGTTGTGGTTGATTTCTAGTTTCATGTCATTGTGATCACAGATAGTGCTCGATATGATTTCAATCTTCTTAGATTTGTTGAGACCGCTTTTGTGCCCTAATATGTGGTCTATTCTAGAGAATGTACCATGAGCACTTGAAAAGAATGTATATTCTGCTGTTTTAGGGTGACAGGTTCTGAAGATATCTATTAAATTGAGTTGATTTAGTATGTCCTTTAAGTCTGCTGTTTCTTTGTTAATTTTCTTTCTTGAGGATCTATCTAGTGATGTTAGTGGGGTATTGAAATCCCCTAATATTATAGTATTGCTGTTGATCTCACCCTTTAAATCCATTGAAGTCTGCTTTATATATTTAGGTGTTCCTATATTAGGTGCGTAGATATTTATAATGGTTATATCTTCCTGTTGGATTGCTCCCTTTATCATTATGTAGTGACCTTCTTTATCTCTAACTATAGTCTTTGTTTTAAAGTCCATTTTGTCTGATATAAGTATTGCTACCCCAGCTTTTTTTCATTTCCATTTGCGTGAAATATTTTTTCTATCCTTTTATCTTCAGTCTATGTGCATCTTTTGTTTTAAGGTGTGTCTCCTGTAGACAGTATATGTATGGGTCTTGTTTTCTTATCCTCGTAGCTACCCTATGTCTTTTGATTGGATCATTTAATCCATTTACATTTAAGGTTATTATTGATATGCAATTGTTTATTGCCATTTTTTTTTAGAAGTTTTTCTTTTCTTTTTTTATTTTATTTTATTTATTTATTTATTTATTTATTTATTTATTCATTTTAGAGAGGAGAGAGAGAGGGAGAGAGAGAGACAGGGAGAGAGGAGAGAGGGACAGGGGGGAGGAGCTGGTGTTTATTGCCATTTTATCCTCTTTTTTTTCCTATTTTTCCAAACCTGGAAACGGGGAGGCAGTCAGACAGACTCCTGCATGCGCCCGACCAGGATTCACCCAGCATGCCCACCAGGTGGCGATGCTCTGCCCATCTTGTGGCATCGCTCTGCCGTAATCAGAGCCATTCTAGCGCCTGATGCAGAGGCCACAGAGCCATCCTCAGTGCCCGGGCAAACTTTGCTCCAGTGGAGCCTTGGCTGTGGGAGGGGAAGAGAGAGACAGAGAGGAAGAAGAGGGAGAGGGGTGGAGAAGAAGATGGGCACTTCTCCTTTGTGCCCTGGCCGGGAATCGAACCCGGGACTCCTGCACGCCAGGTCGACGCTCTACCACTGAGCCAACCAGCCAGGGCCTCCATTTTATTCTTTAAAATTGTATTCCTCTTTTGCTATATACTTTCTCTCCTTTGATCTGTTTACAACAGGCCCTTTAGCATTTCTTGCAGCCTTGGTTTGGTTGTAGTGAATTCCTTGAGTTTTATTTTTGTCTGGGAAGCTTTTTATTTCTATTTCAATTTTAAATGATAGCTAAACTCACTTCCCGCCAGGCAAGTCTCTCCCAGCTGTCGTTTGCTCTGGAGAGCTGGGCAGCCCTCTCCGCGTTTCTGCTTTTCCTACCAGTCTCGGTGTGGCTTCTTCAGTGTTCCTTGGTTGAAGAGTCCTCTTAGTTTAGTCCAAAGTTGGTTTTACCAGATGATAGTTCTTAAAATTAGTTTATATCCACTTTGGTTCTGGGAAGTGGATGTTGTTACGTCCGCCTACTCCAGAGCCATCTTGTCTTCCTCCCGCCTCGCTCTCTTTTGATTAATGTGTGTAAAAGTGTGCAGCACTTCCTGTCTATCCACGAGAGCAGCCCTTCTTCCTGGGGCAGCTGGGTGTCTTAGAAAAACACCATGTTCAGGCCACACCATTTCGCAGATGTAGAGAAATGTGAAGGGACAGGCTGCAGGACACTGACTCCTAACATCAATTATCCTAGGGACTTGATGGATGTGTACTGAGCACATGAACCTGGACCTCTGCAGAAACACTTCCTTTTCCAAGGTCTTGGGCTCTTTCCTGTACAGACCTGTTTCCATTATCCTTAGGTCAGGCAGAAAATTGAGAAATTCCCTTAAAAGGGGGCAGCTTCAAATGCTTTTTAAATACCTATTTGTTGTTCTTATATTTGTTGACTTATTCCATGTCCTGAACTGATTTTAATCCCACTCGTGGCATTTGCCTCTAAGTCTGAAGAGCCCATGGCTCCTTAGGACTCAACTACAGACCAGTCCAGAAGGTCGTGTTTTCTTGTTGTTAGCTCTCTTTCCACAGGCTTCTAAAAAATTATTGGAAGTAGTTGGTCATTTGTTATTTCTAAATAATTTTACATTTATTATGAAATTAATTGTGAGTCAGGGATGGGTCCTATTAAGTATTTTTTTTTACTTTAATGAATTTAGGCCAGAATTTACTTATGGACTGAAGACACCTCTTTGTCAGAGATGTGGACAGATTCTTAAAGAACGTTCTATAGCTCATTCAACGAAGGCAAATGAGGATATAACTAAGTTGAAATGTAAAGTAAAGAAATAACACAGTATTCTGCCTAACTAGGTGAACCTGCATTTTTTTTTTGGTGGGTCTTGTCTTATAACTAAACAGAAATCTAAATGTCTAACATTGATTTTGGAAGATGTTTTCTCAGCACCATTCAGAACCTGCCTTAAAAATTCTGAACTTTGAAAAGAAAAAGATTTTGATCATAGTTGTAACAATGTCTAATTTTTAACTACCTGGGGGGCAGGGAGCAAAAATTTGACTGATAGATTAGTAAAATAATTCTACATGACATCAGTATTTTTCTTTTCTAGTGCAATGTTTCAAAGTGAAAAGTGAGTTTAATTAAATAGAAAGATAATCCATGATTTAATAAGATAATGATAATGAAGCACATATTGCAAGCAAAGGAACAAGGCAAAAACAGAGTATGTGGTTAGGGAGAAACAGTTAAATAGTTTGAGGCAAAACTTTGATTACTAAAAAGAAAAGCAAGAATGCTAGATCTTATCAAGAAGCCAAGCCAAATCTTTCTCATTTTTATATCAGCTGCTCTGGAAATGCAATTACCTGAAGTGGTTTGAAGTCCCTTGTCAGACGTGGATAAGTGTTTGTGCTAACGATGCAAGGACTACACCGAAGTATGTGGGGTACAGTTAGTTCCCAGGGCGCACGTGCAGAATCCTAATAAGTATCTAATTCTTTCCCTCAGAGAAGCCTGCCATGCCTGAGGGTATGTGTAATCTGAGATTTGCACAGACAAGTAGGAAAACTGCATATGTGGAGGGGCTTCGCAGTGCCTGATCCCTTGGAACCTATGTTAGGTTTGGCGGTACTACCTGAAATTCAGAGATCCAGCCTGACCTGCCAGGTTACCCGTGAAGAGCTTCGGCCATGCAGCTCTGGTCTGAGAATTTAGCTTTATAAGCAGCCAGGGTTTAGAATATCCTAACATCCTAAATGCACTCAGGACCAGGTGTGGAATGAGGATGGCTTTTACTCCCTGGGTTCTCCTTGATGGAGAACGGGTGAATAACCTTGTGGGGGTCAGTAGGGGTGAAGGTGAAGTATTTATATGACAAACGTAGGAAATAGTTTTGCAACCTAATATATTATGCTGTTTGAGAATCTGGTCTTCCCACTCCCTGATTTGCTCCACGTAACTAAACTGCTGCATGATTTTTATGATAAATTTCTAAGACTGAAATTGTAGCCAGCATCTGATGTATTCATCCTTTGCAGGGAGCAGTTAGAAACCAACCTCTGGTAGAATCCTTAATAAAAATGCATAGGCAATAAGGAATGAAGAATAAAGAAAGAAGCCTCTAGAGCGTAACAAGTTCTCATAGTGTGTAACTTAGCCTTTAAAGAACTGAATGTGCCTGACCAGGTAGTGGTGCAGAACTGATGCTCCTGACCAGAGCATTGGACTGGGATGCAGAGGACCCAGGTTCGACAGCCCAAGGTTGCCAGCTTGAGCTTGGGCTCATCTGGCTTGAGCGTGGGGTTGCTGGCTTAAGCATGGGATCATAGACATGACTCCATGGTTGCTGTCTTGAACCTAAAGGTCTCTGGCTTGAATCCTAGGTCACTGGCTTGGCTTGAGCAAGGGATCACTCGCTCTCCTGTAGTCCCCTGATCAAGGCATGTATGAGAAAGCAATCAATGAGCAACTAAGATGCTGCAACAAAGAATTGATACTTCTCATCTCCCTTTCTGTCTGTCTTTATATTATGTAATCTGTAGGGCTTCTATCTGTCCCTTTCTCTGTCTCTCTGTCACAAAAAAAGAAAAAAAAAGAACTGAATGTATCCTGGGCATGTGACAAAAAAGATATCATTATAAAAAAACTCAACTTCCTGTCCCCATCACCACCTACTATGCCCAACACTATTTCCTGTTACAGGTCCGATGGCAGGCAAGCCATGGCTTGGGCCAACAATAAATTCCTGCTAAAATGAACCATGAAATACTTTGAACAGTCTTTTTTTTTTTTTTTCTTTGTATTTTTCTGAAGTTGGAAATGGGGAGGCAGTCAGACAGACTCCCACATGCGCCCAACTGGGATCCACCCGGCACGCCCACCAGGGGGCAATGCTCTGCCCATCTGGGGTGTTGCTCTGTTGCAACCAGAGCCATTTTAGCGCCTGAGGCAGAGGCCATGGAGCCATCCTCAGCGCCCTGGCCAACTTTGCTCTAATGGAGCCTTGGCTGCGGGAGGGGAAGAGAGAGACAGAGAGGAAGGAGAGGGGGAGGGGTGGAGAAGCAGATGGGTGCTTCTCCTGTGTGCCCTGGCCGGGAATCTAACCCGGGACTCCTGCATGCCAGGCCGACGCTCTACCACTGAGCCAACCGGCCAGGGCCTTTGAACAGTCTTAACCTCACCAACATTTGTCCCATTTGTGCTTATTATTTATATCCCACTCACCTCCTAGGCATTGCAGAAGAATCAAGTAATGACTTAAATATTGGAAGTCAGAAAGTGCTGCAAGTAAATATGAACTTATAGTATCTCTGTTTCATTTTAAGTTAATCAGTTATATTTTATGTGCTGCCCTCCATATTTTTGCTGCCTTTGAAGTCATTAGGATGCCCCTCCTGCACTTATCAAATTGACTTCATTCTATTGACAGAGATTCTCATTTTGTTTTTATTAACTGGTTAGATTCCCTCCAACTTTAAGTGCCTCATTTTATTTTTACAACAATAGGAAGTATATGCTTTATATTATGTAATATGTAGGGCTTCTATCTAATGCATTGTTTGGCTAATTTTTTTTTAGGCAAATAAGCAAATTAATTTATATAAGCTATTAATACCAATTATTAATGCTTTTCATTTTGTTGGTTTCAGCAATATTTGCATGACACATACTGCAATGAAATAGAAATTGCTTTCACCAAGTTTGGCAACACTGCAGTGTTTTGTAACCTTTGCAACCATGCTTATTTGAAAGGCTGGGTTTAATTATTCTTTTTTTTTTTTTTTGCCTGCATCTCAAGATGCTGATGGTAACAGTTCTATTGCACTTGACAGTTAGAAGCAAATTCATCTCAGATGCTCCTACACTGCCCTTGATGTTTGTCACATAAGGAGACTTTAATATACCAACCAGAAAACATTAGCCTAACTCATCTGCATGTAGAGAAAAACAAGCAGTATCTCAGCTACCAGTCAGTGTAGGAAGCAGGCCTTTGAGGAGAACAGAACCTAATTTGGTCAGCTCTTTCTGGGACTGGAATTAAACACCCACTGGGATTCAAGACCCCTTGAAAGCAGAAGAGCTTGGATCTTCTCTCTACTGCAATGCCTTTTTTTTTTCCAGAGACAGAGAGAGAGTCAGAGAGAAGAATAGACAGGGACAGACAGACAGGAACAGAGAGATGAGAAGCATCAATCATCAGTTTTTCGTTGCGACACCTTAGTTGTTCATTGATTGCTCTCTCACATGTGCCTTGAGCAGACCGCGGGCCTACAGCAGACTGAGTAACCCCTTGCTCAAGCCAGCAGTGGGTCCAAGCTGGTGAGCTTTGCTCAAACCAGATGAGCCCGCACTCAAGCTGGTGACCTTGGGATCTCGAACCTGGGTCCTCCGCATCCCAGTCCTACACTTTATCCACTGCGCCACCACCTGGTCAGGCTGCAATGCCTTTAATGTGGCTTTCCAATTATACCTCTTTCTGGTGCTTTCTGATTTTATCCCTCTTCCTGATAATTGGCTCCCTGACCCCTCAGTCTGCTGTACTCATGTTGGAATCCTTCATGACTGGCTCTCTGGGCCCTTGTCCTATTTCTACCATGTGGCTTTTCTGTGTGTACTTCTATGGCACAATCTGAGTTGCTCAGTGCTTTTCTTGCTTTGAAAGTCATTTCCACACCAGGCTCCCACGTGGTTCCACATCCAGCTTAGAGCTTGGTTACCCCTGGTTTGAGGGACTGTGGTCCAGTAACGGGGAGGAGGGAGCATGGTGCCTGATGTTCCCCTTTTGTGAGGCAGTCTCCTTTATGAGTGGTGAGGGGTGGGCTAGGGACCCCAAATATACATAAGGACACACCTTCGAGGGTCTTTTTAAAGCTAACTGTGACAAACAGGGACATGTTTCTCCCTTGGTCTCTTGTCTTACTTTTACATCTCAACCTTCCCCAATGTCAAATGTATTTCATCAGCATTTGAATTTCAATTAACAAGACCATGTCTTGCCAGCTATTAGTTTTCAGTGGCTTAACAAATTGAAAAAGAGTGGTGTGGGAAGCATTTTGTGTTCCAGTGTTCTGAGGGCTATGTTTATGAACAAATAATATCCACAGAGACACAAAGAAGGTGACAGAGGTGACATCCCAGAATGCTTGTTTTTCCTTTGGGCCAAAACTGTTGTATTAGTTGCTCTTAGTTTTCAAATTAACACCTGGTCATGCAGCAGAGTGAGAGGCTGCAAGTCCAGGGTGACTCTGACTGGGATAGGGATTTAGGACATGGGAGATTATTTGTATGTAGAATATTTAATTAAATCTCATGAAGGTGAAGTCCATTTTGAGTGCATTTGAGCTGTAACTCAGTGCATGTTCGCTGGGTTGCTGTTGCGATAATTGGTATAACATTCATCGGTCTCTCCAAGTAGCCATACTAAATCAGGAGACAGATGTGATTCTGCTTTGGGAGACTTACAATTGAAATATCTTACTGTAGCATTTCCAATTTCCTACTGATTGTGTTGGCAGTCTAACAGAATAGAGGCCGGGCTGATAAGGTGTGCTTTGAAAAAGAATATTAAAGTAAGGAATAAACAAGATAGCTTTTTTAAAATCAATATTTAATTAGTCCTTTTGTCTTTATCCTGAATTTTTAGGTGGTGGGGTTGCCTTCCTTATGCTCAAGTAAGATTTTCTTTTCCTGGGGGAAAATTTAAAAGAAATGTCTGACACTGAAAGATAAGCAGATTTTTTTTTTTTTTTTAAAAAAACAAGCCATAGTGATAAAGGTGTTTAGTAAAATGATTCAAATAATAAAAAAAAAACCTGATTAAAAACATACAGTCTTGCCTCCCCCTGTGCTATGGTTCGAGCTTCAGTAATGCGCCAGGGCAGGGTCTTGAGAAGCAGCCTGGATTCCAGGAGCCGAGTCTGCATCAGAAGCAATCTAAACAGCATTTCTTATTCCTGGGGTCATGGTCTCCATCTACCCTCACCATGACATTACATGGTCTCCATGGCACTAAACTCTGGGGATGCCTGGCTGGCTCTCTCCCCTCGTTCTGCTGGCCCTCCTCCCCCTCATAACAGATGAGAGTCTTCCCTGCCCTTTGGATCTGTTACTGGGTATGGGAGCGGTGGCAGTTCTAGTGAAGGTCTTTCATAATTCCAGTTTTCTGGATCATTTGATTTATTTAAATATCTACAATGCCAAGGCCCTTGGGCATTCATCCAAGTAACTGCCTATGTTTCCATAAATAATGTCAGCTCTGGGGCTCAAATGAATTAGGCCAAAGGCTGGCTAAAAGTTTGTCTCTCCTGTTCCCTGAAGGTCAAGAGATTTGGACTATCAATATATAAGAGTTTTTTCAGAAAAGTACTCCAGATCAGTATTTTATAAAGTCTCACTCAATATTTAAATCTCAATGTATTTCAATAATGGTTTGACTTTGGGTGATATGTACACAACATAATCAACAGTTCAAATGCTATAGAGGTCCTGGCCAATTGGCTCTGTGGATAGAGTGTTGGCCTGGTATACAGACATCCCAGGATTGATCTCAAGTCAGGGCACATATGAAGAGGGACCATCTACTTCTCTTCTCCTCTCTCTTCCCCTTCTCTCTCTCTTCCCCTCTTGTAGCCAGTGACTCGATTGGTTCAAGCGTCAGCCCCAGGCACTGAGGATAGCTCAGTTGGTCTGAGCGTCAGCCTCAGACAGGGGTTGCTGGGTGGACCCCAGTAAGAGTGCATGCAGGGCCCTGGCTGGTTGGCTCAGTGGTAGAGCGTCGGCCTGGTGTGTGGAAGTCCCGGGTTCAATTCCCAGCCAGGGCACACAGGAGAAGCGCCCATCTGCTTCTCCACCCCTCCCCCTCTCCTTCCTCTCTGTCTCTCTCTTCCTCTCCCGCAGCCGAGGCTCCATTGAAGCAAGGATGGCCCGGGCGCTGGGGATGGCTCTGTGGCCTCTGCCTCAGGCACTAGACTGGCTCTGGTTGCAACAGAGCGACGCCCCAAATGGGCAGAACATCACCCCCTGGTGGGCGTGCCGGGTGGATCCCGGTCGGGTGTATGCGGGAGTCTGTCTGACTATCTCTCCCCGTTTCCAGCTTCAGAAAAATAAAAAGAAAAAAAGAGTGCATGCAGGAGTCTGTCTCTCTATCTCCCCTCCTCTCACTTAAAACAAAAACAAAAAGAAAAGCCAAATGCTGTAGAAATGTTTACCTAAAACCTAGCTACTTTTATTGATCAATGTCACCCCATTAAATCTAATTTTCTAAATAAAATTATTTTTTTTAAATCTAGTTTTGGTTGGAGTAGAGAAGTGGACCCTAGACATTGATGTGCAAGTTAGAATTTAATACCCACTGATTCACCCTAAGAGATTTACATTGAAGAGGCTAAGTCCAACAAGCTGATATCCAAATGGCAGTCAAGAATTCACAGATTGATGAATAGTGTGTTTAAATGCCAAGGTCAAAGAGAAAGTCAACAAGTTGTTTAAAAATTCAAATTCTTTAGTATTTCCTCCTAGACTCTAGTGATTCATATAAACACATCATGAACAAATCATTAACCTTGGTCCTTGCCATGAACCAGCACCATAATCAATAAATGATATTTGTTCTTTTCTGCCAAATAGTTGGGACCTAAGTGTCTGGATGACACTTGCCATGGATACTCAAGAGAGGGAGCACTTGCTCCGAGCTGGCCTGCTACAGAGGGATTCCCTGGGTAAGATGATGCCCACGTCACCGTGCAGAATACCAATAAGAAAAATATTCTTGAGATATTTGGCACTCCCACTTTGAGGAAAGAGTGATTCTAGTTATTTCTATAACTGCCCCTAAGTACCACTTTCTGTAGAAACTGGAGTTCTGAATCCTCCTGCTCTGTTTCTCCTCCTACAAAGACAGACTCCTTTCTGCTCTCCTGCCGCCTGCTCGCCTCCCAGGCCTCCGTTCCCGCCCCAGAGGCAGCCTCCTCCCAGCATGGCTGCATAGGAATATCTGCTTCATTCAAGAGTCTCCACCCAAGCTCTATGGCACATTGTGGTCCACTGACCTAAAAAGTAATTATATTTATATAAAATATAGTGTTAGTGAAGACTTAAAAACCAACCATATACTGATATTGGACCATTCTTTGAGCTATTAAAGATGTAGTTAATTTGAGGGAGTGGTAGAAAGAGAAAGATGCAAAAATCAAGGAAGGAGGAAGCGATAGTATGTTAGGAGCTATTATTATCTTTCTGGGCTGAGTCTCAGATATTCCTCCACTCTGACACAAGCTAGTCAATTAAGAGGGCAGGTATTTCCTGCTAGATTGTACAGTGTTTAACATTCAAAGTGTGTTTGGCCAGCATGGATGGCCTTTGCTGAATGTTTTACATGGAATGAAAAGGCATTTTGCCTTAGCAGTGTGGTATCCTTCATGTAATGTGTGGTGTTGGTGTTGCCTTGTGTAGCACTGAGAGGAGCCATGTACGTGTGTGTGTGTGTGTGTGTGTGTGTGTGTGTGTGTGTGTGTGTGTGTGTATGTGGTGGTGGTGGTCAGCCCTCACCCCTGGTAGGCCTAGGCTGTGATGTCATCTTTGCTTCTCATTAAGACCAAAGCTAAATGAACATCTTTTTTTGAAGTGGGTACCACATTTCATTGGTTATAGTAGTTGTCATCAGTTTGATTTAACTCAATAAACTGAGCATGTTGCATATACCTTAAATGGACATTTTTGGGTACCTCATTCATTTATTCAGCAAATATTTAAGACTCTAAAAAGTATCAGGATATGGAAGGTGCCAGAACGACAAACATATTCCCTTTCCCCAAAGAGCAGAGGCTAGTGAAGAGTCAGTTGTACAGAGGTAAGTCCCTCTTCACAGTTTATACTGGCTTTCATTTTGTTTCCCCCAAAGCAGACTCTGAAACAAGGATTTAGGTGCAGGTCATTCCCTCTTTCTCTCTCTCTCTCTCCTCCCCTGTTTTCTCCCACCCCCTCAGAAGCAGTCCTGGGAAACACTATGAGGGAGGGGTAACGGACAGGAAAGGAGCAGAGCCACTGAGAACGTGGATGAGCAAGTATACCTTAAATGGACACTTTGGGGTACCTCATTCATTTATGATGGGCCCCTGGAGCCTAGCCCGCTGGATGGGC
Organism: Saccopteryx leptura; assembly: GCF_036850995.1. Taxonomy (NCBI): domain Eukaryota; kingdom Metazoa; phylum Chordata; class Mammalia; order Chiroptera; family Emballonuridae; genus Saccopteryx; species Saccopteryx leptura. The sequence continues at coordinate 33,782,166 of NC_089509.1, forward strand.
CCCTGGAGCTTAACCCCCTGAAACCTTGTGAGGAACCATGTGGCTCACACCCCAGAATTCTTCCAGAGGAGTGATAAGGCCAAGGCTCTTACCTGCCAGTTCCTGGGGGTAGGTGCCCGGCCCTTTTGTGTGGCCCTGAACACTGACTGAATGTGCTTCAGCTTCTTCCAGAGAGAGCTGTTTGAAACTTTGTTGGACACAATTGCCTGTGTGTGACCCCGGGTTGGCCAGGGCTGATGGGGAGGATAGTGACAGCTTCAGCTCAGGACATAGAACAGCAGGTTTTACTTTTAATATTCACATTAAATGCATGAAGTCTCAGTCCATCTATCACAAATAATATGGGCCTCCTCACCCTCTCTGTCTTTCCTGGTACTTCTCCAAGAACTACGTATTCACTCTGCCCCAGAATCTAGGCCTAATTTAATAAGCTTCCATAGACAGAAATCCAGGAAACATGCTTGGTCTATGTAGCATCCACCGGGTATGAGAACAAACGTCGGAGACTTTCAGGAGTTAAGATGTTACTTTATTGGCCAGTTTAACCTGCGCAGGGGTGAACTCCCAAGATGTCCGGAGACACCGTGCCCACAAGGAGCTGCAAACGGAAGCTGTGCCTGGAGCTTACAGCCAGGCCCTTATATATCCTAAGTGAGCAAGCATAGGACAGAAGCAGATGTGACAGTTTAGCTATTGGCTAGGGAAGTCACATGCAGCATAGCAACAGGGGCCGGCATAGCAACAGGGGCCAGTTTTAGCTTAGTGGCGAATTTCAAACCTAAACTTCTGATAAGGGTCTCTGACCTTCTTTGTTCCCAGCCTCACAGGAGCCATATCAGCACTTACTGTTCCTTCAATAGTTACACTCTTTGCAGCACTCCCTGTTCCTTCAATAGTTACACTCTTTGGCAGCCCCAGTACTCCCTGAATCTAACAGTCTACCCACAGTCCTCTTACTCTTTGGGTAGTTGTGCCTTTATGCTACTGAAACACTGATGATGAGACTCCCCGGTCCCAGGCCAGCACCTGGACACTCTGTGCTGGGCACTGTGCAGAGCTGTGATGGCAGGACAGGGCTCAAGTCCAATGCCCCGCAGCCTGGGCTGAGGTGTGCCCACCAAGGGAGGGAGTTTGCATGCTTTAGGGCCACGGATCACATCAGTGGTCCTGGGTTAGAGATGAAAAGTCCTTATCTGTAATTACTTGCTTATTTGCAGTCATGCCAAGCCTCCCCAGAACGGGGCTCCCGAAGCCACCAACTCTTTTGGGTTTTGAGTACAGTAGTCCTTCCTTATCTGAGGATTCACTTTCCAGAGTTTCAGTTACCCATGGTCAACTACAATACAAAAATATGAAATGGAAAACTCCAGAACTACCAATGAGTAAGTTCTAAATTCCGTGACATTCTGAGTGTCGCGATGAAACGTCCCGCTGTCCTGCTCTGTGCTGCGTGAAACAGGACTCACCCTCTGTCCAGCGTCTGTGCTGCGTGTGCTCCCGGCCATTGGTCACTGACTAGCCATCTCAGCTACTAGATCGGTTATGAGAGAGAAAGAGAGAAAGCATATTTACATAACTTTTATTACAGTATATTGTTACACTTGTACTATTTTATAATTAGTTAGTATTGTTCATCTCTTGCCATGCCTAATTTATAAATTAAACTTTATCATAGGCATGTATATATGTATGTATAGGAAAAAATGGTGTGTGTGGTTTGTACTATCAGTCTCAGGCACCCACTGGGATCTGTAATGTATCCCCTGCGGGTGAGGGGGATTACCATACACACCCCCCCCCAGGCATTGTTTTGGTGCCATGGCAGGTAGACAGGTCTGAGTTCTGGCTACATAATCATCAGTGCGCCCTCCTCCTCCACCTCTGTATCCCAGCCCTTGGGGTCAGATGTAATCTTTTTCTTTTCAGTCCAACTCTAACGTTCTTTTCCTGCATCAGGAAAATGACACTATTTTAAAGCTAAACCATCATTTTATCCCAGGTTTTTATATTTCCAAGAGACACACTGAAAAAGATGGAGGCTTAAGTAAATACTACCCAGTCCTAATTTTGGCTGATTGTTCTCCAAGAATGCTTTCCCCTTTACCCAACACATTTTTTTTTGTATTTTTCTGAAGCTGGAAATGGGGAGAGACAGTCAGACAGACTCCCGCATGCGCCCAACCGGGATCCACCTGGCATGCCCACCAGGGGCGAAGCTCTGCCCACCAGGGGGGATGCTCTGCCCATCCTGGGCGTCGCCATGTTGTGACCAGAGCCACTCTAGCGCCTGGGGCAGAGGCCACAGAGCCATCCCCAGCGCCCGGGCCATCTTTGCTCCAATGGAGCCTTGGCTGCGGGAGGGGAAGAGAGAGACAGAGAGGAAGGAGGGGGTGGGGGTGGAGAAGCAAATGGGCGCTTCTCCTATGTGCCCTGGCCGGGTATTGAACCCGGGTCCCCTGCACGCCAGGCCAACACTCTACCGCTGAGCCAACCGGCCAGGGCCTACCCAACACATTTTTAAGACCAGGAGAGAGCAAGGGGTTTAAGAGCGAGGATGGGAATGTGATGGTGAATAAGGACAGAGATACATGAATTGAGATAACCCCTTTGGAGACTAAATTCAGAGAAAGATGGAAAGAAAGCTGGAAAGCAGACCGAAGAAAAGGCAGAATCACAGAATAAAGGAGGAAGCACATTGCTTTCTATTATAAATCTTTACTATAATGAGAAAAATAGGACTTGTACGTGAAAACCCCTTAACCATCCACCAAAAAGCTGCAGAAACCAGGGTTGTGTACTCTGGCTGCAGAAGGCCATGCAGAGAAGTGCTCATGTGTGCAAAGCTATAGGTGGAGCACAGGAAACGTATTACCAGTGCTGCTATTCAGTCAGTGTAGTTGTGTCATTTTTGGAGGCAAAGTCTGGGTGTTGTCCTTTAAAATTTCTGCTCCTATGATTTATAGATATCAAATATATTGCCAATTAACAACACTTTTTCTTTCTAAAGTATATGTTTATGTGCCAACTTTCTCCTTCTCCTTGAACTGAGATTCAATATAACTATTTTTATTTTCTGCTGAAACAACTGGAAGCACTGTTGTACTTGTGACCTACCAAATAGCAGCCGTGAGCAGGACCTATACAAGAAACTCCCAATGGTGCAGCTAGCACCAACTGCCATTTACCTGTTTTATTTGTCACCCTAGAGTGAGTGTCTACAACATGCCAAGGCATGCTACGCTCAATTCAGTGTTAGCAGAGGCCACTATTGACTGAATGTTGGCATCCCCCCTCAAATTCCTATGTTGAAATCCCAACCCCCAGTGCAATAGTGTGGGGGATGAGACCTTTGGGGGCTGATGAGGTCATGAGGGTGGAGTCCTCATGAACAAACTAGTGCCCTTGAATAAAGACCCCAGAGAACTCTCACTCCCCTTCTGCATGTGAGGATACAGCAAGCAGTCAGCAGTCTGCAACCCCTGAGACGGCTCAACAGGGCTTGACCATCCTGGCACCCTGACCTCAGACCCCCAGGCTCCAGACCAAGAGAAATACACTTCTATTGTTTATAAGCCACTAAGATAGAGAGCAACCGTCAGACGCCCCTGTGTTTCTACAAATGCTGCCAGACCTTGTACAACCTTCCGCTCTGGTCAGCTCGTGTGCACAGGCTGGCAAGCCAGCCAATTGCCCTTTTCTTGTCCTGGAAGCATTAAGACACTCTTTTTCAGGGTGCTGCTATTCAAAACTTAGTTTGAAGAGTGAGTCTGGTCACTTTTCTTCTGCATGGCATTATTTTAACTCTTACTTTCCATGAGGTGCAGATGGAGAAGAGGAAGTATTATTCTATCATAGATCCTGGATCCAAGAGGTTACAGCCGTAATTTTCTTATCATATCCTTTTGCCTGCCTTCATCCCTCCTCTTAACAAATCCTTTTTGAGTACCTTCTGTAAGTCAGACACTGAAGGCATAAACAGGATTTTATTGCTCTTTGTAACAACAGGTCCTATCCTACGAGCAGCGGGGAAGGAGAAAAAGAATACAGATATCAAAACACAAATTGTCAAAAGCTGGAGTACATGGAAGGAGCACCTACCATATTATAGATGTGACTGGCTTCACCTTCTACTGGTCTTTTGGGAAAATGTACGTGAGATGATCCACAGTGCTACCTCTGTGTGGTGATGATATGTTTCTTTAGCACAGGGGTCCCCAAACTTTTTACACAGGGGGCCAGTTCACTGTCCCTCAGACCCTTGGAGGGCCAGACTATAAAAAAAACTATGAACAAATCCCTATGCACACTGCACATATCTTATTTTAAAGTAAAAAAAAAACAAAATGGGAACAAATACAATATTTAAAATAAATAACAAGTAAATTTAAATCAACAAACTGACCAGTATTTCAATGGGAAATATGGGCCTGCTTTTGGCTAATGAGATGGTCAATGTGCTCCTCTCACTGACCACCAATGAAAGAGGTGCCCCTTCCAGAAGTGCAGTGGGGGCTGGATAAATGGCCTCAGGGGGCCGCATGCCGCCTGCGGGCCGTAGTTTGGGGACCCCTGCTTTAGCATCATGCTGTAGTTTGCTTCTCTAGCTTGCAAGCATGGAGGCTGGGCTGCTCGCTTAAGGAGCTGTGCTGGACATGTTGCGTTCAAGTTCTAACATATATGCTCCTCTTCAATATTACTTCATTTTGTCCAAAATATGAAGAGTACAGAAAATTTCTTCGGGCTGTGTTTGTAAACCACATTTGAGTGTGATAATCCCATTGCAAAGGGCCTCTGGGTACATGCCGCTGCTTTGTTCCTGAACAAACTCAGATGCATGCCAATTGATAAAAATAGTTAAGACTAATTTCTCCTCAAATTGAAATTTAAAAAAAGCCCTTCATCTGTACATTTATTAAAGTTACATTGATCTGGTTCAGGCATACTTGGGGAACTTCAAAGCCAGATATATGACATGAGTTTAAAAAATAATATTTTGGCAGATTAAATATTGTCACCGATACAGTTTATATCCTCAACCTACTCAAGCTTATTTTAGAGACTTTAGGAAGAATTATCTTCATTTTCACAAATTGTTTTTCTGTGAGAATGCTTTTGAGCTGTAAAGAGTGAATATTCAGGTCCATAACTCTAGAACTAAGTTCTCACCCCTTAATGGACATTCAAAACTTATTCTGTCATGATTTATCCCTGTTTATTTCAGGTCCTTCCACAAGTTCCTCTCGCTTTTCTAGGTATCCATCACTAGCTGGTCTCTTTGCTACGTACCGCTCGGGACATCTTATTTCTCTCCTCCCTCCAAAGTCCTTCCTCTGTACCCAGTTTACCTTTTGGCTCCCAGAATTTCTCACCTCCCTCAGCCCTATTGTTCATCTGATACCCTAGATCTCAGTTCCTTGACTACCTCAACCATAAACTCTCACATCACAGCCTAAATGTTTCTTCAGTAGAAACTGTACCAAATTTAAATTCTCAGGTTTTTTTTTTTTGTATTTTTCTGAAGCTAGAAATGGGGGGAGACAGTCAGACTCCTGACAGTCAGACAGACTCCTGCATGCGCCCGACCAGGATCCACCTGGCACGCCCACCAGGGGGCACGCTCTGCCCACCAGGGGGCAATGCTCTGCCCCTCCGGGGCGTAGCTCTGTTGCAACCAGAGCCACTCTAGCGCCTGGGGCAGAGGCCAAGGAGCCATCCCCAGCCCCCAGACCATCTTTGCTCCAATGGAGCCTTGCTGCAGGAGGGAAAGAGAGAGACAGAGAGGAAGGAGAGGGGGAGGGGTGGAGAAGCAGATGGGCGCTTCTCCTGTGTGCCCTGGCCGGGAATTGAACCCAGGACTTCTGCACACCAGGCCGACGCTCTACCACTAAGCCAACCGTCCAGGGCTAAATTTAAATTCTCAGTTTTAAACATCCCATCCTTTGACCACTCCCAATGCTACACAAGGTTATTGGTCCCTCTACCCTCACTACCCTGAAACTCACCATGACCTTCACTTCAGTGATCTCAATGCTTTCTTACAAGTGGTCAGTTCCTTTGTGTCTTCACTTTGCTCTCTATCCATCCTTTAGTTCATCCCACACTGGCTCTCAGGTGCACAGAAGCCCTTTGCCATGGTTACTTCTCTCACACCTGTCGGCAAAACTACCAGTGATCTCTGTCCCTATAGTCCAATATGGAGAAAAAAATCATGAAAACGATCTTCACATGACAAAGTCTGCTCATTTCCTTAATAAAGAAGATATTTGAAGATAACAATTCATTAGTATTTTCTGTCTCCTTAAGCCTCTCCCTTACTCTCCAGTTGACAACACACTTCACATTTCACTGAGAAATCAGAAGTATTGAGCAGAAGTCTGAAGACTCCTCATGATAGAATCTGAAAGTTGAACTTCATCTGCACCTGTCTTCTCTTCTTCCTCACTTTCATCATGGAATTGCTATAGGAAAATCTCTTCATTTTTTAACTAGATCTCATTTTCCTTCTCTTCTGCACCATGCATCTCTCCTTCTATACTTTATGAAAATCTATAACTAAAATGTACAATAACTGAAATGAAAATCCACTGGCTCCCCTTAATAGCTGATTGAAGATGGCATAACAGAGTCAGTAAAATTGAATGCAGATCAATAAAAAGTATTCAATTTGGAGAACACAGGGAAAAAAGATTGAATAAAAACAAACACAGCCTTGGGGGACCTATAAAACCAATCAAGTGGTATAATATATGTATAATTGGACTCCAAGAAAGAGAAGGGAGTATGTTGGAGAAAAAAAATGGAAAGATACTCATCCACTTGATGATTTACTCTCATTCCCAGAGATAGCAGCTAGTGATTCAGAAAGTCATTACCCTATTATTGAACCTGCAACAGAAATCTGTCTGTAAATTTAGAAAGCCTATATGTTATAATTCCTATAAACATATAAGGAATTAACTATTGCCTTAATGAATGATGACTGATTACTTTCTGTGAGGCTCAAAACTATACATGCCTTCATATATAAAAATTATCTTATCCTTAATGGATGCTCACAGGAAAAAATTAGTTAATAGATGTGAGATCCATATTAAAATGTATTCAGTCCTCCCTTTTCCTCAGAAGCAGCGCTTTAGTTGTTCATTCATTGCTTTCTAGTCTGTGCCTTGACGGGGGGGGGGGGGGGGGTTCCAGTTGAGCCAGTGACCTATACCACTTGCTAGGCTTATTTAATGATGAAAACATGGGGAAATGGAACTGTGCAAGGAAGTATGCTAAATGCTGAAATAAATGGAAAAATACTACCCAGAACACAAAGCTCCCTGGTGGCCTGAGTTAAGAGATGGGAAATTTATTTTTAAAAAGCAAGGTGTTCTCCATCTTCATCAGTTTTTTAAATGTTGAATGTTGAAGATGGAGTTGAATTAGATCCACCCTTGCCTGGCTTAGTGACATTTAAGGACTAAAAATAAATGGCTCAGGTTTGCTTGGTAAACAGCATATATTATATGGAATAGATCATTCTAACTCTTGAGCATAAGAGCAGTGAAATGGGCCTAGTCTAAAGGACTTTGAGTAAATTTTGAGTGCCTGTTTTCTGGGAGGTAGGTACTATGCTCATTTAATTAGTTGAGTAGCTATGGTCCAGAATACCCATTGACTTGCCTTGGAGAGGAAAAAAAAATAAGAGAAGTTCATCGTTCCTTTAATATAAAATGAAGTTATTTTCTCTAGTTCTAGATAGTCCCAAGTTCACTTTCTTATTGACCTAAATTGAAGCCAGAAGACTGATAAAAAGTCTCATGGTTCGTCCTTTAATTCAATAGTTTAAGATTCTGCTTTTATTATACTTAAATGGTTTAAAATGAAACAACTGGTTTTAAAAGTGTTTGCTCATTGGCCTGGCTTTAAGTCAGGAAACCGTTTGAACAATAAAATATTTTTTCTAGCTTTTCCATATTTTGTTAACATTTATTCAGCCTGATTAAAGTGCTGTGTTTAAGTGCTAAGGAGACTGAAGAGATTGAAAAGACAAAAAAATACACTTTAATTTTACTAGCTTATGGTTGAAACACAACAAATTTTATGACCACAGGTCTTTTATTAGTTGGAAAAAATTCACTGAGCAGTTGTGATGTTATGACACTGAGAAGGAATTATTAAATAGATGACCTCTTTTGCAGGTTTTATAGAGTGGAAACAAAAGAGCTTTTTATTAATTTATAAATTATTGGAGAAGGTGATGCTAAAAGAAATAGATCTGGTACAAAAGGCACTTTGTCTTGGACATGCAATTAAAAACAAGGCATGGAATGAAACTCATTAAACAACAGTGTCTATTTCCAAGCAATCTATTTCCGTGACAACAAAAAGCTTAACTGAAAGACATTTGTTTTTCTTAACTATCTTGGCAACTAGAATATAAAAGAGGTCACAGTTCATTCACTTTTTCATTTATTCATTCAATCTACAAGTGTATTTGAGTGCCTGTTGTAAATAAGGTCCTTTGCTAGATGCTCAGTTGGCCCCAGAGCCATGAAAAAATGAATGCTTTTCCAGAAAAATTTTAAAACTTTACTTTTGGTTTACTTTCTTGTTAGAGGTATGGCTTAGCTCCTGAATAACATGGGTTTAATCCTTACTCCGTATTTCTTCCATCACTCTGGCCACTACAATAAGCAGGGTTTTCTACAGAGCTTGCTCCTTAAGTTGCAGGAGCCCTCCTTATAATAGATACTTCATTGCTCCTGAAAAATGGCTGTGGCCTCTGCTGGGCAGAAGGACGGTTGACAGTTTTCAAACCCCAGTCTTAATGGTACCAGCCTCGGGGAACTACTCATACTCAAGCCACAATTAGTTTTGAAATATTTACCAGTTTTATCTATTTTCAATTTCTTATCATTTATATTCTGACAAGTATACACTCTCTACATAATGTCTCCGAAGAACAACCCCCCGATAATACATAGCTAAATTGGAGATGGAGAAGACATGATTTCTCTTTTGCAACATATGTTCTACTTAAACCTTGGAAATCGCTTTCTCAGCATCAAAACCTGCTCATGAAAAGACTTGTTATGATAGAATAATGTCAGTGAATAAAAATGGCTTAATTTTTATCATGCTTAAATTTTTAGAAAAATCAAAATTGGAAGTGATTGCCAAAAATTGGAGATAAAAATAACAAAACAAAAAAATATATATAAGCCCTACTGGGTTTTGACCTTTTCTATTTTTGAATCACTCACAGAGGGTGGGATAGGAGGAAGAGTGAAAGAAAAGGTCAAACCTGTTTCTAAGGGCAGCCTGCCTTGGTTTTGGATTGTGTTTTAATGCAATTCCAATAACTGGTCATTTTAGAGATGAAGATAAAGTTATTTGTCCTCACTCCTGTCTAAAGTTTTTGAGAAACAATTTTTTTGTTGAATGATTATACTATCAACTAAGCCTCAGGTTAGGTAATTATGGAATTTATTGAAATGAAGTTGACCTCTATCATAAGTTAGTCTTAAAGACAAAATTCATTGCAAAGGAAGAGGACTTTTATCATTCACTGTAATTCATATTACTTTCAAACTGTATACTTTTATTTACATGGCAAGCCAACAATAACATGCATAAATGGAGAGGGAAATAGATAACTATCAAAGGACAATAGGCGGAGGAAGCAAAGTTAAACATTTGTGGGCAGTGTATCTGGTTGCTTTAGAGTACAAAGGAGAACCTAACTACTAGCCTTCCTTTCAGTTTCTGACATCCTAAGATTACCAGTACTGAAAAAACAAGAAAAATAGAATATACTACCATCACCTGATTCTTGTGGCATAAGGTAGTGAACAAATCTGTTTTATAAAAAACATGGCTTCACCTCTATTCATCTACCTCAAAAAGAATATATGCCAAAACGTTCCATTAAATGGGAAAAAAACACTTTGACTTGTAAACTGTGAGATGTAGAATCTCTGAACCCTGAATGTTTTCTAATGTCAAATAAAATGTTCTGTTTTGAAAAAAAAAACCAAAAAACAAAAAAAAACAAAAAAGAAAGATACTCATCCAAAATTTTCAAATCTGATGAAAAACTCCAACATACATATTCAAGGAATTCAGTGATCCTCAAGCAGATAAACAAAAACAAAACCACACCTAGGCACAACATGGTCAAACAGCTGAAATTAAAAAACAAAGGGATAACCTTGAAAGCAACCAGAGGAAAATGTCAGATAACAGAGGAGAATGATTATATGAGTAATGACTGGACTCCCTCAAAAACAATGGAGACCAAAAGAGAATAAAATGACATCTTGAAAGTGCTGGAAGTAGGGGAGGGGGGTATGAGAAAAGGAATAAAGAAGGAAAATATACAGTGATGGAAAATAATTTGACTTTGGGTGATAGGTACACAACATATGTAATCAACAATTCAAATGCTATAGAAATGTTTACCTGAACCCTATCTACTCTTATTTATCAATGTCACCCTGTTAAATTTAATTTTCTAAATTAAAAAAAAGTGCTGTAAGTAAGCAAAAAAGCCAAACTTTTCTGTATTCTATACCTAGTAAATATATTTTTTGAAATTGTGAGTGGGCCTGACCAGGTGGTGGCACAGTGGATAGAGCATTAGACTGGGACACAGAGGACCCAGGTTTGAAACCCTGAGGTCACCAGCTTGAGTGTGGGTTCACCAGCTTGAGCATGGGGTCACTGGCTTGAGTGTGGGATCATAGACATGACCCCAAGATCACTGGATTGAGCCAAAGGTTGCTGACTTGAGCAAGGGGTCACTCACTCTGCTGTAGCCCCCTGGGCAAGGCACATAAGAGAAAGCAATCAATGAACAACTGAAGTGCCACAACAAGTTGATGATTCTTATTTCTCTTCCTTCCTGTCTGTTTGTCCCTCTCTCTATCTCTGTCAAAAAAAAATTATGGGTGAAATAAAGACATTTTTAGATCAATGAAAGCTAAAAAAATAAGTAGCCAGGAAATTGTACAATAAGAAGAACTAAATTTTTCAGGTTGAATGAGATGAAACCATACAGAAACTTGTATCTATAGAAGGAATGAGAAGCAAAAAAAAAAAAAAAAAAAAAAAAAAAAGGTAGCTATGTAAATATAAATTAATATATTTTTTACTTCTAATTTTCTTATGACATTTGGCTCTCCAAAGCAAAAATAATGACATTTAAAGTAGAGTTGATGATGAATGTTGAAGTAAAAGATGAGAAAACAATGGCATCACATGCAAAAGAATGAAACTCGACTACAGCCTGTCCCCGTGTACTAAAATTAATTCAAAATGGATCAAAGACCTAAATATAAGATCTGAAACAATAAAGTACATAGAAGAAGACATAGGTACTAAACTCATGGATCTGGGTTTTAAAGAACATTTTATGAACTTGACTCCAATGGCAAGAGAAGTGAAGGCAAAGATAAATGAATGGGACTACATCAGAATTAAAAGTTTTTGCTCAGCAAGAGAAACTGATATCAAAATAAACAGACAGCCAACTAAATGGGAACTGATATTTTCAAACGACAGCTCAGATAAGGGCCTAATATCCAAAATTTACAAAGAACTCATAAAACTCAACAACAAACAAACAAACAATCCAATAAAAAAATGGGAAGAGGACATGAACAGACACTTCTCCCAGGAAGAAATACAAATGGCCAACAGATATATGAAAAGATGCTCAGCTTCATTAGCTATTAGAGAAATGCAAATCAAAACTACAATGAGATACCACCTCACCCCTGTTAGATTAGCTATTATCAACAAGTCGGGTAATAACAAATGTTGGAGAGGCTGTGGAGAAAAAGGAACCCTCATACACTGTTGGTGGGAATGTAAAGTAGTACAACCACTATGGAGGAAAGTATGGTGGTTCCTCAAAAAACTGCAAATAGAACTACCTTATGACCCAGCAATCCCTCTACTGGGTATATACCCCAAAACCTCAGAATCATTGATACGTAAAGACACATGTAGCCCCATGTTCATAGCAGCACTGTTCACAGTGGCCAAGACATGGAAACAACCAAAAAGCCCTTCAATAGAGGATTGGATAAAGAAGATGTGGCACATATACACTATGGAATACTACTCAGCCATAAGAAATGATGACATTAGATCATTTATAGCAAAATGGTGGGATCTTGATAACATTATACGGAGTGAAATAAGTAAATCAGAAAAAAACAAGAACTACATGATTCCATACATTGGTGGAACATAAAAACGAGACTAAGAGACATGGACAAGAGTGTGGTGGTTACCAGGGGTGGGGGGAGGGAGGACGCAGGAGGGAGGGAGGGAGAGATTTAGGGGGAGGGGGAGGGGCACAGAGAAAACTAGATAGAGGGTGACGGAGGACAATCTGACTCTGGGCGAGGGGTATGCAACATAATTTAATGAGAAGATAACCTAGACATGTTTTCTTTGAATATATGTACCCTGAATTATTAATGTCATCCCATTAACATTAATAAAAATTTATAATAAAAAAAAAAGAAAACAATGGCATGAAGGATGAGGGCAGGCAAATAGAACAATACTATAATAAAGTTTTACATTTGTGTGTGAAAAATAGAAATTGTCAAGTGAGAAGTGTGAAATAGGAAATATGAAGAAAAATTGTGAGCTATCGGAGGGTGAAATGTGAACTGAAACAGTAAGAACTCTAATGAGCAATTAAGATTGAAAAGCTCTGTTCTGAACTTTCTCCTAGGTTCGATCTATGTGCAAAGCTTTGAAAGTCATTTCTATGTTGCTGTATCTCAAATTTCCAACAGAACTTCAGATCTCTCCTCTAATATCTAAAGTCATGTTTCCAATTGTCTACTTGATATTTAGATGGCTCAATAACATCTAAAACACAAACAAACCAAAATAAAATTCTTTATTTAGACACTTTCCTACAATTTATTCCTTCTTCAGTCTTTTCTGTCTCAGTAAATGACACCACCATCCACTCAGCTCAGACCAAGAATGAAGAGTCATTGTGGTTTCCTCCTTTTCCCTCACTCTCCCCATTCTATTACTTCAGTAAGCCTTGCTTCTATCTCCAAAATATATTTCTAGCACATGTATCTAGGGCAACCGCTATCTAAGCTCCTCTCTAGTCACCCCACTTCTACTCTTGCATCCATAGCATGAAAGATCTTTTCATAATGTCAACAGAAGCTTGACATACCATTGCTTAAATCACCTCAATGGCTTCCCATAGCCCCAGGAATAACATTTATTCTTCTACAATGGCCTGAGTGATTTGGCCCCTGCATCCCTCTCCAACAGTTCTCCTCTCACTTACTGCACTCCAATCACACTGTCTCATTTCTGTTTCTCACTCCCAGAGCTGAGACCAGTATGAGGTAAATGGCTTACAAAACATCCAAAACTGAAAGATAAGATCACTACCAGCTATACTGGATGGAGCTTGAGACAAAAAGAGAAGCCAGTAATACCAAAGCTGTCCTTATTGAAAATATTGATATCACTGTTGTTTTTTTGCATACAATTTGCTTTTGAGAATATTACATTAAATATTATTTATCTTGATTACTGAAGTTTTTGGCACCCCCTTGAATTTTGCAACCTCGGTGAGTGCCCTACACTAGTCCCAATGCTGCTCAAACGACCAAGTTCATTTCTGCTCATGATCTTTGGTCATTATTTGCTCTGGAATCTGCCTTTCAGCAGATCACTGCATGCGTGGTTTCTTCCTATTCTTCAGGTCTCAGCTGTATGACTCCTCCTTAGAGAAGGCGATGATCCTGTCTTGATACTATGCCCACACTTCCTGTTTACTCTTTGTTATAAATAGCATTCTATTTTTCTTCTTAAAACTGTTTTCACTTGCTTATCTGTTTACCTGTCTAACATCTGTCTTTCCCACCAACATATGAAGTATAACTTCATATGAGGTAAAGAATTTAGCATTATGCTAAGGTCATAGGAATCATTCAATACCTACATTTCAATACATACTTTTAAAATGAATTAATGAGTAGGCTGAGTTCACATAGACTAATCTTCTTCCCTTCTCTTCCTGGTCATTGCTTTTTCCCATCTGTTATGATCTCCTCTCTATCCTATGACAGATGAGATTTTCCTGAAACCAATACCCTTGGAGCTTTTCCTAAAAACAAAACAAAACACAAAAAGGTTACATGGAAACCAAACCAACTTACAACAAGAGGGAGAAGGTGGGTGGTTTGCCTCAAATTTTTATTTGCTCAGAATTTATGAATTAGTAATTATTTCCATGATTGCACACAGGCTTATAGCTATAACCATTGAATCCAATTAACTGCTGAGACTGTTTAGTGCATTTAATACTTTTTTTTTATTTAACCTTAAAAACTTTTATTAAAATTTTATTATATAGAACCTGGTTTCTAGGTTTCTCTTTATGTTTCTAAGATAATAAATCTAGCAATAGTTTATTCACTCAGTGAATATTGATTGAGTGCCTACTATAATCAACAGTACTCTCAGGGGCTGGGCATATAGCAATAAACAAGGCAAAGTCTTTGCTTTAAGGAACCTGCCTTCTACTACAAAGACTCAGGAAACAAGAAGACAATGCAGGAGAGATATTGCTAGGAAGAAAGCGAAAGCAACATAAAAGGAATGAAGAGCACTGGAGAGAGTTTGTTGATGGGAGAGATCTGTTTAATGGGCAGAGGTCAGTAAAGGCCTTTCTAAGGATGCCATTTGCACAGAGGCCATTAAGATATTTTGCCTTGAAGTTTGGTTTGTCTTATATTTTATTTCCAGGCAATCATGGGTTGGATTCTCCGGAAGCAGACTTCGAGGGTACATGCTATTGATTAGGACCAGCTCCCGTGAAAGTAACGGATGGGGAAGCAGATATTGGCAGGAGTGTTGAAGTGTCATGGTATCATGCCTTGGCTAATCTGTGTCTATTACAAAGACATTCTTGTAAAAGCATTATCTTGTTAAAGCTTTGTTCATCTGAAAGTTAAAACAATCAATACACTATTAAGTGAGTCATTGAATAAATATTTAATAAATATCAACTACATACTAAGCACTCTGTGAGGGACTGAGGAGGAACGAGAAGCAGGTGTTCTGCCCTCATGGAGCCCTCATGTCTGGAGTGATGGACGGGTACGTGAATAATTTAAATTCAATGTGGAAACTGTATTTAAAAGGGGCTCTTGGAGTGCATTGCAGGGCATGGTTAAATGATTTACCTGCGAGTACATTTTGTAACTAACTGACCTGGCAGGCTCATTGGTATGCAGCCTTCCTCAAAATCAAGTATTCTAGTGGAACACTATTAAAGTTATATATATTTTAGAAGAGGCAGAAAGTTAATAAACCCTGCTCAGAGAATCTCCCAAATCTAGAACAGCTCTTCCACACTTTATTATTCAGGGCTCTTGGGCTTCAGCTGACTAGATTTTGGAACATTTGAATGGATAATGAATAAATAAAACTTTCAGGTAAGAGAATAGGTCCTGTATTATTTTTCCATGTAAGCCCTCGTAGTAACAGCTGCACACAATGCATAGATAAATAATTTCCTACCCTTGAGATATTTCTCCATAAAGGAGCAATACATAAATGCTTGGAAGGTATTTATATGTTACAACACAGTATATATAATTGAATTTTATTCAACTAATGTCTAAAAGTTGTTAAAGAGGACCAAAGAGACAACCATATCCAACCTAACAAAAATCTAGAAATTCTAAAGAAATGAAAAAAAATGAAATAAGAAGTTGAATAAAAAATAAACCCACTGAAGGGACCTGCATAAAGTTTGCATTTAGAAAAATCCGGGAGTTTATTTTGGAAAGAAAATATAACAACAATATGCTTTTTGTGACTATTTGTGTTATATGCATTTATTTTTCCTTCTGCAAAGAACAAACTCATTGAAGAATCTAGGAATATTTAAATAGAAATATAAATACTACCCATCGTTTTACAACCAAGAATAACCACTCTTATCTTCCAGTCTTATTTCTATGTGTCATATTTTCCATTGAATTTTTAAAATCGAGCATCTTTGCATGTCCCTGTGTAATACGGAGGTGAGAAGGGGGCCCAAGTCCTAGGATGGAAGAGTCACGCAGCAGCAGAGAAGCTTTGCTCTGGTTCCCATGAGTTTCTCAGGCAACTTGGCCGTGGAGGTCTTAAATTAAATTTCAGTATCACCACCACAAGACACCCTGATCTAGGCTCAGTCTTTAATCCTGTAAGAGAGAGTTGATTTATACCCAGAGGAAGAGAGAATGAACTCAGGTACTGAGAACAACTGCACTGATTTAGGAATTTTAGTTTTTAATAAAAGAGAAAATAGTCAGTTTGGGAACAAAACCCTTGTTTTTGGAATTGTTTTATCCTCTCATCTCTTCTTCCTCAGGTGCCTTCCTGGGCTAGGCTTGCCTTTATTGAGAACTCATTCAGTTGACCACTGCCTGGGAAGCTAGAGGCAAGGCATTCATTGTCTGGTGAAGTTTGTCCTCAAACTAGAATAATATGCCCATTTGCCACGCAATACAGTAAAACCTCATTTAGCAATCTTGAAAATTGCAACTTTAAGAGAAACATGTATAAAATGAAACCAATTTTACTAATGGATACAAACAAGAGTTAAGTTCCCAAGACATATTTCTGGTCATAAAAACATCACCAAACTTCCAAAACACTTACAATATTAACATTTCTAATATTAAATATTGAAATAAATGTGAGTTATAGATATATTTAAGAAAGATTAATAAAAGCAATTGAGATAATGATTTTCTAATCTGGATGGTGGGGTACTTGAAGCCTATCCTGAGAGCTCAAGGCACCAGCTGTCACCCACCCAGGAAGGATGCCACCCCATTGCAGGGTGCCCTCACACCGCACCCACACTCACTCAGGCTGGGACCGTGTAGACACGCCTGTTCACCTCATGTGCACATCTTTGGGATGTGGGAGGACGCTGAAGTCCCCAGAGAAAACCCACGCAGACATAAGGAAAACGTGCAAACTCTACTCAGACAGGGGTCCCAGCCCAGAAACCACTTTTTTTCTTCTCATCAATTATAACAAAACAATGTTGAATGAATTACATGTTATCCAAAAACCTGCTATTTACAATTTTAGGCTGCAAAAATGGGGCATGCTAAAAGCAAACACAGAAAACCTATATATATCTGTGGCTTTAGAGACAATAATTGAGAAAAAGAAAACATTTACCTGCAAGTATGTTTGATGTTTGTTAACATTAGTAAATCTTGGACAGAATCCAACACCTCTGGATTCACTTCTGTGCATTTCCTGGGATAACATGTTCGATATGTGATCTTTGCATGAGGAGCTGCAAAGCACAGAAATCGACAAAGTTTTCCAAGACAGAAGGTGGGCTTTCTGTGGTGACATTAGGGTTCAGTCTGAGACCTAAGTGAGAGATTGTAACAAATTCACTTAGTAACATGCTGAATGAAAATCCTTTTATCTGACAGGTACAAAGCTACCTCCCCCACCTCCTTGGCAATGATTCAAGTCCAGAAAATAACTTTTCCTGGAAAGTACTTTCCTAACTAATATCTTTCCCTATGACATCATTTCTTTGTTGCTTCATAAAAAACGTCAGCCCTAAAGGGGATCACTATAAAGTCAGAGCTGCCCTTATCTTTATTACATGAGGAACAGAAAGATTTCTAATGTTTGAATTGATGCTTTGTTGTTTTTGAACAATTTCAAAGTGAACTGAAATAATAATGAAATACTAAAGATTCCATTAAAATAGACTAAATAGACTAATTGATAGATATACACTATCATTTGGGAAAGCCATTTATAGGAGCACCTATCCTCCTTGGTAAATAGTCACGAGTCAAAGTCTAAAATATAGTTGGGTCTCTCTATTTCTTGAGCATGTTATACATTCATGGAAACGGACATGCTCCTCTAACGCACGTTAAAAATAGAGTAGAAGCCATGACTAGAGTAATGGTATTATAATTATGCTAAAACCTACAAATCTTGTCTGATTTCTATTGCCTTCTACTTAATTAAGGATTTTCAATATTTCACAGACTAAGGGGGCCAACCATTCACAGTTAGGTTAATTTCCCATCATCAGGAATTTCAGAAATGATGTTCCTGGAGCTGGAAGATTGGGTCTACTTCTCTCTGAGTGATCAGCATCATAACATCTGCATGCGCAAGGACGTGTATCCTACCTCCGTCGGTACAATATCGGGTCTAATTCTCTCTGAGTGATCAGCATCATAACATCTGCATGCGCAAGGACGTGCATCCTACCTCCGTCGTCACAAGACCATTGGCCCTAGAAGCTTAAGTCAGCCATCAGCTTAGGTGAATGTAAAAGAGCTTTTCTTCATCTCTCCATTTCATTTATTCTAGATAGTAATAAAGACCCAAGAATGGATATAGTCTAATAAGGGTTTAAAAGTATTTTTTCAGGCTGCATATCAAAGCCTTGGTTTTTGGAACTTAATCATCATACTGTATAAATGTAAGGTTGAAATCTGATAATGAGTATTTTCCTATTGGTTATGAACTTGAACTAGGTCAGTGCCCCTAACATTTACAGTTTTTAAGTTGTGCAACACATGTGTTTCCACCATAGGAAACAAAGTCTTGAAACAGAATGCTTATTTTATATTTTCAGATTTCAAAAAGGATAAAAAGATTTTAATTGTATATCGGTTTGACTACTTGCCAACCTTCTGAATAACCTCAGGATTTTGTGTGTTTTTTTCTTTTTCTTTTTTGGCTTAAAGGTGCATGAAATGATTTTTTAAATGAGATGGTTAGACATTATATTGATATAGGGCAGTATTTTATTGTTATGACTTGGGAATGAAACTAGAATAAAGTCTCAAGAAGCTTATTATGAAATTTTCACCTTTGAGGATATCAGTACCATTCAACCAGATGCTCAGTGTCTCCCAGCATGAGCATCCTGACCTCCATGAGGATGCCTACACTTTGGATCAAGGTATGTTCACTCATTAAAAACCAGTTATAGGCTCATGCCAAATAGGACATTGCTCGATGCACTTTGAGAATACTAACTCAACGGAATAGTAGAGAGTTTTGTGTCTAATAAAGGGAATTGTGAGGGTTTAAGTTTGGAGGAAAGATTGTTATCACCATCACAGCTCTACCTCCTGCTGCAGCTTTATTCTCAGAAGAGCGGGCCTCCTTCTCCAATTCTAAAACCTGAAGTGGAAGTTCAACTTCATTATCACAGAGTACGACTGTGATTATGGCAAATACAGCACATTGCCTACTCAACAGTTAACCCACCTTCTCCCTTTCTAACAGAAACCTACAGTGGTGGCAATGTGCTCAGGAAGGGGAGCCCTTTCCAAGTACCTAGGGCTTCTGGAAAATGGCCTGGTCTCTAATAAATTGGTCCAGCATATAACCCAGTTTTCCCAAGATGGTGATGGTTTATGTGTATTGTCTTAGTAAAATTATTAATTGTGGCCCTTTCACTTAAAAAAATTCTAGTTTGAATGATAAATTATATGACCTTCTTGTGAATATGAAAGAAATCACCACTCTACCTTCATGTCTCTGGCACTCGAAAGTGAGGGTATGATTCCTGGAGGCGAGGCTGCCATTTTTATGCTTATGAGGACAAGAGCCAGGAGAGGATCAGAGGTTCAGATCCAACTGATTCTGGATCTGCTGTGCCTCTGGATTTGACAGTAAAAGTGAGGGTTTGTCTTTCTTAGGAGAACAGTCTGTTATTTGCAAGGAAGGGTATGCTGGAAAGGAGAAGCAGGGATTAGGCCTTTCCATGGAAAGGGTTTTGAATCATTTTGGGTAATGTTTCTGAGTTATATTTAGTATTATTTTCTCCATTCCTTTTTAGGAATTCTGTAAATTACATTTGGTTGAGAGGTAATGGTAAAAAATAGGAGAACCTTGGTCTGCTGCTCAGTGAAGAGGGGTAGAAATTGAAGTGGAATTATTTTTCTCATCCCCCACTCTGGGCTCCTCTTGGAACCAGTGGGAATAAGTGGCAATGTGTCTAGAATAAAGGTTATCACTTCCCACAACTGAACCATTATGGCCCCTGTATATTTGTCACTAGTTAGCTCCAGGCACTCAACAATTTGACTTTTACATCACCAAAATGGCTATGTTCAGAATTTACACTTTCTGTATAGTTGTGACATTCCTTGTGTGCTATTTCAGAAGAAGACATTTAGTTGAGAAACTTTGAAAACTGTTTTTGATTTTGTAAAATATGTGTAGGCAAGAGATTATATTTCCCTTTACTTACTTGAAATCACTAAAAGAAAAAAATTCCATTGGCTTTGATTGACAAATGACTCATTATTAATTAACCTATGTTCAAACACAACAAACTAAAAGTCTGCTTGAAGATTGTTCTAGTGAATAACAGACACTGAATTCTTCAGGTGTCCTCCAGGAACACACATATAAATATCTACTATAACTTCTAAAATAAAGCTATTGACTTTCAAAGGAGAAATATATAGGGAGAGAACCAAAATGTGCACAGTCTCTAGCACTATGCCTGGCACGTAGTTCAATGGAAGACTTTCTTTTCTTACTCTTTATTACTGTATCATTAGATAATGTGATTCTGTGGAGTTTTGATAAGACCTTGTTGTTCAAAGGATAATGTTCTTTTCTTTGCTTTAGATGGAGCATTTTTCTTAACTTTGCTTTATTTGTTTACTTATTTCCAATTACAGTTGACATACATTATTGTATTAGTTTCAGGTGTACACCACAGTGATTAGACATTACAAAATTTACTGAGTGATCATCCCAAGAAATCTTGCAACCATGTGACACCATTATAGTTATTACAATATTATTGACGATATTCCCTATGCTGTACTTTACATCCCATGACTTCTGAAACAACCGATTTCTACTTCTTAATCCCTTCACCTTTTCACCCACACTTCCCCTTCCCCAACCACCAGGCAACTGTCAAAAGGTTCTCTGTATCTATGAGTCTGTTTCTGTTCTACTTGTTTATTTATTTATTTAGATTCAGTTGTTGATAGATGTGTATTTATTGCCATTTTATTGTTCATATTTTTTTAATCTTTTTTTTCCCTTCTTCTTGAAGTAGACCCCTTAACATTTTATATAAAACTGGTTTGGTTGTGGTGAACTTTTTTAGCTTTTTCTTGTCTGGGAAACTCTTTATATGTCCTTATATTCTAAACTATAGCTTTGCTGGGCAGAGTAATCTTGGTTGTAGGTCCTTGCTTTTCACCACTTTGGATATTTCTTGACAATCCCTTCTGGTTGCAAAGTTTCTGTTGTGAAATCAGCTGACAGTCTTATGGGAGCTCCCTTATAGGTAACTAACAGCTTTTCTCTTACTGCTTTTAAGATTCTGTGTCTTTAAACTTTTGTGTTTTAATTATTATGTGTCTTGGTGTGGGCCTCTTTGAGTTCATCTTGTTTGAGACTCTCTGCACTTCCTGGACCTGTATATCTATTTCCTTCACCAGATTAGGAAACTTTTCTATCGTTTTTTTCAAACAGGCTTTCAATTTCTTACTCTTTCTCTTCTCCTCCTGGCACCCATAATGTGAATGTAGATATTTTTGAACTTGTCAGAGGCTCCTTACAACTATCCTCATTTTTTCCCCCCTGTTTTGATTGGGTATTTTTGCTGCCTTGTTTTCCAAATTGCTAATTTGATTCTTGGCTTCATCTACTTTACTGTTGATTCCCTTTAAATTATGTTTCATTTCAGTTAGTGTGTCCTTCATTTCCAACTGGTTCTTTTTTATGCTGTTGAGGTCCTCACTAAGTTCATTCAACATCCTTATAACCAGTGTTTTGAACTCGGCACCTAGGAGTCTGTTTGTCGTTATTTTGTTTAGCTCTTTTTCTGGAGTTTTGTTCTGTTCTCTCATTTAGGGCGTGTTTCTTTGTCTTCGCATTTTGGCAGCCTCCCCATGTTTGTTTCTGTGTATTAGGAAGAGCTGCTATGTCTCCCAGGCTTGGTACACTCGCCTAATATAGTACGTGTTCTGTAGGTCAAGTGGCACAGCCTTCTTGATCACTCAACCTGGGCAAAAAAATAAAATAAAATAAAAATAAAATATCCATAAAAATGAGGATAGCATAAAGGAGCCTCTGATACCTTCAAGCATACCAACACTTAAGGTGTGCCCCCCTCTGTGGTCTGTGTACACCCTCCTTTTGTAGTTGAGCCTTGATTGCTGTTGGCATATCAACAGGATGGATTTACCTCGAGGCTGTAAGGACTGGCTGCGACCACTGACCACTGACCTCAGACCACTGGAGAAGATCAGCTATGCAGAGGTCCACCCCACAGACCAGGACTTACTTCAGCAGGGCTCTGGTGCCCACTGAGTCTGAGCTTTGAGTGTGTTGCTTGGGGGGGGGTGCTTGGATGTTGGTGCTTCTATGTGGTCTGAAGCTAGCTGTCCACCGAGTGTGCTGGCTCTGGGGCCTCCTGGAAGGTGCAGGCCAAGGTCAGCCACTACCTGTGTTCTTCCTGGGGCCACCTGGCATGAGCTACAAAGTGATCTTCAGATGACTATTACGGTACTTGTGCTGGACTTGGAGGTGCCCCAGTGAGGCCACACTGCGATCCAAGGCTGGCTGCTGCTAGTGCTGGGCCTGGGGCAACTTAGCAAGAGGCACGGGGCTTGCTGAGACCAGATGCTGCTTGTTTGAGAGACTTTAGGAAAATCTGAAACGTGAGCACAGACATGCCATTGTATGAAAAAGACACTGAAAACAGCTTGGGTGGGCCTGTAAGTTGGGTGGGGCCGGGTCTCAGGGAATCACCAGAGTGAGGTGCACAGTGTAAGCCAGGGTGGCAGAGACTCAGATATGGCACCTGGCTACTGGCTCTGTGAGGTTAGGGGAGAGCTCAGAAAAGGAACAATGGCTTCTGCCAGCACTTTTGTCTGCTCTTCCAGCTCTTGACTTGATGCTGGACAGTTTAATTCCTCCCTGTATGTCCCTGGTGCCTTTCAAACTGCTGCCCCAGTCCTGGAGCTCAGAGGCAGTGTGTCCCAGTTAGTCCATGTGTGAGCTCTTTAAGAGGAACTGCCCGGGGCTCCAGCAGCCCTCCATCTCTCTCAGCCTCAATCCCCACTGGTATTTACAGCCAGAAATTATGGGGACCTCTCTTTCTGGCACTGGGACCCTGGGCTGGGAGGCCTGGTGTTGGCCTGGACACCTCGTTCTTCAGGGGGGACCTCCCAAAATTTTATCTGCCACACATTGTGCGGGACCAGTCTCGATGTGGCTTCTTCTTTAAATCCTTAGTTGTAGGACTTCTGTTCAGCTGGATTTCAGGTGGTTATGAATGATGGTTGTTGTGTAGTTTAGTTGTAATTTTGATGTGGTTGTGGGAGGAAATGAGTATTTACGCCATCATCTTTGCAGAAGTCTAACTTTGCCTCTTGAAGAAGACAATATTCTTTTTATTTCTTTTTCCCAAAAGTTCTTGAAGACTTTTTTTCAAGCTAGTTGAAGAGTGGTGGGTCAGTCCTTAGGAACTGATTTGTCTGAATGAGTTCAATAGCTTTAAATATCTGCGGTAATCTGCAGCTACTAAAAAATTAGTTTTCCCAGCACAATTTCCCATCTCCCTTATGTTGGGTCCTATGCCATTTTGGGCTTACCTCTGTGGTGGGACAGACATCATAATTGACAGCCCACTCCATGTAAGATTACATGAAATAAAGAGAATGTTTAATACTTGATATGTTCACTAGCAACATGTTAAAGTACTCATTTCACTGTATACTTGCAAAAATGGATATTGCTTCTTATATCTTAGTGGCAAAGATTTTTAAAAACTGGTATTTTGTTACTACTTTAAATGTATTTCTTTGCCACAAAGGGTATATTTTTGCTACTTTTTTATTTTTTAATTGCCTATTCCTGCCTTCTTACATTCTATCAGAGTATATTTTCTCTTTTCATTTTAAATTACTTTGCATAAACAAATGTGTGTGTTTATGTGTGTGCATGCGTGTGGGTGCACATGCACTAAATTGAGCTTATGCTTGGGGAAGTAATGTCAGCATCATCCACCTCCATGCCATTATTTCTAAAAGGGGGAAGGGAAGCCCAGATAATATTTTGAAAAAGCAAGATATTATGATACCCCAGTTAGTTAATTAATTATCTAATCAATCAATTTACTTATTTGTCATCCCACAAATAGATTTTGAGTGCCTATTGTTCTAGGTACCATGCTAGGGGCAGGAGGTACAGCTGCAGTAACATGCCACCCTTGCCTGCATGGAGCTGCCACATTGCTGTTGAGAAAAATACATGACAACCAGCAAATAGATGACTGATACATACTAATTTTCACTATTGATAAGCATTGTGAAGAAAAATATAGCAGGCGAAAAGGATAAAAAATGTCAGTATTGGGTGTATTTTTCCCCGCGGAGAAGGAAGGAACGGGGCTCGGAGCCACCAAGTGTGGAATAACAAAAGGCTTGGGGAGGTCTCCACAAGCACACCCTCACTCGGAACGGAAAAGAGTTCCCTGACGTAGCCACTGTTTCGGACAGGGAGTCTCGGAGGAAAGAACTGAGAGGAAGGCTGGAGGCAGGGGACTTACCGCACTGTGCGCCGAAGTGGGTGGAAGGTCGGAGATCCTGGTTGTTTCTCCTGGTTCTTTCTCGGAGGGGATGAGGAAGAGGAGCAGTCCTTGCAGCCTTCTAACTCCTTCTGGGTTTCAGCACCAAAATGGAAGGTATTTTTCCCCGCCGAGAAGGAAGGAACAGCCGGAGCCACGAAGTGTGGAAAAATAAACGGCTTTATTGAGTACAGAGCACGCATCCCGCCCGGCAAGGTTCCCTGGCCCCGAGGAAAGATGGAGGCCAGGGAAGTAGCACGGATTAAACCGCGTGGGAGATATTTAAAGGGGTCCCTCTAGGGAAGTCGAGCTAACATGACGTGGTGAAATCCCACTGGCTGGCAGACGATCGCTTTTTTCCAAACGGTTCCTGTGAAGCCTCCTTTGGCGTGCTTGGTTGTGGGCGGTCCTAGCCAAAGTTTGCAGTTCTAGGTTCCCCATGTGACCATCCCCCATTATCCACCAACCTTACATTGGGGACATTTTAGATACTACTCTTAGTCTCACCATAAATATTATACTGCCTCTTGGACAAAGACGGAAGAGTTGTCCATGTTGTCTTTCCCTCCTTTCTCACCTCCCCCTCCCTTTGCAACCACAGTTAGGACAGATAAGGCAGACTCAGTAGGGAAATCTAGGGCTATTATTTCTTTTTCTTCGTGGAAAATCTTATTGCTGGTGAGTATTTTATAATCCAAGGAGATGGTTCTATCTTGGCAAAATTGGTTTATACTTGCAATAAAAAACTATCTTTCATCTCCCATCGGCCCTCTTTCTTCTTTGCCCAATTCCCCAAAACGACTGAGGTTTGCACTGAGTATTACGTAACCTCAGAGCTTTTGTATTAACGCTCTCAGCTAACGAGCCTTTTCCTGGCCTGTGTGTATTGGCTCATCTCTGTTTTTAAATAGATGTGTAACTAATTTTCATGTATTCCTCTTGCTTTAGTCACAGAGCTAAAGCACAGAGATATGGAGGATAAAAATATTCTTTAGGATGAAATTCATGCCAGGTCGCCCCTGTC
Source organism: Saccopteryx leptura (assembly GCF_036850995.1). NCBI lineage: Eukaryota > Metazoa > Chordata > Mammalia > Chiroptera > Emballonuridae > Saccopteryx > Saccopteryx leptura. Next base: position 33,807,839 of record NC_089509.1, read on the forward strand.
CAGCAGTTCTTTGCTATCAGACTTTCTTGCAGCTCTTTTAGAACTTAGCCTTTTAAAACGTTCCTGTCCTCATTTGAGCCTGTTTCAAAGGAGTAAGCTTAGAGGCACATGTTGATAGTGACCTCAACTTATTTACCTGTTAAGTTGAAAGCCTCCCATTAAGTGGATTTTGTTTGTATATATTTGTATAAATTAGTATAACATTTTCAATGAATCCATGTTCCATAACTTTTTTTACCTTAAATAGCCAGATATTTCTCTAGCAAAATAGGTTTATTCAAGAACAAAAAAAAAAAAAAAAAAGAAATTGCAATTCAGGATGTGTGATCTAATGGAAACCACATCCAAGTCCAGAGAACAAAGGAGAGGAGACTCTTATAAATCTGGGAGGGGCTGTTGTAAACAGAGTCCATTGGAGGAAACTGAAAGTTCAAAGTGTAGTGACATCTCATTGGCTTGGTTATGGCAGTCTCTCATTGGCTGAGCTGTTACTGGGCAGAAAGGAATCTTTTCTTTCTTCTGCTGAAGTAGTACAGAAATGCAAGGTACGTCTCTTCTTATTGGGGTCAGTAGAGTGTGTTGAGTGATGTGTGTGAGAGTTGTCTCTTTTAGCCTCCCTGCTTCATTTTAAATCAGGTTTGTTTATTAATTTTCACAACTTTCCCTCTAAAAGTTTATACACTGCTTTGCTGAGATAGCTGCAGAGTGGTATTTGGGCTTTCATTGTAGTCTTTTAAAGTGAAAGTACAATTTACATAATCACCATTAAACATGTGGCTGGCACACGAATACCATTATGTTCTTGCAAATAAAGAACAATAGGAAAAAATAAAGTAACAAACTTGATTAAGGATACCGAATACTCGGCCTACACAGTTGTTTACTAGAGATACGTTCAGGGCAACATCAGCCTGCGGCAGTGAATCAGACAAAAAGGAGATTCTTTCCTGTTCCTTTCTTTGTACCAAAACTTTGAGCCATGTCTTATTTCCAACTATTCTTTAAATTGTTGCTATTTACATTCATACTTTTATTGCTAATCCTAATGGTGACAAGATAATTTAAGATCATTCTTAATCTAAAAATAACTTAGATTTAGCTTTAAAATGAATTTTGGTACTTTAATTTTAATATGAGATAATGAAGATTCATAATATTTCACACAACATGATGTATCTAGTTCTATTATTTAAGGAAATTGAATAAGCTAAAGGGATGTGTTAGTGTGAACAGCACCAAGCACACCTGAACTCATATCAAGGCTCTGCCATTGGAGATAAGGGGGCTCAATCAGTTGTTAAACTTGAAATGGTGATTTACTTATCTCATAGGATATTTGAAAGGATTAAAAGAGATAAAAGCTTGTAATCATTTAGCAAGGTCCTCAGTACATGGTAAGCTCCCAATGTTAGTTGTTGTTATTGTTGTTATTTGTATGTGTCAACTGTTAGATTCAGGGAGTACTGGAGCTGCCAAAGAGTGTAACTATTTAAGGAACAGTAAGTGCTGATATGGCTCCTGTGAGGCTGGGAACAAAAAAGGTCAGAGACCTTTATCAGAAGTTTAGGTTTGAAATTCGCCACTAAGCTAAAACCGGCCCCTGTTGCTATGCCGGCCCCTGTTGCTATGCTGCGTGTGACCTCCCTAGCCAATAGCTAAACTGCCACATCTGCTTCTGTCCTATGCTTGCTCACTTAGGATATATAAGGGCCTGGCTGTAAGCTCCAGGTGCGGCTCCCATTTGCAGCTCCTTGTGGGCATGGTGTCTCCGGACATCTCGGGAGTTCGCCCCTGCGCAGGTTAAACTGGCCAATAAAGTAACATCTTAACTCCTGAAAGTCTCCGACATTTGTTCTCGTACCCGGTGGATGCTACATCAACTATTAGATGTATGTATTGGATTGTCAAATGGTCATAAAGTAGGCTTTATGTCAAAATCTTTGAAAATATGTATTATTGTAGACTTTGGGAAATAAATGATTAAGGATAAGACACGAGAATAATGCCATAAAATGTAAACTAAGAATTATCTGTATAATTCTCTGGGTCAGCAAGGCTAAATGTAGGGTCATATTGGAGTTGATGCCAGGCTCATTCAGTTTTAAGTGGTTTATGATTGTTTTGAAGGCAGAAATATATGTTGATGCCAACTTTGTGAAGAGATTCTCCAGGACGTTAATTTTATGAACCTAATGGAAAATTGTGTGAGTGGTCCAAAATTGAGGCGGAAGACCAGTTAAAATTTGGTAAATACAAATAATGCATTTCTCTATAACATATGAAAGCTGAGCTAACAGCTTTGATTCAGACCAGCCATGAGGGCAGTTGTTCTCTTTCTTAAAGCTGCCCCAAGGCCCAGAAAGTGGGCATGGTAGGGGGTGGTGCGTAAGCAAGCAGGGCTCACCTTCACCTATCGCACATCAGAACCTTGGGAAAGGCATAGTGAATGTGGAGTAGGTCCAAAAAAGGCAACTGAAATGCTCAGAAAACCAGAAACATATGAATAAAAAGAAACTTCAAATCTGAGATTCTGTCAACAGAGACTAAAATCTTAGAACTGTAAATCTGGAAATATGAATGTGGAAAGAATATACTAAACACATTGACAAAATAATGAAATGTAAAAGTGGACTTACTGATTAAATTTTGCTTTACTAGGATGGGTGGGATACCCCTTGAGGCTTAAAAAGGATCAATTAATTCACTAAAGGAAAGATTTTTTATAGCAGTAATGAATATATGAAACTCGTTAAAACAAATAAAAATAATGTAAATTTTAAAAAGTAATAATGGATTATTAGATTAGAGCTTCAGAACAGGTTATTTGGATAAAAGAAAGAAGTTTAACTTAATATAACAACATAATTAACAACCTAACTCACAGCTCTTTTTGTTATAAGAAAGCTAGATGGAATATTCCATCAGTCCGATCCAGCAAAGTAATTTCTTCTTATTTTTGTATTAGTCAGTTTGCTAAAAATATTTTTAAATACAGTTTTTATTATTTTATTTTTTGGATTACACTTTGCAGTCAACATTTTAAATACATTTTTAATTGAAGTACAATATGCATATGGAAAAATGCACAAATCAAAGTGATAGTTTGATGAATTAGCTCGAAAAGTTAACACACTTATATAACTGCCTCCTCCAACAAGAAATAAAACATGACCAACATCCTAGAAGCTTCAGGGGGTGCTTTCCCAATTACTATTTCCTTTCTCCCACACAAAGGTGAGCACTCTCATAACCTCCAAGACCAAATTAGGCATGCCTGTTGTTGAAGTTGTTTTTTTTGTTTTGTTTTTTTTTTTTTTTTTTTTTTTTTACAGAGGAGAGGGAGAGACAGAGAGAGGAGAGACAGAGAGAGAGAAGGGGGGAGGAGCTGAAAGCATCAACTCCCATATGTGCCTTGACCAGGCAAGCACAGGGTTTCAAACCGGTGACCTCAGCATTTCCAGGTCGACGCTTTATCCACTGCGCCACCACAGGTCAGGCCTTTTGTTGAAGTTTTAGTAAAGCAATCATATGATATATATTCTTTCTTGTCTGGCTTCCTGACTTAAAATTATGTTTGCGAGATTTATTCATATTGTTGTGTGATGTGGTAGTTCATGCATTTTTACTGCTGATTATTATTCTTTTATGTGAATATACCATAATTTATCCATTCCAGTTATGGACATTTGAATTGTTTCCACTTAGGCACTGTTATGAATGATGCTGCTGTTGTTATCTTGCACATGTTTGAGTTTTTTTAAATTGATTTTAATTTATTGTGTTTACACAGATTCAAGGTCCCACTGAATAAATCCCCCCACCCCTGTAATCCCCTCAACATCCCCCTTGCCCCCCTCTCCCAACACCATTCCCCCTACCCTCCAGAATTTGCTTTTCTGCTCTCTGTAATGCTGTGTTATGTATATATAATTTCACCAATCTCTTTCCCTTCTCTGATCCTATCTTCTCATCCCCTTTCCCTTTGGTCCCTATGATCCTGTCTCTGCCTCTATTCTGTTCCTCAGTTCACATTGTTCATTGAATTCCTCAAATGAGTGAGGTCATATGATATTTTTCTTTCTCTGCCTGGCTTATTTCACTTAACATAATAGCTTCTAGGTTCATCCATGTTGTTGCAAAAGGTAAGATTTCCTTCTTTTTCATGGCCGCATAGTATTCCATTGTGTATATGTACCACAGTTTTTTAATCCACTCGTTCCACTGACGGACACCTGGGCTGTTTCCAGATCTTGGCTATTGTAAACCATGCTGCCATAAACATGGGGGTGCATTTTTTCTTTTGAATCAGTGATGTGGTATTCTTGGGATATATTCCTGAAAGTGGGATGGCTTGGTCAAAAGGCAGCTAGACTTTTAATTTTTTGAGGAATCTCCATACTCTTTTCTACAGTGGCTGCACCAGTCTGCATTCCCACCAGCGGTGCAGGAGGGTTCCCTTTTCTTCACATCCTCACCAGCAACTATCGTGTGTTGTTTTGTTAATGAACGCCATTATGACAGGTGTGAGATGGTATCTCATTGTAGTTTTTTTTTTTTTTTTTTTGTATTTTTCTGAAGTTGGAAACAGGGAGAGTCAGATAGACTCCCGCATGCGCCCGACCGGGATCCACCTGGCATGCCCACCAGGGGGTGCCGCTCTGTTGCAACCAGAGCCATTCTAGCGCCTGAGGCAGAGGCCATAGAGCCTTCCTCAGCACCCGGGCCAACTTTGCTCCAATGGAGCCTTGACTGCGAGAGGGGAAGAGAGAGACAGAGAGGAAGGAGAGGGGGAGGGGTGGAGAAGCAGATGGGCGCTTCTCCTGTGTGCCCTGGCCGGGAATCGAACCTAGGACTCTTGCATGCCAGGCCAACATTCTACCACTGAGCCAACCAGCCAGGGCCTCTCATTGTAGTTTTAATTTGCATTTCTCTAATGATTACTGATGTTGAACATTTTTTAATCTGCCTATTGGCCATTTGTATGCCCTCTTTGGAGAATTGTCTATTCATTTCTTTTGCCCATTTTTTGATTGGATTTTTTATATTCCTGGTGTTGAGTTTTACAAGTTCTTTATAAATTTTGGTTATTAACCCCTTATCAGATGTATTGTCGAATATGTTCTCCCATTGTGTGGTTTGTCTTTTATTTTGTTCATATTGTCTTTAGCTGTGCAAAAGCTTTTTAGTTTGATATAGTTCCATTTGTTCATCCTGTCCTTTATTTCACTTGCCCATGGAGATAAATCAGCAAATATATTGCTACGAGAGATGTCGGAAAGCTTACTACCTATGTTTTCTTCTAAAGTGATTATGGTTTCACAACTTACATTTAAGTCTTTTATTCATTTTAAGTTTATTTTGTGAATGGTGTAAGTTGGTGGTTTAGTTTCATTTTTTTGCAGGTGGCTGTCAAATTTTCCCAACACCATTTGTTAAAGAGACTGTCTTTTACTCTATTGTATGCTCTTACCTCCTTTGTCAAATATCAATTGGCCATAAAGGTGTGGGTTTATTTCTGGGTTCTCTGTTCTGTTCCATTGATCTGTATGCCTGTTCTTATGCCAGTACCAAGATGTTTTGAGTACAATGGCATGTAGTTTAACTTGATATCAGGAAGTGTGATACCACCTGCTTTATTCTTCTATTTCAAGATTGCTGAGGCTATTCATGTTCTTTTTTGGTTCCATAAATATTTTTGGAATATTTGTTCTATATCTTTGATTTTATTGAATTTATAATAGGAATTGGATTGAATTTATAAATTGCTTTGGGTAATATATACATTTTAATGATGTTTATTCTTCCTATCCATGAACATGGTATATACTTCCACTTGTTTGTATCTTCTTTGATTTCTTATATCAATGTTTTATAATTTTCCGAGTACAAATCTTTAACCTCCTTTGTTAAATCTTTTTGGTTGCAATCGTTAAGGGGATTGTTTTCTTTTTTTTTTTTTTTAAATTGCTGGAAATGGGGAGAGACAGTCAGACAGACTCCTGCATGCGCCCGACCGGGATCCACTCGGCACGCCCACCAGGGGCGACGCTCTGCCCACCAGGGGGCGATGCTCTGCCCCTCCGGAGCATCGCTCTGCCGTGACCAGAGCCACTCTAGCGCCTGGGGCAGAGGCCAAGGAGCCATCCCCAGAGCCCGGGCCATCTTTGCTCCAATGGAGCCTTGGCTGCGGGAGGGGAAGAGAGAGACAGAGAGGAAGGAGGGGGGGTGGAGAAACAAATGGGCGCTTCTCCTATGTGTCCTGGCCAGGAATTGAACCCGGGTCCCCCGCACGCCAGGCCGACGCTCTACCACTAAGCCAACCGGCCAGGGCCAAGGGGACTGTTTTCTTAATTTCTCTTTCAGACAGTTCATTGTTGGTGTATAAAAATGCCTCTGATTTCTAAATATTAATTTTATATTCTGCCGCCTTGCTGAATTCATTTATCAGGTTCATTAGTTTTTTAACTGAGACTTTAGGGTTTTCTATGTACAGTATCATATCATCAGCAAATAATGATAGTTTTACTTCTTCTTTTCCAATTTGGATGCCTTTTATTTCTTCTACTTGTCTGATTGCTGTGGCTAGGACTTCCAGAACTATGTTGAATAAGAGTGGTGAAAGGGGGTACCCCTGCCTTGTTCCTGATCTTAAGGGGATTGCTTTTAATTTTTGCTAATTGAGTATGATGTTGGCTGTGGGTTTGTCATAGATGGCCTTTATCATGTTGAGGTATGTTCCGTGTATTCCCCCTTTGCTGAGCGTTTTGATCATAAATGCTGGATTTTATCAAATGTTTTTTCTGCATCTATTTAAATTATCATGTGGTATTTCTCCTTCCTTTTGTTTATGTGATGAATCACATTGATTGATTTGCAAATATTGTGCCAGCCTTGCCTCTCCAAAGTAAATCCCACTTGATCATGATGTATTATTTTCTTCATGTATTGCTGGATCTGGTTTGCTAATATTTTGTTGAGAATTTTACCATCTAAGTTCATCAGGGATATTGGCGTATAGTTTTCTTTCTTTGTAGTGTCTTTGCCTGGTTTTGAAATCAGTATTTTACTCTCCTCATAAAAGGAGCTTGGAAGTCTTCCCTCTTGAATTTTTTAAAATAGCTTGAGAAGGATAAGAGTTCTTCCTTGAATATTTGGTAGAATTCGCCTGTGAAGCCATCTGGCCCAGGGCTTTTGTTTGTTGGGAGTTTTTTGATAACTGTTTCAATCTCATTTGTTGTAGTAGGTGTGTTTAAGTTTTCTGATTCTTCCAGATTGATTTTTGAAAGATTATATGCTTCAAGGAATTTTTCCATTTCACCTAGGTTGTCTAATTTTTTGGCATATAATTCATAGTATTTTCTTACAATCTTTTGTATTTTTGCTGTGTCTGTTGTTACTTCTTCACTCTTATTTATAATTTTGTTTTTTTGAGTCCTCTCTTTTTTTTTCTTGGTGAGTCTGGTTAAAGGTTCATCAATTTTACCTTTTCAAAGAACCAGCTCTTGTTTCATTGATCCTCTGTAATTTTTTTTAGCTTCTATGTCATTTATTTCCACTCTGATATTTATTATTTCATTCCTACTTCCTCTGGGCTTTACTTGCTGTTCGTTTTCTAGTTCTTTTAGATGCAGGGTCAAGTTGTTTATTTGAGCTTTTTCTTGCTTCTTAAAGTATGCCTGTAATGCTATAAACTTTCCTCTCAGGACTGCTTTTGCTGTGCCCCATAAATTTTGAGTTGTTGTATGTTCATTTTTATTTGTTTCAAGGAAACTTTTTATTTCTTCAGTGATCTCATTGTTGACCCATTTGTTATTTAATAACATGCTATTTAGTTTCCAAGTGTTTGAGTGTTTTTCAGTTTTTCTATTGTAGTTGATTTCTAGTTTCACGCCATCGTGATCAGAGAAGATTCTTGATATGATTTCAATCTTCTTAAATTTATTAAACCTCCTTTTGTGTCCTAACATGTGGTCTATCCTAGAGAATGTACCATGAGCACTTGAAAAGAATGTATATTCTGCTGCTTTAGGGTGAAAGGTTCTGAAGATATCTATTAAATCCAGTTGATCTAGTGTGTCCTTTAAGGCTGCTGTTTCTTTGTTAATTTTATTTCTTGAGGATCTATTTAGTGATGTTAGTGGGGTATTGAAATCCTCTACTATTATAGTATGGCTGTTGATCTCGCCCTTTATGTCCATCAAAATGTGCTTTATATATTTAGGTGCTCCTATATTAGGCACATAGATATTTATAATGGTTATATCTTCCTGTTGGATTGCTCCCTTTATCATTATGTAGTGACCTTCTTTATCCCTTACTATAGCTTTTTTTTAAAGTCTATTTTTTTAGTTAATCAGTATTGCTACCCCAGCTTTTTTTTTCATTTCCATTTGCATGAAATATTTTTTTCCATCCCTTTACTTTCATTCTATGTGTATCTTTTATTTTGAGGTGGGTCTCTTGTAGACAGCATATGTACGGGCCCTGTTTTCTTATCCATGCAGCTACCCTATGTCTCTTTTTTTTTTTTTTTTCATTTTTCTGAAGCTGGAAACAGGGAGAGACAGTCAGGAAACAGGGAGAGACAGTCAGGAAACAGGGAGAGACAGTCAGACAGACTCCCGCATGCGCCCGACCGGGATCCACCCGGCACGCCCACCAGGGGCGACGCTCTGCCCACCAGGGGGCGATGCTCTGCCCATCCTGGGCGTCGCCATGTTGCGACCAGAGCCACTCTAGCGCCTGGGGCAGAGGCCACAGAGCCATCCCCAGCGCCCGGGCCATCTTTGCTCCAATGGAGCCTTGGCTGCAGGAGGGGAAGAGAGAGACAGAGAGGAAAGCATGGCAGAGGGGTGGAGAAGCAAATGGGCGCTTCTCCTGTGTGCCCTGGCCGGGAATCGAACCCGGGTCCTCCGCACGCTAGGCCGATGCTCTACCGCTGAGCCAACCGGCCAGGGCTACCCTATGTCTCTTGATTGGAGCATTTAGTCCATTTACATTTAAGGTTATTATTGTTATATAGTTATTTCCATTTTATTCTTTAAATCTACATTCCTCTTTTTCTAGATATTTTGCCCTTTTTTTCTGTTTAGAACAGGTTCCTTAACATTTCTTGCAGTATTGGTTTGGTTGTAATGAATTCCTTGAGGATTTTTTTTTAAATTTTTTTGTCTGGGAAGCTTTTTATTTCTCTTTCAATTTTAAATGATAGCCTTGATGGATAAAGAAGTCTTGGTTATAGGCTCTTGTTCTGCATTACTTTGAATATTTCTTGCAATTCACTTTTGATCTCAAGTGTTTCTTTTGAGAAGTCAGATGTCATCCTTATGGGTGCTCCTTTGTAGGTGATTGACTGCTTTTCTCTTGCAGCTTTCAGTATTCTTTCTTTACCTCTTAGCTTTTGTATTTTAATTATGATGTGTCTTAGTGTAGGTCTCTTTGGGTTCCTCTTTAATGGGATTCTCTGTGCTTCTTGAACTTGTGTGACTTTTACCTGCATCAATTTAGAGAAGTTTTCAGCTATGATTTCTTCAATCAGGTTCTCTATGCCTTGTTCTTTCTCTTCTCCTTTAGAAAGCCCTATTTTGTGGATGTTGTTTCTCTTCATGTTGTAACAGAGCTCTCTTTGAGTTTCCTCAGACTTTTTCATCCTCTTTTCTTTCTGCTGTTCTGCTTCCATGCTTTTTGCTTTTTTTGTCCTCTTAATTGCTGATTCGATTCTCTGCTTCATCCAGCCTGCTTTTAATTCCTTCTAGTGTTGTCTTTATTTCTGATATTGTGTTTGTCATTTTTGTCTGTTTCTTTTTTATGATTTCAATATTATTTTTGATGCCTTCTATCTCTTTGTTTAGGGGCTTAATTTGTCCATCTATTGTTTCTCTAAGATCCTTGAGCATCCTAACAATCATTATTCTAAACTCTGCATCAGGTATCTTGGTTAGTTCCATCTCATTCAGTTCTTTTTCTGGGGATTTTTCTTTTTGATTCATTTAAATTGCATTTCTGTGTCTTCCCATGTTGTCTATGTATATACACTGCTCCTTTGGATGTGTTGTTTGTGTAGTTAGCTAAGTATAGAGTTGGTGTTGTCTTCCTCCAGCTCTCAGTTGTGTTGTTGCTAGATCTTCTTGTGTTGGCTTCAGCTGTTTGTATTCTGCTGTGGGATACTTGTCTGCTGATACTGCTCTTTTTGCTGTTTGTGACAGCATTTTCTATGCTTTAGCTGATCAGGTGTGAGGAACATTTCCTTAAATACCACTCCAACTAGTGTTGTTAGGTCCTGAACTGATACTCTTCATATCTGGCCACTGGATGTACCAGCCCTGGACCTCCCTGGCCAGAACCTGGTGCAGATTAGTGGGGGTCACTGCTTTGACTGGCCTTTAGCAACTTTCTTGGAGCTACAGGCGATCCAGAATTTGTGGCTGCCTCTGCTGGGCCCTGATGCTGTTGTAAATATCAGCTGCACTCCTAGGCTGGCTTTTATCTACTCTTGGCCAGTGTATGTGGCCTCTCTATTCCTGAAGTGTGGACTTTCCACTGACCCCCTGCTGCCTCCGCCTCCTTGGGCACTCAGTCACGGGTGCAGGCTTGCAGGCCACAGATTGGGCTGCTCCGTGGGTGTGTGGGACTCTTCACCTGACTGGGCTCCACCACCTGCAGTTGCATGGGCTGCCTCTCCAGGCTCCCCCCCCCCCCGTGGGTGTGAGGGACACCTCTTCTGGCTCTGCCCCACGCCTTCTCTTCACTGGCTGCTGGGTGCTGCACCCCGTGGGCATGCAGGAGGCCTCTCTGGGCTCTTCCCCCCACCACCACCGCCATGCAGGCTGCCTTGCTGGGCTCCGTCCCCATCCACTGCTTGGGCCAAGCACTGTGGCTGCCTCCACAGCTGGGCCCTCCTGCCATTCAGAGGGTACTCAGCAGATTGGGGCCATGTACCCCAGACCTCAGCACTCAAAACCTGTGCCCCTGATGTGCCCAATGCTTCTAAGTGTCTCTCTTCACTGACTGGAGCAGGAGATCCTCTGGTGAGTGGCATAATTACTTCGCTTTGCTGGCTTGGTTCTCCTAGGATGAATGTCCACTTTAGGTTTAGGGAGCACCCCAGTACAGGGGTGAGGGTTGCTGTCTCCCACAGTCTCTCCCTGTGCCCTCAAGACTACACTATCCTCTTGCAACTCCAGTCCTCTTGGTGCCCCCCACTCCCAAAGCCCCCGGGTAAGTGGCTATGAATGAGATTTTCTGCGCAGTCCCTTTGAGATGGAGCCTGGGTCTGAGAGTTCTGTCTCCCTCTCACAAACAGTAACCCGGCTCTTCTTTCAGCTAAATACTGTCCGTATGCCTCCTCTAGTCTCTGGGGCTCCAAGCTGGGGTTCTGGTCCTGTGGCTGAGGACCCACAACTCTCTGAGCAACCCACCCCTCCATGAGAGACCCTCTGGGCCACCTCTTGTTCTCAGGAGTGGGACAGCCTTTTCCATGTCTTTGCCTTTCCTACCAGCTCAGTATGGTTCTTTTGGTGATGCTTGGTTATAGATTCCTCTTAGTTTAGTCCAAAGTTGGTTTTTCAAGATGATTGTTTCTAAGTTAAGTTGTAATCCACTTTGGTTCTAGGAGGTGGGAGTTGTAACATCCTCCTATTCCGTCGCCATTTTTCTTCAACCTATCTTGCACATATTTTTGGTACACATATTGGTGACTGTTGAGTATATATATAAGAGTGGAATTGCTGAGGCATAGGTTATGCCTATAAAAATCTGATTTTGGAGAAACAGAAAAATTACACAAACCTTTCCCATATCGACTCCTGGATGGTTGTTCATATCTTGCAAAAATGATGCAAGAATGAGTACAGCACACAAGATTCGACTTGATTCTGTGGGTAACATGTGAGAAAGAATGAGATGCTGGTGTGCTGCTGATACTGGACCTGTGAGCCAACACACCAACTAGTGGCAGCTTCCCAAATCACAACTCATATCTCGGAATTCCCTCGGATCTCAAACAAAAATACAGATTGAGTCACAGCTTGAATCTTAAAAAAATTGTATGTTGGTCTGCTTGTATCTCAATGTACCACTGTACATACTTTTCTCTGCACCCAAGGGGAAGAATGTGTTTAGAGTAAGAGGTATGGGTGCCATGTTGTTACTATTTGAATGCAACTTAAGTACTGCTTTTGAAAAACAGTTAATATTTTTTTAAAAAGATTGATTTGCCTTCCTTTAGCTGGGGATGTCTGATTCTCACTTGGTTGATATGTTTTGAGCCTTTTGCAGAGAGTTCACTTAACATTAACACTGTGTTTAAAATACAGAAACTTATTGACAAATTTAATTTTGTATCTGATTTTTAAGCACATGTTAAGTGCTTTATATATATATTTCATTTAATTTTCTAACTCAACCCTTTGAGTTACATACTACTATTATCTCTTCTTATATATGGGGCAGTGGTGACTTAGAGAGGTTAAGTATATTTCCCTATGCTAAGTAACTGGCACCAGTTGGCAGCAATGTCAGAAATCACACCCAAGTTTTATAGCCCACTACTGAAATTGCAAACCACATTGTATACTCTCTCTCTGCTCTTGGTTTCCTACTCTGTGGTTTTGGTCCTTCACTTGTGATGAATCTAATCTTGCTTCTTGATTAATAGCTTGGTAACATTTAGGATTCTCTCCCATAGGACTGTCATTTACCACATTCATCATTTCTGTCTTCCTTAGTGTATTGAATCAGAATTCTCTCAGCCAAGAACAGCTGCCTCTGTTCCCAATTTTATCAGATTATAGTTTGGCACTTTTGTGCAAGGGCATAACTAGCACATAGGCTCATCTCTAAAGGCTTTTGTTTATTGACCAATATTTTAAGACTAGAGCATGTTCGGGAATGATGCCACACATTACAGCATGTTAATGGTTTGCAGTAACAGAGTATTTTATATGGCATGTTAATACCTGAGAATGAAGTATATGATGGTTAAGTAAAAAAACAAAACGTAAAGTTAATTCCAATATAGAGTTGCGTGCCTGCACAGTAATTAAGATTAGAAGATAATTTTCACAAGGCTGGTATTGTTATATTCTTTGTTGTGTGCTAAGTTGCTGAAGTTAATAGAACTAATAAATAACCAATTGACTTGGAAAATTGATGTAAAAAGAATTGAAGGCAAACAAACCAAGGATCTTAAATGGGAATTACATCAAGCACCTCTTTTGGATCTCACTTTACAGTTTATAAAATGTTTTGCATATGTTTTCTTATTTGAGCATGATGACAACACATGGAAGTAGGGCACGGGTATTATCTGCCCCATTTTATAGATGTGAACCTAAGGCTCAGAGACATTGCTTTCCCTGCCTTAAGTCACCAGTGAGGGAACAAAGATTTATACCCAGTTGTCCTGCCTTTACCTTGAATGTTCTTCTCATCATACAACAGAGTTTTCTTTTCACCAGAGAGCAGAGCTACTGGCATTTGCTACCCAGCAATAAGCCCACTTGCCATGTGATGTCCACATAAAACCAAATTAATGTCTCCAAATCACACTTCCAAAGTCTTATTCATCTAAGAACTTCTGGCCAGTTACACACCTCTAAACTAAACAAAATCTCAAACCAATGAATTACTTACATGGTAGAGAAAATAAAGATGTAATATGACCTGAATCCAGTCTTCCTTAATCCTTCCTTTTGGGCTGTAAAATAGGTTCTTGAAAATTTGGTAGGTTTCATTAAAAATTTTTTTAAAAACATTTTTAATTGTGGTGAAATAGATACAACATATTTACCATCTTACCAATTTTTAAGTGTATGTTCAGTAGTGTGAGGTACATTCCCATTGCTGTGCAATCAGTTTCCAGAACTCTTTTCATTTCACAGAACTGAAACTCTGTACCCATCAACCAACTCTCCATTTTCCCCTCACCCAGCCTGTGACAGCCACCATTGTATTTCTGTCTCTGTAAATTTGGCTACTCTAGGTACCTCACATAAATGGAATTATACAGTATATGTCTTTTTGTGACTGGTTATTTTACTTAGAATAATGTTCTCAAAGTTCATCCATTGTAACATGTCAAAATTTCCTTCCTTTCTATGGCTAAATAGTATGCCACTATACATATACACCACATTTTGCTTATACTTATTCATATATTGATAGACACTTGGCTTGCTTTCACCTTTTGGCTATTGTGAATAATGTTGCTATGAACATGGGTGTACAAATATTTCTTGGAAACCCTGCTTTTGATTTTGAGGGGTATGTATCCAGAAATGGAATTATTAGATCATATGGTAATTCTCTTTTCAATATTTTGAGGGGCTACCATATACTTTTCTATTGCAGCCCCATCATTTTATATTCTTACCAACAGTTTATGATGATGTGGCTGGGGCTAGGAACAGATTCTGGGTGCTGGGGAGATGTCTCTCCTATTCTACAGTGATCTGAATCCCTACCTACTAGTCTTCAGGTATGTATTTCATCTAGTGGAGGAAAATTAGATTTGCAGTGCCAGGAATTTAACTAGAATGGCAGAAAAGAAAGTGCAGATTTGCGTAGGTAGTGGGTAGAATGTGTGTACATATAGGTTTGGAGTGGTGGGGGTTTAAGAGAGGGAGCAGGCAGTGTTGTCCTTTAGAAAGGTGGCTGCCCCTAAGAAGATGTGTCAGTCAAGGTCCAACCAGAAAAATGGAAACCATGGTGAGCTTGAAAACAGGGGGAATTTAATTCAGGGTATTGGTTTCAGTGGAGATGGCAGAGACTAAAAACCTAATGAGGAAAGATATTGTCAACCCAGAATCCTGTCTGAAACAGAAAGGAAAAAGAAGACACAAGCTGGCTTCTCCCTCCTCCAGCCAGTATCTCCCAATGGCCCAGCTCAGCCTGAAGCCACTGACCTGGGAATTCAGAAAACAGGGCAAAGTGGGGGAAGGGCAAGGAATAAAGCTAAGACAAATAGGCCCAGGAGGGCAAGGTGTGCCTGGGACAAGTGTGCTGTGTGGGATGCAGGCAATCCCTTTCTGCTTTATTGGAGGCCAGTTATTTTTGTACACCTGCTGGACTCGTCAGTGCCTGTGAACTCTGCTGACGAGGCTTCATGAACTGGGCTGTTATCAGTGGGGAAGGATATGACTTGTCTTCAGGTTTGTCCAAGAATGTAAAAATCTGGGACTAGGGCAGTGATGGGATTCAGCTGGTTTGCACTGGTTCAGCAGAACCAATACTTAATTTTTTGTTGAGTTCAAAGAACCAGTTGTTAAAATTGCACTTGTAATCAGGGTTCTCTCTAAGGTGAGTGCTGGGGCAGCTGCCCAATGTGGAAATCACAAATTTATGTTCCTTACTCTTTTTTAATGTTCATCTGTGCAACAGCATATTCTAAGCTCCCATAGTAATGTTCATTCCATCCATAGGTGAAAAAAAATATGGAAATATCTTAAATAATAGTTTTATTGTTTTTGTTAGGTATTATTTAATGTTTTTTCATTAATATTTTAAAACTTTCTTATAACATAATTTATCTAGTTTTGTATACCTCTTTTATTGTTCTTATTTAAGTATTAAATACATGAAATAATAAACTACCTTTTGGTATATCATTTTTTTATACTTAAAATGGTCATTAGGGCAGAGAACCAGTTGTTAAATTATTTGAATCCCACCACTGGACTAGGGTATAGTACAGATGGAACATCAGGGAGGAGTAAGCAGCCCAGTGACCAAATTTGTGACCTTGGCTGAACAATGCAGCTAGGTAATTCATGGAAAAAACCTTGGCTTGCTAGTTTGGGAAGGTCAAGACCAGGATGCTTTCTGACAATGCATCCAAAGAAGGCAGGAAGGGGGACTTTAATATCAGTCATTTTGAAATGAGTTTCTTCTTCTGCACACAATGAAGATATACCTTGTTTTTCATTTTAAGACTTTATTTTCTTGCTTATAGCCCTTAGATAGAGGGAGCCACAGTAACTTTCAGAAAAAATTGACAAAAATCAACATTATACTTCTCAGACATTACAGGGAGTAGACAGAAGCGATAAGGGGGGAAGTGGAAGTGATAGAGAAAACAGTAAGAAAAAGAAAGAGCGTAGGGAGGGAGTCAAGGCAGTATGTAGAAGAAAAATACAGAGAAGTTGAGAGATAGTTAAGAGGGAAGAGAGTTAAAGGCAGAGGAATTTTGAAGGGAGCCTTAGTTGAGGTCAAATGTCAGCATTGTCAGGTATATTAAACTGGGCACTTAAAACTTTGATTGTATACATCTTCCATTTCACAACTCTAGTCCTTATAACTGATGATCTGTGAGCCACTCATTCTTACAACCAGCCAAGATGAACTAGTATAGGGGGAGCAGCTATACTAAACAAAATACTGGTTTAGCAAATGTTCTCAGCTCTGAGGCATCCTGGCCCCATTACTTGCTCCCTGAAGCCTCAGCCCCATCTTTGGGAACCATGCTGAGCTCCTTACCATCCAACAACCAAAGAGCTTCAGATCCCTGTTCCAGGGCTGCATGCCAACTGGTTGGCAAACATTGAATATCACCTTATTTTACTAGGATTTTCACCACACCCAGCAAAGGATTATACTGTGTTTCAGCTGTACTGATCAAAATATTGTTATTCCATAGGCTGGAAGGAACTAGCATAAGCAGAAGATGTGGTCTGAGAGGCAGCCTTTCTTTGACTCTGGCCTAAATGAAAGAGAAAAATCCAGCCGATAATACAGATAATTCCCAGATATTAGCTTAATTTTGGTGTTAGATTGATATGCTCATTTGGGGCATCCTGCCTACTAGAAAACGAGGCTAAAACAAATAGTACAATTGAGCATA
Source organism: Saccopteryx leptura (assembly GCF_036850995.1). Lineage (NCBI taxonomy): Eukaryota > Metazoa > Chordata > Mammalia > Chiroptera > Emballonuridae > Saccopteryx > Saccopteryx leptura. Next base: position 33,824,676 of record NC_089509.1, read on the forward strand.
AAATGTGGGCAGTATTGCATCTGAACAGCACCCTGACCCCACCTTATTCGGTGATTAGTTCTCTAACAAATGAAGCTGTTGATCAAATCACTCAAGCAGAATTTTACTCATCAGGGTTCCATATTAAGAAAAGCATATATTAAGGGTTAGACATAGGTCGGCATGCTTCAAAAGCCCTGACTAAATTTAGGCACCCTTTTGTCTGTGTGTTGTTTCGGCCAGTCACCCTTTCCTTCTGCTGCTAGCTGTATATTACGGGTAAACACTCACAGTGATCAGTAGTAGTTCAGTAGACTCAAAACCTACCATTTTGACATAGTGACACCTGGGATCATTTTCATTGAATTTATTGAGGTGACATTGGTTAATAAAACCATATAGGTTTCAAGTGTCAACTCAATAAAATATCATCCACACACTGCATCATGTGTTCAACGCCCAAAGTCAAGTGTCTTTTGTCTCCATTTATCCTCCCTTTTGCTCACTTCCACCTCCCTTCCTTCTGGCTGTCCATGTGTATGTGTCATATATATGTTTACCTGAGGGCCTTTTTTTTGCTTAATCCCTTCACCTTTTCTCACCTAGTCCCCCAAACTGTCTCCCCTCTGACAACTGTCAGTCTAGTCTATATATGCTTCTGTTTCTAGTTTGTTTCTTAAACTATTTTATTAGATTCCACATATAAGTGAAATCATGTGGTACTTGCCTTTCTCTGACTGTCATTTCACTTAGCATAATAATTTCCATGCTGTTGCAAAAAACTTAGACTTTTGGTCTGTTTTTCTCCTAGGAAGTTATCACTCCTTACACAATTGCCTGAAGTTCACTTTAAGTATAAAATTAATTTGCTGCCAAAAAAAAAAAAAAAAAATCTGTCCTTAGTCACATATTACCTGATTTTCAATCTACCCTCTTTCTTCAGTATAGCCTCTTTTCCTCTGGTTGGTTGGTTCTTTTTCTGTCTATGCTGTGGTAGTAAGAGAGAAATCTTGAGTTATGTGCTCTGAAACAGAAAAAGTAACTTCCGTATTGGGGTGTGAGCTGCAATTGGCCTTTTCACCCCAGCAGAGAAACAGGCCTGATGCTAACTCTCTCTGATGTTAACGACCCTTTCTGGGAAACCCTGGTGGGAGCAGCAGTGGAGGGCTATTTTCCACCCACTGCTTTGTGGGTTCTGTTTGCGCAAGTAGAAAAGAAATCCCAAGAGCACAGTTTGACCTGGCCACCATTACGCAGTTCCCACGCTGTTTACCTGAGGGCCTTCACTCTCAGTCCCACTGCCCAATCTCCGTGAACATTGCCCAATCCTTCCTTTAAAGAAGGAGCTGATTGAAAAGTCACTTTGCTCTGTTCTCCTGCAAGAAGATTGCTGAGAGACAAATGGAGAGACACTCAACCACAAATTTAACCTCTGTACCACGTGAGCCTGACTCCTGCCAATTGCATCCTACTTCCTGGGAGGAGAGTGAGAGTAGGAAGACCCAGGCAGCCCGAAAATGCAGAGCGGCTGAGAGCCACCAGGAGATGCCTCCCGTGTAAGTGGCTCTGACTGTGTGTGTAGCCACGCATGGCTCAGGTTAGCCGGTTTCAGTGGTTTCTCGGAGACCTGGCGTTCTGCAGGGAGGGCCCTGCTGAGAGAACAGCTGAAGTTTGCCCTCAAGATCAGAAAGCAAGCTTGTTTAGGTTAAGGTTTCAAAGTACTAGCTTTTATTACATTTTAATGATCAGAGTCATATTTTATTCATAAGGCTCAAGCTGAGCTTCTTAGATTTAGAAAAACACAAGGTTTTCATTTTATACGCAGGCCAGCCTATGAAAAAGTTTGAAATAAAGGGAAAATTTGGGGATTGGGCATCATTAAAAATGAACATAAAGAATTTGCTGAACATTGACAATAAAATATATAGAGTAATACACTTATGAAGCTTTTGATGATTTATGTTGAATATGTCAATAAGGTATATCTCATTATTAGAAGCCTAATCTCCCAGGAATTTATATTCCCAGACCTTCACTGTCCACTTCTAGTAGAAAGAAATATGACTCTCCCTAGAATTTCTCTCTAACTTTAAGTTTTGGAGCAGTCTGTGTTTTACCTTTTTTTTTTTTTTTTTGAAAATGAGGGATCAGGCATTGGGTTGTGCTTCATTTCTACATATAATGTGGAGAAAATTGAACAAGGTTCTAACTCATTTTGTAGGAAAGAACGAAGAAGAATATAATTTCCTCTACTCTGCTGCTCAATGGAAGAAATGATAGGGGGTGATTAACTTTTATGTTTCTGAAGCATTTTCACATGAAAGTCATTTTCAAAGAAGCAGCAAGTAATCCTGGTAATTTAGGGTTTGTTTGAGGCACTTTCAAAGTGACCTCTGTATTTTGGGGGAGATTAGGACAACATTCATGGGGTGGGGATGAGACTCAGATATATAATTGGCATCCTGTTGTGAAAGATTTATCCGTAATCCACCTTGAACTCTCTGGCCAAAAGTCAAAGCCTTGAGTGTAGCCAATCTTGACTTTCCTCTTTCTTTCTTTCTTTTTTTCCATTCATTTTTTGTAGCTACACTTAAAAATCCAAGAAACACCTTTGGAAGGAGACCTGAGGTTGGTTAATGGTGATAACAGATGTTCAACGTCAATTTAGCATCCTCAGTTTTGCATGATCTGCCTCAATTCAGGGTTCGATTCTTGTGTATTAAGCATGTTCCTTATAATTATAAAGTAAGAAATGAGTGAGTAGAAGAGAAGGGAATATGAATGGAATACTTCCTAATAACAGATAATCCCAAAGCCATTTTCTTGACATTGAAAAGCATTATATATATATTTTTTTCTTTTGTAGATTTACTTTCTTAATTACATTTTGCTTGTTTAATACTAAAATTCGTGTTTTTTAGTGCTTTCACACTAATTGTGTAAATTTAAATGCCTCATGGGTATTGAATAGCAAGGAGATGTCAAGAATAAACCAAAAATGTTCCAGCATTAATCCTTTTTTTTTTTTTGCTTGTTTTGAATTTTTTTTATATATAAATAAATTTTATATTAATGTTAATGAGGTGACATCAATAAATCAGGGTACATATATTCAAAGAAAACATGTCCAGGTTATCTTGTCATTCAATTATGTTGCATACCCATCACCCAAAGTCAAATTGTCCTCCATCAGCCTCTATCTAGTTTTCTTTGTGCCCCTCCTCCTCCCCCTTGCCCTCTCCCTCCTCCCCTCCCGTGCCCCCTCTCCCCCCGACCCCCAGTAACCACCACACTCTTATCCGTGACTCTTCGTTTCGTTTTTATGTCCTACCAATGTATGGAATCATGTAGTTCTTGGTTTTTTCTGATTTACTTATTTCACTCCGTATAATGTTATCAAGATCCCACCATTTTGTTGTAAATGATCCGATGTCATTATTTTTTATGGCTGAGTAGTATTCCATAGTGTATATGTGCCACATCTTATTTATCCAGTCTTCCCTTGAAGGGCTTTTTGGTTGTTTCCATGTCTTGGCCACTGTGAACAATGCTGCAATGAACATGGGGCTGCATGTGTCTTTACGTATCAATGTTTCTGAGTTTTGGGAGTATATACCCAGTAGAGGGATTGCTGGGTCATAAGGTAGTTCTATTTTCAGTTTTTTGAGGAACCACCATACTTTCTTCCATAATGGTTGTACTACTTTACATTCACACCAACAGTGAATGAGGGTTCCTTTTTCTACACAGCCTCTCCAACATTTGCTATTTTCTGTCTTGTTGATAATAACTAATCTAACAGGTGTGAGGTGGTATCTCATTGCACTTTTGATTTGCATTTCTCTAATAACTAATGAAGATGAGCATCTTTTCATATATCTGTTGGCCATTTGTATTTCTTCCTGGGAGAAGTGTCTGTTCATGTCCTCTTCCCATTTTTTTACTGGATTGTTTGTTTGTTGTTGAGTTTTATGAGTTCTTTGTATATTTTGGATATTAGGCCTTTATCTGAGCTGTTGTTTGAAAATATCATTTCTCATTTAGTTGGCTGTCTGTTTATTTTGTTGTCAGTTTCTCTTGCTGAGGAAAAACTTCTTAGTCTGATGTAGTCCCATTCATTTATCTTTGCCTTCACTTCTCTTGCCTTTGGAGTCAAATTCATAAAATGCTCTTTAAAACCCAGGTCCATGAGTTTAGAATCTATGTCTTCTTCTATGTACTTTATTGTTTCAGTCTTATATTTAGGTCTTTGATCCATTTTGAATTAATTTTAGTACAAGGGGACAAACTGTAGTCAGTTTCATTCTTTTGCATGTGGCTTTCCAGTTTTCCCAGCACAATTTGTTGAAGAGGCTTTCTTTTCTCCATTGTGTGTTGTTGGCCCCTTTATCAAAAATTATTTGACCATATATATGTGGTTTTATTTCTGGACTTTCTATTCTGTTCCATTGGTCTGAGTGTCTATTTTTCTGCCAATACCATGCTGTTTTGATTGTCGTGGCCCTATAATATAGTTTGAAGTCAGCTATTGTAATGCCCCCAGCTTCATTCTTTTTCCTTAGGATTGCTTTGGCTATTCAGGGTTTTTTATAGCTCCATATAAATCTGATGATTTTTTGTTCCATTTCTTTAAAAAATGTCATAGGAATTTTGATGGGAATTGCATTAAATGTATAAATTGCTTTGGGTAATATGGCCATTTTGATTATATTTATTCTTCCTATCCAAGAACAAGGAATATTTTTCCATCTCATTGTATCTTTTTCGATTTCCTTTAACAATGCTTTGTAGTTTTTGTTATATAGGTCCTTTACATTCTTTGTTATGTTTATTCCTAGGTATTTTATTATTTTTGTTGCAATCGTGAAGGGGGTTATTTTTTTGAATTCGTTTTCTAATATTTCATTGTTGGCATATAGAAAGGCTATGGACTTTTGTATGTTAATTTTGTATCCTGCGACCTTACTGTATTGGTTTATTTTTTTCTAGTAATCTTTTTGTGGAGTCTTTGGGGTTTTTGATGTATAGGATTATATCTTCTGCAAAAAGTGATACCTTTACTTCTTCTTTTCCGATATAGATGCCTGTTATTTCTTTCTCTTGTCTGATTGCTCTGGCCAGAACTTCTAGCACCACATTAAATAAGAGTGGAGAGAGTGGACAACCCAGTCTTGTTCCTGATTTAAGGTGGAAAGTCCTCCATTTTATGCCATTTAATATGATGTTGGCTGATGGTTTATCATATATGGCCTTTATCATGTTGAGATATTTTCCTTCTATACCCATTTTGTTGAGAGTCTTAAACATAAAGTTGTGTTGTTTTATCGAATGCCTTTTCTGCATCTATTGATAAGATCATGTGGTTTTTGTTCTTTGTTTTGTTGATATGGTATATTACGTTAACCATTTTACATATGTTGAACCATCCTTGAGATTCTGGGATGAATCCCGCTTTATCATGATGTATTATTTTTTTTAATATGTTGTTGTATTCAATTTGCCAGTATTTTGTTTAGTATTTTAGCATCTGTATTCATTAGAGATATTGGTCTGTAATTTTCTTTTTTTGTGCTGTCCTTGCCAGGTTTTGGTATGAGGGTCCAGCATTAATTCTTAAGTGGATAATTCACGTAATGTTTCCTAAATGCCAGCATGTGGTACCTATGTGTTTCACCAACTGTTGCCACCTCCTAAATATTTGGACTTCAGTGGTAGGAGATACTTTATGTGTATGACTTGCACATTGTCAGTGCTTTGCCTGAGAAAAGGAGGGGTTTAATTTCAATTGCTTTCAAATTCTTTTCTGTAGACTCCTCTATTTTTGAAATGCTGTAATTCTGAAGATCCATCTGTTTGGATTACAATAGGTCTCATTTGTAAGTTTCAGTTTTCTTATCTGTAAAATGGAAATGAAGAGGTTGTTGTAAAGATTAAAGAAGCAATCCACATAAAAAGATATGGACAGTTCTTGGTTTACTAAATGCCCAAATCTAATGAGTATCATTATTCCTCTTGTTCCATGCTTTGTAGAGTAATTAACATTGACTTTGGCTCAATACACTGCTGACGGCTCTAGATTGGTAATGCAAACAGAGAATCAATAAAGATATATTGGCCTTAAACAAAACACTAGAGCACCTGGGTATGATAGACATCTACAGGACATTTCTTCCCAAAGTGAGAGAGTATACATTTTCTCCAGTGTACATGGATCATTCTCAAGAATTGACATATGTTGGGCCACAAATATAACATCAGCAAATTCAGAAATATCAAAGTTGTACCAAGCGTATTTTCTGATCATAAAGCCTTGAAACTAGAATTCAACTGCAAAAAAGAGGAAAAAACCCCCACAAAAATGTGGAAAATAAACAACATACTTTTAAAAAATGAATGAGACAAAGAAGAAATAAGCACAGAGATCAAAAGATATATACAGACAAATGAAAATGACAATATGACATATCAGAATCTATGGGATGCAGCAAAAGCAGTGATAAGAAGAAAGTTCATATCACTTCAGGGCTATATGAACAAACAAGAGAGAGCCCAAGTGAACCACTTAACTTCACACCTTAAGGAACTAGAAAAAGAAGAACAAAGACAACCCAAAACCAGCTGAAGAAAGGAGATAATAAAAATCAGAGCAGAAATAAATGAAATAGAGAACAGAAAAACTATAGAAAAAATTAATAGAACAAGGAGCTGGTTCTTTGAAAAGATCAACAAAATTGACAAACCCTTGGCAAGACTTACCAAGGAAAAAAGAGAAAGAAATCATATAAACAAAATCCAAAATGAAAGAGGAGAAATCACCATGGTCATCATAGATATACAAAGAATTATTGTAGAATACTATGAAAAACTTTATGCCACTAAATTCAACAATCTAGAAGAAATGGATAAATTCCTAGAACAATACAACCTTCCTAGACTGAGTTAAGAAGAAGCAGAAAGCCTAAACAGACCAATCAGTAGGGAAGAAATAGAAAAAACTATTAAAAAGCTCCCCAAAAACAAAAGTCCAGGCCCAGACAGCTATACTAGTGAATTCTATCAAACATTCAAAGAAGACTTGGTTCCTATTCTACTCAAAGTCTTCCAAAAATTGAAGAAGAAGCAATACTTCCAAACACATTTTATGAGGCCAACATAACCCTCATACCGAAACCAGGCAAAGACAGCACAAAAAAATAAAACTACAGACCAATATCTCTAATGAATACAGATGCTAAAATACTAAACAAAATACTAGCAAATCGAATACAACAACATATTAAAAAAATAATACATCATGATTAAGTGGGATTCATCCCAGAATCTCAAGGATGGTACAACATATGTAAAACGGTTAACGTAATACACCATATCAACAAAACAAAGAACAAAAACCACATGATCTTATCAATAGATGCAGTAAAGGCATTTGATAAAATACAACACAATTTTATGTTTAAGACTTTCAACAAAATGGGTATAGAAGAAAAATATCTCAACATGATAATGGCCATATATGATAAACCATCAGCTAGCATCATATTAAATGGCACAAAACTGAAGGCTTTCCCCCTTAAATCAGGAACAAGACTGGGTTGTCCACTCTCTCCACTCTTATTTAATGTGGTGCTGGAGGTTCTAGCCAGAGCAATCAGACAAGAGAAAGAATTAACAGGCATCCATATTGGAAAAGAAGAAGTCAAGTATCATTTTTTCCAGATGATATGATCCTATACATCAAAAACCCCAAAGAATCTACAAAAAGACTACTAGAAGCAATAAGCCAATACAGTAAGGTCACAGGATACAATATTAACATACAAAAGTCCATAGCCTTTCTATAAATATATGCCAACAATAAAACATTTGAGAATGAACTCAAAAAAATAATTCCCTTCACAATTGCAACAATAACAACAAAAAATACCTAGGAATAAACATAACAAAGAATTTAAAGGACCTATATAATGAAAACTACAAAGCATTGTTAAAGGAAATCGAAAAAGATACAATGAGATGGAAGAATATTCCTTGTTCTTGGACAGGAAGAATAAATATAATCAAAATGGCCATATTACCCAAAGCAATTTATAAATTTAATGCAATTCCCATCAAAATTCCAATGACATTTTTTAAGAAATGGAACAAAAAATCATCAGAATTTTATGGAACTACAAAAAAACCCATATAGTGAAAGCAATACTAAAGAAAAAGAATGAAGCAGCTGGGGGCATTACAATACCTGACTTCAAACTCTATTATAGGGCCACGACAATCAAAACAGCATGGTATTGGCAGAAAAATAGACACTCAGACCAATGGATCAGAATAGAAAGTCCAGAAAGAAAACCACATATATATGGTCAAATAATTTTTGATAAAGGGGCCAACAACACACAATAGAGAAAAGAAAGCCTCTTCAACAAATTGTGCTGGGAAAACTGGAAAGCCACATGCAAAAGAATGAAACTGACTACAGTTTGTCCTCTTGTACTAAAATTAATTCAAAATGGATCAAAGACCTAAATATAACACCTGAAACAATAAAGTACATAGAAGAAGACATAGGTTCTAAACTCATGGACCTGGGTTTTAAAGAGCATTTTATGAATTTGACTCCAAAGGCAAGGGAAATGAAGGCAAAAATAAATGAATGGGACTACATCAGACTAAGAAGTTTTTGCTCAGCAAGAGAAACTGACAACAAAATAAACAGGCAGCAACTAAATGGGAAATGATATTTTTAAACAACAGTTCAGATAAAGGCCTAATATCCAAAATATACAAAGAACTCATAAAACTCAACAACAAACAAACAAACAATCCAATAAAAAAATGGGAAGAGGATATGAACAGACACTTCTCCCAGGAAGAAATACAAATGGCCAACAGATATATGAAAAGATGCTCATCTTCATTAGTTATTAGAGAAATGCAAATCAAAAGTGCAATGAGATACCACCTCACGCGTGTTAGATTAGCTGTTATCAACAAGACAGGTAATAGCAAATGTTGGAGAGGCTGTGGAGAAAAAGGAACTCTCATTCACTGTTGGTGGGAATGTAAAGTAGTACAACCATTATGGAAGAAAGTATAGTGGTTCCTCAAAAAAACTGAAAATAGAACTACCTTATGACCCAGCAATCCCTCTACTGGGTATATACCCCCAAAACTCAGAAACATTGATACATAAAGACACATGCAGCCCCATGTTCATTGCAGCCTTTTTCACAGTGGCCAAGACATGGAAACAACCAAAACGCCCTTCAAGGGAAGACTGGATAAAGAAGATGTGGCACATATACACCATGGAGTACTACTCAGCCATAGAAATGATGACATCGGATCATTTACAACAAAATGGTGGGATCTTGATAACATTATATGGAGTGAAATAAGTAAATCAGAAAAAACCGAGAACTGCATTATTCCATACGTAGGTGGGACATAAAAACGAGACTAAGAGACATTGACAAGAATGTGGTGGTTACGGGGTGGGGGGAGGGAGGGAGGGAGAGGGCAAGGGGCAAGGGGAGGGGCACAAAGAAAACTAGATAGAGGGTGATGGAGGACAATCTGACTTTGGGTGATGGGTATGCAACATAACTGATCGACAAGATAACCTGGACATGTTTTCTTTGAACATATGTACCCTGATTTATTGATATCACCCTAGTAAAATTAATTAAAAATAAAAAAGGTAGCATGAGCACATCAAAAAATGAGTGTTATCCCTGTATGCAAAGGTTGCAGGTTCGGGATCACCAATCAGGGCACATACAGCAGTAGATTGATGTTTCTGTCTCTCTCACTCTCCCTTCCTTGCTCTCTAAAATCAATAATTACATTTTTTGAAAATGTGATTAACTTGACTAAAAGGTGAGAAGTAGAAAGCACTACAGAGTATTCTTGAAAACTCAAGTTATTTAGGAATAATTAATGTAAGTTATAAGTCTTTAGAGATCTGAAAAACCTCTGAGATTTTTGCTAAGTGTTTGATATTCATAAAGAACTCAGGTTATAAAAAATAAATATTCACATATTCATAGACTAGAAGCCAATTTCTTAGACTGAACTGGGTCAGAGTGAAGTATGGAGGAAATGCAGAACCTGCCTGCTCTGCCAGCTGCATGTTAGGTAATAGGTCTCAGTCCCTACTTATATCTGCACAAAATATGGAAGACAGAAACTCGAATTAAAATTTAAATCAGCTCATAAATAATCGAATCAATTATTTGGCAAGTGTGCATTTTTCTCTTAGGAAATCTACTTATGGAAATAGGCAAATTTTGTAAAGATTACAGTATGCATTGCTACTTAAACCAGATTAGTTTAATCTTGAGTACAACTGGGACAGCTGGCATTCTGGGAGAAATAACTCAGCGTTGACATGTGCATAACAAGTAATTATACCTTTTCTAGAATTTCTTCCCTTTTCTTTCCTCACCCCCAACAATGCAAGATCTGAGAGCAAGTAGCAACATCTAATAGGGCTTGGGAGGTTCACACTTGGCTTGCATACTTTTTGACTATTCACGTGGAAGGGAAAATGACTGACCATGACTAGTTTTATAGATCTACTTTAAAATAAAAAAGTAGTCTTCATTCCGTAAAACATATAGATCTTAAGCAAAGAGTTTGATGAGTTTTGACAAATATGTATACCCATGTAACCAACATCCAAAGCAAGATATAGAATGCTTCTGGACCACCAGGGAGTCCCCTCATGTTATGTTTAGTAAACCCTACCTCACCAGAGAGGGGAACCCTCTTCTGATTTTCTAGTAACATGGATTAATTTTTCCTATTTTTATAATTCCTTTTTAGAAAGGAATCATAGTATAGTATGTTCTTTGAGAGGGGCATTCTGACTTTCTCAATCAGCAAAGTGTTTTTGATAGACATCTGTGTGGTTGTGTGGGGGGAATTTGCTCTTGTTTATTGCTGAGTTGTATTTCATTGTATGACTATAACACCACTGTTTTATCTATGCATATGATGGTGCACATTTGGATTTTTTCTAGATTTTGGGTATTGTCAATGAAGCTGCTATACATGTTTGTATTCATGTCTTTTTGTGGACATACAATATATTTTCACTTGTCTTGAATAAATATCTGAGAGTGGAATTTCTGGGTCAAAAGGCAGATGTGTGTTTAACTTAATAAACTGCCCTCATGATTTCCTATATGAATTGTACCATCTTAATGTCTGAATAGGAATGTGTGAGAGTTCATGTTATTGTACATCTCTCCCAATATTCATATTTAATTCCATTCTACCCATTCTTATGAGTTTGAAGTAATATCTCATGGGTGTTATAATTTCACTTTTCTGATGACTAATGATGTTGAACACACTTTCAAGTATTTTTTGGTTTCCTTTATTTTTTCTTTTATGAAGTGACTATTCAAGATTTTTGTCCATATAAAAAACTAGGTTGTCATTTTATTATTGATTTATAAGCGATCCTGATATATTCTGGACACGTCATTTATCAGATATATTGCACATATTTTCTCCCATTCTGAGACTTGTTTTAAATTTTTGTTTGTTTGTTTATTGTCTGAGTGTAGCACCAACCAGAATATAAACATAAGAACAGAGACTTTTGTCCTTTTGTGTCCTACCGTATATTTGGCATTGAGAGCAATTCCTGGAACACAGTAGGCACCTAAGAGGTGTTTGTTAAAAGGACAAATTAATTCCTACCCTCTGGGCTTGCAAGGTGTTTTGGGTGTACAGAAATAAAAACTCAGATTAAAAGAAATTTGATATTAATCCTGAGACTCAGTTCTTGTCAGAGTCCCTTTGGAGTCTACTTTTTAAAATCTTACCGACAGAAAACCCAGTGATTAGACTGAAAGTGCTCTGCCCCTAGAATAAAACTTATCTAATTTTATGGAATTAAGAAGAAAGCAGAAATGTATGGAACACATTTTAGAAATATTTTCAACTGGAACAATTGAAAATTTAAAGCTAATACAGAATTAAACTTTTATTACTTGCAAAATACATCGTATTTCCAAAAATGCTGCAAAACAAGGAGTTATTATATATGTATTGTATATTGTCAATGTGGTTATATAGCTGCTAATATTAAAGCACTTGCCAAATGCTTAGGATTTTGCATGTATGAACTCATTTAGTTTGCATGATACTACAGATAAGGCAGACTATGGTACTATAAAAATATACATTTAGGAACTTAAAGCTTAAAGAAGCTAAGTAATATGACAGCTAAGCCCATGAGTTTCCTCAAGAGCATCACATTGAAAATAAACTTTCTCGGCCCTGGCCAGTTGGCTCAGTGGTAGAGCATCGGCCTGGCGTGCAGAAGTCCCGGGTTCGATTCCCAGCCAGGGCACACAGGAGAGGCACCCATTTGCTTCTCCACCCCCCCTCCTTCCTCTCTGTCTCTCTCTTCCCCTCCCGCAGCGAGGCTCCATTGGAGCAAAGATGGCCTGGGCGCTGGGGATGGCTCCTTGGCCTCTGCCCCAGACGCTAGAGTGGTTCTGGTCGTGACAGAGCGACGCCCCGGAGGGGCAGAGCATTGCCCCCTGGTGGGCAGAGCATCGCCCCCTGGTGGGCGTGCTGGGTGGATCCTGGTCGGGCGCATGTGAGAGTCTGTCTGACTGTCTCTCCCCGTTTCCAGCTTCAGAAAAATACAAAAAATAAAAATAAAATAAAAAATAAACTTTCTCTTAATGCTGATTGCACTGTCAAAAGAATCTTCAAACTTCCTGTCCCAAGTTAAAATGTGGCCAGACCTCGACTGATTAAGGCTATTGTTGAACATTTAGTATTTGGTGCCAAACTTCTGACTTCAACCTCCCCTACCAGAGAAAATGTTGCATAATAATAAAAACAGCAACTTTAGGTTTAACTTGTTACAATCGAACAACTCCAAAAAGAAAAACCCCTTGGCACTATGGTGCCCACAGGGAGATCAATTTCCACTTAAAGTCTCTGATTCATATGTAGTTGGGAAAGATGCATGAGTTTCAAGAAAGAGAGAAAGAAAAACTTCCAAAGACATGGTTCTAGTGTGGCTATGCTACCTTTAGAATTTATAATGCTCCCTGCCCCCAACACACATACATAAGCAAAGAGATAAGTTGCAGGTAAGCCTAGAAATAGTTCCTAGAATTACAAGAAAGATGCTGGTCATTGTGAAATTGAGCCAATGTGTGCCCTCTGAGAAAGGTGTTAATCTCATGTTCTGTCCTCTAAAACTGCTGAACCAGTCCTGGAGGTCTCAGTGCTGTGATGCTCCATTTGGTACCTAATATTACCATTTTCTGATCTTTGCAGCCGTGAATTACCTTGCCCACAGGTGCGGCAGCCCTCTCTTCAGAATCTGTAAATCTTCTGCTTCCATAAGAAAAAAATAGAAACCTCTTCAACTGGTTTACTTCTCATGATCTCCAATTTCTTCCCAAAGTCCCAGAAGTTGGCTTGTGCTTTGTTTTGCCAAGACTCAGTTTCTCTCTCACTCTCATTCCAGTAACTATAACAGTGGTTTAACTCTTTCCCCAGCCATACAGTCCCTTATTTTCTCATCTCTGCTCAGTTCATTGCTGAAATGCACTTCCTGTGGCAGCACAATTCCTGCTACCTTTCTTGGGCCTTCTTCAGGTTACCAGGTGTCTGTTTGGTCTTTAGGTCCTGGCTGTCCACTGGCAGATCATTTGATCACATGCCCTTCAGTTAGGAAACATGGTTGGATGTGGAGAAGGCTCCAGAGCAAGGCCGACACATAGCCATAGCATGTAGACTAAGGCTATACAGCGCAGGCTCATGTGGAGCCCAAAGGGACCACTGGCCTGATCAGAGGACGGCTTTGTGCTGGGAATAGTGAGAGCAAATAGATTGTGGGGGCAAGGCTTGACTTTAGAACCCTCCACAGTTAGACTGAGGAATTTTATATTTGATGAAACAGGCAGAACCATTGGAAATGCTTGTGCAAGGAGGTAATGGGATGAAAGCAAAGCTTTAAAAGATTAGTCTGGCTAGTATGGTATGTCGGATGAATTAGAGGCAGAGAGACTGCATTTAGGAAGGTTTTAGAGTAACAAAAGAATGAAAAGCCATGGATCACATTTATGACAATGGACAGAAAGAGGCAAAATCAAGGAATTCTTTGACAGAAGAACAAATAAGAAGTGATGACAGACAGCATTTATATTTACCATGCTAAGCAGCTGGGAGAAAATGCAGACATGGAGTTGAAAAGCCAGATGTTTTCAAATATATTATTTAATGACCATACATCCAGTTTTTAAAAATGTTTTTTTGTTTTCTTATGGTTGATGGCTGTATTATAGACACAAACATTCTTTGTTTACTCAGGGTTAACAATGTTCAAGAACAAGCTAATTTTAACTAGATTCTGGAGCTAGTTATTGATAATACTAAATTGTAACGATAGTTTTGATAGAGGTCTAAATAAACTTCAGAAATTAAAGATAGAAATTAATTTTATAGTCTTTTTATCATGGGGAATGACTTGCCTGCCCCCACTGGCCCGGGAATAATATTTAGTGGGTCATTAACAAAAAATGTGAATTTTATTTATTATTCTGGCTTGGAGAAAGAGGGGTTGGTAGGTTTTGTTCTTCTGTTTCTTTAAAGGGTAGCGTTTATTTAGAGACAGAATAATGTAGCCTATTGCAGACAAAATCACTATTTTGAAAGTCCTATTGACTTGGTCACTAATTCTATCTCTGCTATTTAGCAACTATGTAATTTGGGCAAACTCACTTCACCTGCAAGGTGGTCCATTTGTTATTGCACAATAGGGATAACAGTATGTAATTCATGAGGCTGTTTGCAACACTTATGTAAGTTAACATGGTATTAAGAACAGCTGCAGGGAAAGCACTCAGGAAATGTTAGCTCCTGTCCTTGAAAAATTTCAAGGAAATCTCCTTGGCTTAGCCAAGTACTGGACAGTTTATCTTGATTAAACCTTAGAGAACTAGTGCAGAATTTATTGGGGGTTAAAAAAATGTATGTGTAACCAATGCTATCTGACTCTTATGAAATTGCTCTAGGGTGTTGACTCTAATAGACAAGCAAGAATAAAGAGATGTTATGTAAAGTCATCCTCTACTCTTAAAGAGAAGTGAGAACCTAATCAAGAAAGTCAACCAAAGAAATAAATTATAATTCCATCTCAAGTTTGGGCAGATTTATTTCCATTTTGGAAGCAAAGTAATTGTATCAGTGAATAGATGGAAGGGTCAAGAACACAAAGATGAAGACAGGACCAAATCATAGTAATGGGGCAATAAATCCAGTGCTTCTAAGGAAGCAAAAACAAAAATATAAAAATCAACAAAAGTAGTATGTCTGACTTTGTTTTTTGGAGGCAGATGTTATTGTGGAGAGATGGCAAGTCCTTGGTACATGTGAATGATGTGTCTCTTGCCACATAGGAAATGCTGATTTAGTATTTGGGAGATTTTTATTAAGAAATTTAATCTAAGTTTGGTGGAAGACAAGAATGAGTGATTAATAATCAAACTGAAGAATGATAAAGGTTCAGGTCAAAGCAAGTTTGAATAAAGCAAGAAAAATGAGGCAGAAACTTATTTAAGGGAGCCAGGCTAAATTAGGTCATTCAGGCCTACATAAGTAGCTCCAAATAAGAATATCAATTAGTGTGGTAATGGTCTAGTATTCAGAAAAAAAATAAGTTTTTTTCTATGTGTGTTCTGGGTATAGACATATCAGCATAATGATATAAAATTATTAAGTGTTAAAATGGAATGATTTTTACATTAAAATGAAGACAAATATAAATGGAATGACCAATTATCTATATTAACATTATATCACTTAATTTGCTCAAAAATCCAGCTTCAGAGAAAGGAAGGAATAATAGTAAATAACTATGAGAAGTTTGTGACAAACTAAAGAAGAAGCACAAAGAAGAGAAGATTCTAGGGATTTAGGAGGAAACAATTCTTTGAAGACATTTTATTACTAGCGTGAGAATTTCTGACTTTTTACAGATCAAAGGAGAAACCAGTATCATCCTTTGAGAATGGCAAATGAAGGCTAAGAAATAGAAGACACTGATATTTGAATAGCGTTTTATGGAGAATTGTTCGATCATGTATTCCATGAGAGCGAAGATTATGTCTTTAATATGAGTGCATCAGTCATGTGCTTGGGGTGCTCATTTGGTGTTTTCTGAATGATTCATATTCCAGAAATTGAAACCTGAAAAGAGATGGTACCAGTTCTCTATTATTTGAATAATGTTCTTTATGATGCCAACTACAAAGTTAAGCCCAATCTTAGGAACTCAACTCTTTTTTTTAAATTAATTTTACTAGGGTGACATCAATAAATCAGGGTACATATGTTCAAAGAAAACATGTCCAGGTTATCTTGTCGATCAGTTATGTTGCATACCCATCACCCAAAGTCAGATTGTCCTCCATCACCCTCTATCTAGTTTTCTTTGTGCCCCTCCCCTTGCCCCTTGCCCTCTCCCTCCCTCCCTCCCCCCACCCCATAACCACCACACTCTTGTCAATGTCTCTTAGTCTCATTTTTATGTCCCACCTACGTATGGAATAATGCAGTTCTTGTTTTTTTTCTGATTTACTTATTTTACTCCGTATAATGTTATCAAGATCCCACCATTTTTTTGTAAATGATCCGATGTCATCATTTCTATGGCTGAGTAGTATTCCATAGTGTATATGTGCCACATCTTCTTTATCCAGTCTTCTCTTGAAGGGCTTTTTGGTTGTTTCCATGTCTTGGCCACTGTGAACAATGCTGCAATGAACATGGGGCTGCATGTGTCTTTATGTATCAATGTTTCTGAGTTTTGGGGGTATATACCCAGTAGAGGGATTGCTGGGTCATAAGGTAGTTCTATTTTCAGTTTTTTGAGGAACCACCATACTTTCTTCCGTAATGGTTGTACTACTTTACATTCCCACCAACAGTGAATGAGGGTTCCTTTTTCTCCACAGCCTCTCCAACATTTGCTATTACCTGTCTTGTTGATAATAGCTAATCTAACACGTGTGAGGTGGTATCTCATTGCCCTTTTGATTTGCATTTCTCTAATAACTAATGAAGATGAGTATCTTTTTATATATCTTTTGGCCATTTGTATTTCTTCCTGGGAGAAGTGTCTGTTTATGTCCTCTTCCCATTTTTTTATTGGATTGTTTGTTTGTTTGTTGTTGAGTTTTATGAGTTCTTTGTATATTTTGGATATTAGGCCTTTATCTGAGCTGTTGTTTGAAAATATCATTTCTCATTTAGTTGGCTGTCTGTTTATTTTGTTGTCAGTTTCTCTTGCTGAGCAAAAACTTCTTAGTCTGATGTAGTCCCATTCATTTATTTTTGCCTTCATTTCCCTTGCCTTTGGAGTCAAATTCATAAAATGCTCTTTAAAACCCAGGTCCATGAGTTTAGAACCTATGTCTTCTTCTATGTACTGTATTGTTTCAGGTGTTATATTTAGGTCTTTGATCCATTTTGAATTAATTTTAGTACAAGGGGACAATCTGTAGTCCAGTTTCATTCTTTTGCATGTGGCTTTCCAGTTTTCCCAGCACCATTTGTTGAAGAGGCTTTCTTTTCTCCATGTGTGTTGTTGGCCCCTTTATCAAAAATTATTTGACCATATATATGTGGTTTTATTTCTGGACTTTCTATTCTGTTCCATTGGTCTGACTGTCTATTTTTCTGCCAATACCATGCTGTTTTGATTGTTGTGGCTCTATAATATAGTTTGAAATCAGGTATTGTAATGCCCCAGCTTCATTCTTTTTCTTTAGAATTGCTTTGGCTATTCGGGTTTTTTTTTATAGGAACTCAACTCTTTGATAGTCCAGAGCTTTGCCCCATGCTATATGTTTTTCTTTTTCTTTTTGTCCACTTGAGACTAAAAAATAATTAAGGAGACCATTATGTAGACAAATAACTGTGGGTTTGTCTGCAAATATAGTGTCATATCTGTGACAAGTTTTATTTTCAGAATTGAAATATGCACTTAGTAGAGGAAGAAATCTGGAAAATGCTAAGGAATTAATCATAAATGGACTTCATGAATATTGAAGGAATGGTCATCCATACCTGACTTGGGAATGCCATAGGAAGGGGCACTGAGTCACACAGGCACTCACATGAACCTCCAGTACCCTCACACTCTCATCCCGCCACACCCATCTTGCCGCCTTCTGATGTGTGATGGGCTGACCCACAGGCAGGTAGCAAGTAGTGCGCAGCCCAGGCTAAGCCATCTCAGGTAATGGAGAATTGTCTGTAACAGTGAGTCAATTTCTAGTTCACAAAGTTTATGGATTTTAACCTAGTTTGATACCCAACCCTCAAAAGAACTTAGCTGAAATCACCTCATAAGTCTTTTAAAAATAAGTTAGGAAGCTAGGTCTGAAGAGGTTTCACTATGAAATATAAAGGCCAGGCGCCTGCCTTGCGTGCCCCCAAGGAAGGCGAGAGAGGGGTGGGATGAGACCCGATGCCGTGTGCACTTAAAGGGCAACACAATCACCACACTGACTCCACAGTCGCTGCGGTTTTACTGGCTTGGTTATGGGGTTACAGAGCCAGTCATGTTTACTTTGTCCCACAGTTAGTTATCATTATATACAGAAACTCAGCAAATGAATTCAGTGAAGAAACAAACTTCCTTGCTGTAATAGGGTAGTAGTTTTTCAGCAAATGAATTTAGTGAAGAAACAAACTTCCTTGCTGTAATGGGGTAGTAGTTTTGCCTGTCATCAGGTAACTGAAACCAATCATTATTTGGGGGGACTGCTGACATTAAGAATCCCGTCCCCGGGCAGATAGACCCGAAATTTTCTGCTGACCTTCACTGCTTCTGCCATTAGAGCAGTAAATCTCCCTTGAAGGCAGACAGCACTCGGGTAATTTCAGAGAGGGCCAAGGAGCAGAATTATAGGTTGGGAAGAGTTGAAAGATTAGACCTCGAGAGGGAAAAAAATAAAATGAATCATCACGAAGGGCAACTATTACTGAGGGTCAAAGTTTAAATGTCTGTAACCCGTGTTTTTGTTTGACTTGCTGCTCGTATAATTAATGTTCTCAGGTCTTGGAATAATTGAAAATAAAGCAGTACATTTAGAACCGATGAATTCATTTCAGAGAACAAAAAGGGCATTCATTAAAAAGAATGCATCAGTCACTGAACACATGAGGACAAATACAAATGATCTAACTTTACTTTTCTAAAATGAGCAATTTCCTTTTTTTTTAAACTATAAAAGGATATGACAGCTTTCTTGAGAATAAGAATGGTGGCATGACTTTAGGGTAGATCTTCAACTTCTTTTCTTTAAATGTGTTTCTGCCTATAGCTTAATTCGAATACTTTTTAAAACTGTGCTACAAAGGGCCACAGAGGATTTTGGAAGGAGTTAGAGGCTTCTGATCCTACCGTCGGGAAGTGGTTGCAGACCCTGAGCTGGAGGCAACCGGTCAGAAATGAACCGTATTTCCCCATGTAGAAGACGCAACCTTATTTTGAAAATTTAGGGTCTAAAAATTGGGTGCATCTTATACAGTGGTTGTAGTTTTATTATTTACTTGCATTTCCCACTTATTTTTTTGCTTGTTTTTGTGCTCATTGTTGAAGACAGTGATTCATCATCAGACACAGATGAGGACAAGCAAATGGATGGGAGTTTTGACAGTGATGAGGAGTTGTATGAATTTTATGATGAATAAAACTTGAGTTCAATAACTTCATGTAATACAGTTTTTTTTTCAAATTTTGGGCCCCAAAATTAAAGTGCATCTTATCCGTGGAAGTGTCTTATACATGGGGAAATACGGTATGCCATGGGCTGTCTCCTGCACACGTGGCACAACCAACCAAGGTCGTGCCTTAAAGCCTCCTTTCTCCTCAGCTCACATTGCATGTTTTACAATCCACTTAAATATTTCTAGTTTTTTTAAGTAATATAATGCCTGATAACTGGAAAACAAAATGTAAAGTATTTTGATATAACAAATATATATATTTCTGGTCTGCCAATAATATGGGCATTTGGATCCTAGTTTATATATTAATCTAATTGAGTTGTACTGGGGAGAGAGATTTAGATTTAGTATTAATGCTTGGAAATGGAAAAGTTTAAGAACTCGAATCTTCCAGACATTCTTAATTCTCTAAGTATTTGTAATAAATTTGATAGTGTATTAATAAAAAGCATAAATTGGAAATCTATGACAAGAAGGTTCTGGTAATTTT
Organism: Saccopteryx leptura; assembly: GCF_036850995.1. NCBI lineage: Eukaryota > Metazoa > Chordata > Mammalia > Chiroptera > Emballonuridae > Saccopteryx > Saccopteryx leptura. The sequence continues at coordinate 33,844,921 of NC_089509.1, forward strand.
TGCAAAAAATTGGTTGGTATTTTCAGATGTTTGCTGAGAATCGTTTTAACTGAACAGTGAGCATCTTTGTGAGTGACTAATCCCGAACACCTGTGCTGACAAAGATGTGCCACTGCACGTGGGACGGTTGACTATCAGTTCTCTGATTTGGAGCAAATAATTTTTCAACTCTGCCTCAGTTTCTCCAGTGTCCAACTTCTCTTTCAAATATCCTGTGGAAAAATGCAGTGAAAATGAAATCTCTTGTTATCACAATTCTCTGTGGTGCTGCTATTGCTTCTTCTAAGTCAGAAGAGCGGAGGGAATGTGTGGTCAAACTAGCTGCAGCTACTACCTGTGTCAACCTTGGGTTATATTGAAATCCCTGTAGACCCTGAAAAGGGGCTCAGATGTCTGGTCAAGACCTAGCAGATGAAATCAGAAGCATTTATGCAGATAAAACTAAAGAAATAAAAAATAAAAAACCCTCCAAAGAACCAACAAAGAAAAACACCCCTCATTTCTATCAGCTAATTTCATCAGATATCTTGAAAGAAAATAGTAAAAATATTTTTTCTCCATTATTGCTATATACCTCAGTTCTCTGCTTTACTTATTTTACACTGTTCATGAAGATAAGCACTCCAGTGTTTCATGTTTAAGGGCTGAGAGGCAAAGTTGAATTTTTTGGAGGCCACAGAGAGAGCTGCCTACTTGCTTGTGTGAAGACTCATTTTCAGGGAAAGATTTGGCCATCCCAGTGGCCCAAACCCAGTGATAATGAAATATCTAGATGATGCCAATGATCTCAGTTCATTCATAGGCTTAAATCATTCCTTGAATGTGTCCAATTGGTAGTAAAGGAGTAAAGTTGTGTCAACTGGGCTCCGTGTGTTTCTTGTTTCATTCCAATCTTTCTTCATCTTGTTAATATAATAACTTTGCAAAGAGAGTTGTACCTTCTAAGAATCTAACAGATCTCCAGCTCAGAGCTACTTGATAGACTTGCAAGTTATGTTTGTTTGCAGCTTATAGAGTTAAGTTCTCTATGCTCATTAGAGCTAATTGTACATGATACCTTCTTGTGTGCCACCGGAAGCCCCATGCCAGGCATGGGATGGTATTTCAGTCATCTGATAACATGATTATTGAATATTAAAAAAGTAATTAAAATGAATGCTCATGACAATCTTTCATCAGCAACACAGAAGGAAGCCTGCCTGCATTCTTAAAGGTATAGAATTGTTTGGCAAGAACTTGCAACCACCTGATATTTAGGATTTGCCAGAATGAATAAACCTGCTCCCTTCCCAGGGTGGCAGGTAATGTCATTTGGCTGCAAGTGGGTCCTTAATTATGGTAAGACAGTTCAATGTACCCATTGGCCTTTCTTCTTGCTCTTTCCCATTAATTTTGAAGTTGTAACTGAAGCCCAGAGTTGTTTCAGTGTGACCCTGAGGTGACTTGAGTTTCCTATTTGTGTTTAAGTAAATAATTGTGATCAGTAATTTTCCTCTGGAACCCTTATAGTGATCCATTAGAGTATGGCAATTACATGAAATTCGCTTGGCTCTTTCATGCATGACCAGTGTTAGAAATAAGTGCATAAGGCATTTGCAATGATAATTTCCAAGATATGCCTGAGTCCCTCAATGGCTCTGTGTTCCCTCTCTAGGTCATCAATATTCCGATTGTCACTTTTAATTGCATAAACTCAAGGAGATAAGGCAATGGAGGGTATATTCTTTTAAGCCACAGAGAAGAGATGATTTCTATTCTCTTCTACTAAGCTGAAACAATATATTTGCTCCAAGTATAAAAGCTAATGCTCAGGGCAATATTTCTTGTTTGACATCTTTTTTTGTTTTTTTGGCTGAAAATATATATTGATATTTCAAAGTAAACTATGGTGTCATTGGCTAGATGATGGCTGGGTTTGGAAAATGAATTCAATAGTGTTATGTCAGAGTACCCATTCAGAAGAGTATTCACATTCTCAACAGCTCTTAAGGAAAGGCAATACATAATCAATAATGATGTATTGTTTAGTTTTTCTGAAAACCAAACCCTCCCTGCATTGAATACACACTTTTCCGAGAAATCAATGGACATTAATTTTACAGAACCACAAGTCAAATTTATAACAAGTGGAGAGAAATAAAAATCTTGACACATTCACTTCATAGAAATTGGGTAAATAGCCTGACCTGTGGTGGCGCAGTGGATAAAGCATCAACCTGGAAATACTGAGGTTGCCGGTTCAAAACCCTGGGCTTGCCTGGTCAAGGCACATATGGGAGTTGATGCTTCCTGCTCCTTCCCCCTTCTCTCTCTCTCTCTCTCTTTCTCTCTCTCTCTCTCTCTCTCCTCTCTATAATGAATAAATAAAATCTTAAAAAAAAAAAAAGAAATTGGGTAATATTTAATTATGCAGCTTATTTTGTTACCTTGTAGATTTCTAGAAGGTCTTGTGTTCCACAATACAAATAGTACTATAGAGCTTTACAGTGACTAAGCCATAAACTGCTGTCATAATCTCTAATAATTTAAGAAATGACAAAACATGACAAAATGCATAAAACAGACAATAAAGAAAGGCTCCAAATTTGCTAATGCAAAAATCCACAAGTCTCTGTCAAATCTTTACTCAGGTCATAGGGTTACTGTGAAGATAAATGAAATATTTATGATAGTGTAATGCAAACGCAAATGCTAACAACAGTTAATAAAATTCTAAGGATTGTAACCTCTGTTATCTCTTCAAAGAGCTCACTAAAGTGCTGGTCTGGGAAGCTCACATTTTTAATTTTCTTCACAGATATTTATGCCTATAGTTTGGATCAATGGTTTTAGTAAGATAATAGTGACTAATCATCTAAATAGCTTAGCTTCTAATAGATGTGAATAACAGAAAGAGTTCAATTGATAAGCTTTTCTATACATATTCTATATATTCTTTTTGAAAACAAAACACAATGGAAAACTATTAAATTAACTGGTATAGCTAGATCTCAACAAGGCCCATGAGAGACCCATGCACAGAGTAGTGAAGAGCCTAAGGATGACTCCGAAGTTCCGTCATTAACTTGCTGTGTGATTTCTTCTAAGTCCCTTCCGATTCTCAGTTTCCTGTGACTCAGTACAGAGAGGGGATCACAGGTATGGACGTGCTCTTTAGGAAATATTTATTACGGAGGTAGTGAAGGAGGGGACGTCAGCCAAGATGTGGCCTTTGGTAGAGTTGAGCCTCAGGGCTCAAGTCTCTGGCAGGCTTTTCATCTAATAGAAATTCAGGTAAATGTGTATTATGAACAGATTCGCCCTGAAAATTACTTGCTTCCTTATTTCTCATCTTTGTCGAACCACTGAAGACTTTGCCTTTAAAACCTGGTATGTTTATCTTCCTCATATGCATCCAGCATGTGGCTGTTTCAGTAGTAATGGCATCTTGTCTTACAGGGTAGAGTCCAAGAAAAAGTCTCTGCTGCAAGAAAAATTGGTAAATTGATTTGAATGGGTTGGACAACTAAGATGTCGCTTCTCCTTTTTCATATTTTCTTCCAATTATTTATTTTCCATAAATCTGATGATTTATTCTCTGATGGACTATGGATGGCCAGCAGGAAGAAAAGCTGTCATCAAAAACTAGATATTTGGGGCCCTGGCCGGTTGGCTCAGTGGTAGAGCTTCGGCCTGGCGTGCAGGAGTCCCGGGTTCGATTCCTGGCCAGAGCACACAGGAGAAGCGCCCATCTGCTTCTCCACCCCTCCCCCTCTCCTTCCTCTCTATCTCTCTCTTCCCCTCCCATAGCCAAGGCTCCATTGGAACAAAGTTGGCCCAGGCACTGAGGATGGCTCTATGGCCTCTGCCTCAGGTGCTAGAATGGCTCTGGTTGCAACAAAGCAACATCCCAGGTGGGCAGAGCATCGCCCCCTGGTGGGCGTGCTAGGTGGATCCCGGTAGGGCGCATGTGGGAGTCTGACTGCCTCCCTGTTTCCAACTTCAGAAAAATACAAAAACAAAAAAAGTCTAGGTATTTGGCATTTAATTATATAAATTTCAGACCAAAATTATATAACCAATAGTTAATAAATAAACAAATCCAATTTAGGGTGGTCTCTCTCAAAGAGAGCCCTTCACTCCCCCCAAGATTTCCAGAAACAAAGATTTCCAAAGCTAAATAATTTTTGTTTATGACATGCTGCATGTTTTATATTCATCTGAGAACTTCATCATAAACAGTTTGTAATGAATTAGTTTCATTGGTTTACTCTTTATTATCTGCTCTTTAACTGATTCCAAGTACCACAGGTGTGGGTGTCTGTCCCATTCACAGTGTGTCCCCAACACCAAGCTCAGTGCCTAGTGTTGCTCTCAACAATTATTGTTGAAAGTAAATTATGAACTTTAACATATTGCAGCTTTGAAAATTCCTGAAGTATTGAAGCCTGTTTAAATGTGTTAATCCAATGTTTCCCAAGTGAATTTATGCATAGAACTTTCCCGTAATAAACACACACACAGCCCCCATCTGGGAAATATTATCTTAAACCAAGAAGAGACACTTCAGTAGAAGTTGGCATTTGGTCTTGGTCTAGATCAGTGATTTTTAACCTGTGTGTCATGGCATCAGTGTACCACAAGATTTGTAAAATGTGTGATATCTATTTAGTCAGGGGCACTGACCTCTTCTCAACTTAGATTGTCAAATAAAAAAATGACAACAGTGAACACAACAATAGCTACCCAGTGTGAATGAACCAAAATTCAAAATTATACCTATTTTTTTGTCAGATTGATATACATATGTCAGAAATATATATATTTTTGGTGTGCTGCAAAATTATAGTAATTAGTTTATGTGTGAAAAAGGTTGAAAATCTCTGGTCTAGAAGGTGACTGCGTTGATCATTCACCTTTTACCTTTCCCCAAATCCATTCTCCACCTCCCACTATCCTGATCAGCTGGGCTCCATTGATCTCTGGTTTCTGGTTGGATTGGGCCAATGTGAGACAATTTAAGAGATCACCAGGCAGGAGGATGGGGAGATTTAGAGTATTTTCTCCCGGTCCTTCTGCTTCAGCACTGCTGTTCTGTGTGTGGCTGCGGCCCACTCCCTCCCCGCCCAGTACAGTTGCTTCTCCACATGAACTCCCACTGATTCTCTCAGCTCACTCATACTTCAATTACCTGTTCTCTCCCTCTTCCTGTCCATTTTCACGGTGGTAATGACTTTCTCTGGTGTTATCCTTGGGATCCTCAACTTTGCCTATAAGTTTCCTTAAACATCCCCAACCTCTGTAAAGAATCCTTTCATTACGATCTCTCCAGAATCCATTCGGAGCATGCATTTTTTTCTTGTGGGCCTCTGCTACTACAGTGAGAGTCACTTCAGCCTGGCAGGAACTGCCAAGAAGCAATTGAACACCTTCCTGGCTGAGTCAGAGCTTCACGTTGTGGTATGTTATTTTAATTTTCCCATTGATCTGAGAGACAGATAGAAAGGGGAAGGAGAGAGAGAGGGAGAAGCCTCAACTCGTTGTTTCACTTAGTTCCATTTAGTTGTGCACTCATTGATTACTTCTATGTACCCTGACCGGGGATCAAACCCACAACCTTGGTGTGCCAGGACGATGCTTTATCCACTGAGCGACCTGGCAAAGACCATAGTTTTGCTATTTTGACCACAGTTTTATGAATTTCCAGAATTTCATCCACTCTTGTACAGGGTAGTAAAACAATAAATCCTAGAATGAAAGTAAAGCACTCTTATCAGTTATCCATTTTTCTAGTTCACAGTTGGGAGTTGAACTATGTACTAGATGGTTTTAATCTATTCCTTACACAGATTCTGAACTTCAAAGAAAATAGGAACTTTTTCCTTGGGGCCATCACTTCTCATTTTTAATATAGTTCAGGACACTGTAGGCACTCATTGCACATTAATTTAATTCATATATTCAGTTAGATGATAGCCACAGCTTCTGAGAATAGATGGAGTGGGGGCATTATCCATTAGCTGCAGACTAAAGGATAACATTTGGCAGCACTGTGAACAAAGGGAAAAAGGAACACATTTGTGAAAAGAAGGTACCAAATCCCCAGGTGTAATGTTTAGCACCTATTTTATGATATAAAGATAAGACTAGTTTACTTACATTTTATTATAACAGAGTTGGCAATAATTAGGATGGTTCCAGTGGTGGTAGAATAATAAGAGTGTCCTTTGGGCCTAAGAACATATGCTCTGTAGATGGGGGTGACTATGTCACTGCATGGACTATTGGTTTTCTAACTATTTTTAGTAGATACATTTGCCTTGGAAATAAATGGATATAGGATATAGCAAATCAAATAATGTTGCAAAATAAAGTTCCCTAATGTGGAGAAAAAAACTTATTTTGATGATGGGGCTATAGAAATCCAATGCCATATGAAGGCCCCCACTGATCTCATGAACAGTAAGAGGGGGTTATGACCAGGGAAGCAGACTTGTCCCTCCAAACAAGTGCCTGAGGCTGGTATTATTTAGTAACGATTCTGCATCCAACATAGTTGCTCCAAGTGAGGCTACTCCTTGATTAACTTCCTGGTGGTTTTCCATAATTTGCCACGATCTACCTGGATTTTTCAGGACTACATTGATATATGAATGCAGAAACCAGTGTGGAAAACACTGGGAGAATATCTGGGTATTTATTTAACACCTCAGGAAGCACTAATATAAATATAAATGTGAGCTCAATTAGAGTTGGTTTTTTCCATCAAAGATTTTTGAAGGAGTAAAGGCAACATAACCACTGCTTCTGTTTTTATCTCTTTTGCTCATTTCTTATTCTAGACTTTAGCCTATTTCTTCTTGATATAGTTTCCATTTCCTTGTAGATGATTTTGTAGAATAAAATGGTTGCTTTCTAGTTGTGTGGGTTCTTGATATAGGTTGTGTGGAACTGATTCATAGGATTTAAGGCTAAAGCTGTTTGGGCAGCTAAACTTGTGATGAAAATAATGACAACCCAGTTTTCCTGTTCTTGCTTATAATTATTTATTTTAATAATCATTTGTTTATATGCTTATCTGATGTCTCTTTAGTCTTTATCCTGTCCAAGGGGCTGAGTCTTTCTGGGATGACTGAAAGTAGAAATGGCATGTCCCCACCCAGGGAAAGCCCTGACCCTGGCTTTTTATCTCCACCAGAAAAAAAGATATCGGAACCCACAAGTCTATTCCCCAAAGTCTGAGTCATCTAGCCTTAATACCAAGTACAAGGCCTCAACAGTCAAGATGCAGCTTTTCTCATCTGCTCCAGAGATGATGGCCATCATTCCTCCTGAGTGAGATTGGGATCTAGGCTTGTCCCATTCTCGCTTCACACTTTGAGACCCCAGCTCTGTATACCTCCATTGTTCTCAGCTTCTGACATAGGTAAAGACCCCAGCTCTGTATACCTCCATTGTTCTCAGCTTCTGACATAGGTAAAGACCCCAGCTCTGTATACCTCCATTGTTCTCAGCTTCTGACATAGGTAAACTCTTTAACAGTTCAGCAACATATAGCCAGAGGACCCCAAACTCCTTATTTATAATAATGGTATTTATCATTTGCATGAATCAATAGTCAATTGTGATGGTTATCCTAAAACAAAACAATAGAATGCTGTAGAGTGGATCCAAGTCTCCAACTCTTGCCAGTTGAAAGAAACTTTGTTTTTCATTCCTACTATCTCCATTAGGATTTCAAAGATTGTGTAGGTAAGCTTCAGACAAAGCAGAAACCCTGAGTAGTCCATGAGTTTTCCACACTGGTTTCTGCATTTAATATGCCAGTGTAGTCCTTGAAGAATCCAGGTAGATCATGGAAAATTATGGAGGACTACCATAAACTTGATCAAATAGTAGCTTCAAGTAACTGTGCTGAATGCAGTATCATTACTAGAACATATACGCACATCTCTCAAGCTGCATCAGGAAGTAGAAATCAAAAGTATAGTTGATCCTTGAACAACATAGTTTTGAACTGTGAGGGACCACTTACATACAAATTTTTTATCAATACATACCTGTACTATCTTCAATTTGCAGTTAGGAGTTCATGGATGAAGAGTGACAACTACTACACCATTTTGTTTAAGGGAGTTGAGCATTTATAGATTTTGATGCCTGCTGGGGGTTCCTGGAACCAATCCCCCATGGATACCAAGGGACAACTAAATTTTTGGGACATCAAAAGTTATATGCAGCCTGACTCGGTGGTGGCGCAGTGGATAGAGCATTGGTCTGGGATGCGGAGGATCCAGGTTTGAGACCCCGAGGTCACCAGCTTGAGCGTGGGCTCATCTGGCTTGAGCAAAAAGCTCACCAAGGTCGCTGGCTCGAGTAAGGGGTTACTCAGTCTGCTGTAGCCCCACGGTCAAGGCACATATGAGAAAGCAATCAATGAACAGCTAAAGTGTCACAACAAAATACTGATGATTGATGCTTCTCATCTCTCTCCGTTTCTGTATGTCTCTCTCTCTCTCTCTCTCTCTCTCTCTCTCTCTCACTCTCTGTCCCTGTAAAAAAAAAGTTATATGCAGAATTTTGACTGGTGGGGGTCATTACTCCAAGCCCCAAATTGCTCAAAGGTGGATTATAGTTTGCATTCATGCCTCAGGGCGAAGTTAACTGTCCAGTTGTCTGACAGAATATAATCCCAAAGGATTTTAATAATCTTAATATTCCACAGAACATCATACAAATCCACTGCTGCCTACTTATTTTGCATACCAGTAGTCTAGCAGGTACAGAAAGGAGTTACCCACACTTACATCCTGAAGGGAGAGGGTAACTGCTACACCAAGGGGCAGGGAGAAGTGTATCTGAAACACAGAAAATTCACTGGGGAAGCTTTCCTATACCTGATACCATGAAAGGCTGTGCCTTCCCATGTTTTGGGGAACTCACTGTTCCCTTAGGTAATATCCTGCAATTTTCTACGGCAAGACCTGCTGCTTTCCATCTAAGGGTTTTCCTGGTTGAAAACATTATTGATCCATGTATGGGGCAGGCCAAAATTCCAAAATTCCAGAGCATCAGTTGGTGGATAAATACCCCAGCTTCTTCCATCGAGAGGAAACCAACTATTGCCTTCAACAGGCAGTTGATATATAAGTTTAGTGAAAGCATAACCACAGTGGACTGAATGAAGAAGACTTCATAGAAGACATGGAACTTGATTTCCTAAAAGAGGGATCAGAATTGAACAGGTAGCAAGGTGGGTGGTAGGAGTATGACATGGGCAAAAGTCTAGGAGTGTAATAGCTTTATTTTATTCTAAATAGGTTAAGCTAATATTTCTCATCCTTATAGGTACCAAGCACTGTGTTAGGTTAATTACCTACCCTATTAAGAAAGGAGTAGATTGATTTGACTGAGACAGAACAGAGGAGCATTCAAAATATATTAAGAACAGGCCTGAAAATTGGGATTTCAGCCACAAGAGTTTGAGCTATATTGGTGGATTTGAGAATGAAACATACAAAAATTTAAAAGCTAATTAGGTAGTATAAACAGCAAAGACTGAATTAAAATGATATTTGAGGGAAGAAGATCGTTGAGAGACCCTTGCAATGAGTCGGATAAATTATGACGTTGACATGAGCCTCATGAGGATAAAGGCCATTTGGAATGGATAGGAATGTTCAGACACGAGACTGCCAAAGGTACGCATTAGAGAAGAGAGAGAGATCAAGGGTGATCCTAAGGTTTCCTACCTGATGGTGGAGGGGGTGGGAGATATCAAATAACAGAGACGAAATGGGTAGTCTGGAAAGTGGAAGAAATTATTACCTTGCTTTACCACACCCCTTTCTCTTTTTCTACAAAGCCTTGTTGCTGGGAGCTTCTGAACTCTAATACCAAATTTAGATTTTGTGGACTGGATTCACTAAGGGAGGAAGTGTTGAACCCAAGTCTAAGCCGCCCTGAGCTCCTTCCTTTTGTATTCTTTATGTATCATAATATTTAATAAAAGGGGAATTATACTTTCTAATTCCTATTCCAATTTGCCACCCTTATGAAGAATCTTATTTTCACAACACCAGGGGTTGGAGACTTTCTAAATTTGGAATTTCCCAGCTCCCATCAGGATAAGTGATACTTTTAATGTTTCTTAAATATAGTGTTTAGGCATTTAATTATATTATGCAAAATTAGTAAACAGCTATTTCAAGCCAGGGCTGATTAAAATGAATCTGCAAGGTGAGGTATTTATTAGTATTTTGTGTTCAGGACCAAGTGATATAGTGTCCTATCTCTTGAAGTTGAAAGATGAGTGGCGCCTGGAAAATGATATCACAGCGATGACAGCTGGTGTTTAAGTTTCAATGCAATAGTTGTTTTGATGATTTCTTATGGAACTGATTACTCCCCTGAGGGGCTGGTAGAGAGAGAGAGAGAGAGAGAGAGAGAGAGAGCCATCTGTATTCTGCCCTTTTCCTTTCTATTACTCGAACAGCTCAGTGGATACTCCTCACCTATTTGACTTTGCTTTTTTTAACATGGCTAGATGTGTGTCAGCTGAGAGAGCTGCTGAGCAGAGAATTCAGCACTACAGATGCTATAGATGAGATGGCTACAGATAAGGAACTGGCGGAGTATGGGGGAAGATGATGAATGGAAATGTTGAGAATAATGTACATCTTCCTGTTGGTCCTTCAGCTAAAGCCATGGTGAGCATCCTTCTTTCATGTGATTATGAGCCATCAGAGTCCCATGGCTACCGTGTGCCTTAGGGAAGTCAACACGTTACTATGTTAAGTTCTTTCTTTGCAAAATAAGGCATCAGTTGCAATATATTCTAAACTCTTTTTTTTTTTCATTCTCTACTTGCTTTTTCTTATTTTTAAGGGACTCTGAAGTGAAGACACATGCTTGCTACTGGATGAGTTCTGGTCTGTGAAATCTGTCTTAATTCTAGATATTTATCTGAAACAGGATTCCATAGCCAAGTTGTTATTCCAGAGACTGGTGAGAGAGCAGTTCTGGACCTGACTGAAAATTTTTGGTAAGATTTCACCAGACTATGTCTCAAGATCATTATCAACATGTAGATTTTTTTCTTTGTTTTGGCTCTGCTGGGTATTACATGCAAATACTACTTAAATTTGATCATGTATAGATCCTGCTGGTATCCTGCTTCTGGTAAAGTGGCCACTGCTGGCCAATATCCTTTTCCCAGAAATCCTATGAATATTTTAAAATATGAATATTCTGCATAGAAATTTAATTTTCAGGAAATAATAGAGGACAAATCTAAAATCTGTGAATTTCTCTTGTGCACGTTTCCTCTTTTTAACTCAAATTCCACTCTGTAAAAAGCCTTATTTTCTCCCATGGTGCTGAAGGGGATGACATTATCTTGGTCTGTAGATCCTAGGGCCTCAGCACTAGGACTCATTTCTAAACCTTCCAGAAACCATGGGCACCTACATTGTTTGTGGCATATGTTCAATAGTGTGCTTGGCTTTGTTTATTTTGCAATCAATGCATTTTTTATCCTTTTCTGTTTTTTGTCATTCTTTTTTTCTACTCATAGGATCTTCCTTCCTTCTTTCTAGTCATTCCTCTGCACCCCTTGTGTCTGCACATTTATGTATCATTTCCATTTCCCACAGGTAAAAGCTGTTGGTTGAATTATCAACTGATTATGTGTTCTTCACTAAAAGGGACATAAATTACTTTTTGTCATTTCAGTATCTTTTCCTTTCAGGAACTAGCTGCCTTTCCTCTATTTGGTAGGGTGATCTGATCATATGGTCTTCACCTCCTCTGGTACCCAGTTCAGGTTAGCCAAAATACCCCATCCTGCCTGACCAGGCGGTGGTGCAATGGATAGAGCATTGGACTGGGATGCAGAGGACTCAGGTTCGAGACCCCGAGGTCGCCAGCTTGAGCGCGGGCTCATCTGGTTTGAGCAAAAGCCCACCAGCTTGAATCCAAGGTCGCTGGCTCCAGTAAGGGGTTACTCAGTCTGCTGAAGGCCCGCGGTCAAGGCACATATGAGAAAGCAATCAATGAACAACTAAGGTGTTGCAACGCACAATGAAAAACTAATGATTGATGCTTCTCATCTCTCTTCATTCCTATCTGTCTGTCTCTGTGTATCCCTCTCTCTGACTCACTCTCTGTCTCTGTAAAAAAAAAAAATACCCCATCTCGTTAGCCTGAACCCTGATTGGTTCAAGTTTGGCCATGTGACCTAAGCCAAGCCAATCATAATCCTCTCTAGTATTTTTGTGACAAGTTTCAGGAAAGTGACCTTTTCTTAGATTTCCTTTGTGATTACTAGCTGTAAGGAGGGTAACGCTTAGGACTAATAGAGACTACGTTTGCTACAACATAGGAGAGTCTACCTAAGAACAAAGCCAGCACACAGAACAGCAAAGCCAGAAGAAAGAGAGAGAGAGAGAGGGCTGTATCAAGTCCTTAAGACATGGTTGAGCCTCAGGCTTCCAGCCTCTGCTTTTCAGGCACATGGGCCAATAAGTTCCCTTTTCTGCATAAGCTAGTTTGAGTTGGGTGTCTGTCACAGCATCTGAAAGATTTCTGACTAAACTATAAGTACAAAATGCCAGTGATAAGTCAAGAAGTATCACCTTAAACAAGAAAAGGTCTCACTAGCCAATGGCTAGAAATATAACTTCATATACATTAAATAATGTATTATGAATGAGAGGGACTAGATTCATGTCATATAAGAGGTGGGGACAAAACTCTAAAGTGTCCCTGGTTATATCTGGTCCTTCAGTGTGCTCTCTAACCAGTGCTCAGAAACAGATCCCTCAGAGAGGTCCCTGGCAGTCTGTGTCCCTCTCATGCTGCCTCCCCACTGCTTCTAGCACTTTTTCAAAGCCCAGGACCCTGTCTCCCTCAAGTCAGCATCAAATACAATCTCGCTGGTGAGGTACAGGGCTGCTCTGCATCTTATCATTCCTTCTCAAACGGGAGAGAAGCTCCTTCTCTTGATCCGGACACCACAACTGTGAGCAGACCACAACTGCCAACCGTGTTTGGACTGGCTATTGCCACAGCCCACAGCCTGGAGGCTCCCTGCTTGACTCTCAGCCGCACCACAGAAAGAGAGGCCAGGCCCCTCCACGTTGCCCAGCCTTCAGTGCCAAGGCGCAGGGAAACGATGACATTTTTAGTTCCTTCAGCCTGGGACCCTCTTCTCCAAACTTTATTTCCTGTTCCAAAAGCCACTTATTTCTTAGACATGTAATGGGAGAGATGCCTTCTCCATATAGAGAAAGCCTACTGCACCCGCAGAGTGTGGTCTTGCTCCTGGCCCCTGTGGCGTAATGACTCAGCACGTGTTGCCCAACATCAGCGCTTTCAGCCTTCAGTGGAGTGCCAGTCCAGGCCAGTCCTACCATTGCTTGCTCTGAGCCATTCTCCCAGCAAGAGGTAAAGGTCACTCCTTAACTTGCCACTCTGCTTAATGCTGCCTCGGTAGGACATACCCTAGTGCTTCGTAGAATTACCTTTGAATTCTAATTTCCTGCTAAGTAGCTATACCCCAGTTCAAAGTAACCACAATGAGTCTCCATTTTCTTCATATGTAAGATGGAGACAAAAACAGTACTTGCCTCACAAGGTGAAAGATTAATTGATGTATATATCAGTTCTTGATAATAGTAGCCTCTGCATTCTTAGCTTCTACATACAAGAGAATGTACCACATCTTCAAAAGAATAAGAGACAAAGGCAAGCAAAACTCAATATGGAGTCGGTATGATAAAACATCATTTCCTAACCCACCAAAAGGAGAGAGCAATTCCACTACTGTGCTGTGATTATAGTCGGTGGTTCAGATCACCTGGAGCACTTGGTATGCACACTAAAACATCTCTCTTTAGGTCAGCAATGACTACGAAGTTTACCCAAAGAAAACTTGGTTGGAACTTGCTTTCTGAAATGTGAAAGTAAAAAGCCCCTCTAACTGTCCTCCCAAATCAGGAAACTGCCTTCCCCAGAGATTGAAAACACTCTTCTATCTCTTGAGAAGCAGAAAATTTCTTGCAACTTTTAAGACATTTTCTCCAATGTCTTCATCCCAGTTTTAAAACTCTTTTGTAGGGTCATTATTGGTGTGAAACAAACTGAGAAGCAGTCCTTCTTTTGTTGGAAGAATGGAGACAGTGTGATGAGTGAGCTTGTTCCTTATGTATTTACTCTGTCCAGCGCCATGTGAGGCAGGGATTCATGCTGAGGAGGGAGGAAGCACCCTCCCGTCCCTAGTGTGTCAGTAGAGAAAAGCAAATGGTGGCTCAGGAGAATGAGATGACAAGGGGCACATCGTTCCTAAGAAGGGACAAAGAGGAGTGCTTTTCACACATTAGTGTACAAGTGCGTATAAGGACACTGGGGAGCTTGTTAAATGGTGGTGGGGGGATTGATAGTCTGCGTTTCTAACGGTTTCTTCGGTGATGTCGGTGCTGCTGGTCCAAAGACCACTTTTAATAGCAGGGGTAGAGCAAAAAGGGCTATGCTTTTAATTAAAGCAATAACTTTTTTTTTCAGTTTTAAAACTTTTTTCTCAGTTTTAACACTTTTTTTTCTCAGTGGAAGCCCGGAGAAGATAAGCCGCTGCCGAGACTGGAAGGGACTGCCAAACACTAACTTCTGGTTTCTTAGTAAAGTATAAGAATGAGGGAGAAGTTTGAATGGGAACTTTCAGAAGAGAAAAGCGTCCATAATATTACCCCCTAGAATGGAAAAGTAAGCCTTAAACACATGTGGTTAGGTTTTCGGGCAGGATTAAGGGCACATTTAAGATTTTTTCAAGTGTAACCTTAATGTGAGGATAAAGGGAATGTTTGGATTCCTCTGTGGTTGGGGTTTTCCAATTGAATGTGACAGAGGGAGTAGGGATTGGAGAGGGGAAGGTCTTTTTCAAAACTCATTGTAGTGATGACCCTGAAATCTAAGCTCCCTCCCTCCCTCCCTCCCTCCCTCCCTCCCTCCCTCTCTCTCTTTCTTTCTTTCTTTTTCTTTCTGTGAAAGGCAGGGAAGCAGAGACAGACTCCTGTGTGCGCCCAAACCAGGATCCACCCAGCAAGCCCCCCCTGCAAGGTGATGCTTTGCCCATCTGGGGCCACTGCTCTGTTGCTCAGCAAATGAGCTATTTTAACACCTGAGGAGAGGCCACGGAGCTATCCTCAGTGCCTGTGGTCACCTTGCTCGAGCCATGGCTGCAGGAGGGGAACAGGGAGAGAGAGATGGTGGGGGAGGGGTGGAGAAGCAGATGGTCACTTCTACTGTATGCACTGACTGGGAATCGAACCCAGGACTTCCACATGCCAGGCTGATGCTCTACCACTGAGCTAACTGGCCAGGGCCACAACATTAATTTCTGTAAAGAGACATGTCGATGTCATTCTGGAAAAAAATATTGGCTCATTATATAAGTACATGCTATTCTCTTTAAAAAGCATAATTCTAATAGAGATATGAAAGGTATGGAATAGCTCTGGGTTTTCTGTGATTCCTGTGTATTAGTTAAAAATTAATTTATTTGTAAGTACCAATTACTCAAGTAACAGTAGTCTAAATAGCATCTAAATAGAAATCCAGTGATCTTCTTTTAATCGCTCAGCAATGCCATTTTGGACCCAACCTCTATGTATCCTTTTTGTCCTTAAAGAATGTTATTGCCTCTAGCTTGCAAGATGACTGCTGCTAATCCAGCTGGCCCTTCCATGTGCCAGTCAAGAAGAAAGGCAGATGAGATGATGCCAACTGCAAATGTCCCTTTTAAAATCAGAAATGCAAAAGATTTTTCAAAAAGCTTAGCAGATTTTCACTTACATTGCATTAGCCAGAATCTCTTCACATATCCATTCAGCAAAGGAAGTGGATAAAGTGAATATTTAACTTTCCTACTTTCCATGCTAGAGTTTGAGAAGGGTTAAAGACATTGGGAATGAGTGTTGGCTCAGCCAATTCACAATATCTGTCTCAGGGCTGGGTGGACTTTTATCTAAGTGTTTTTGTTTTAGAGTAATCAGTCCACCAACAATATCCTATCATGTTAAATGTGCTGTGCTCAATAATATAGAACTGTCTTCTCTTTCACTTGGTTCTCCTTCTAGTCACAGCTGGCATGAAGGCCCCAGTTTGAGAAGGAATATGAAACATAACTGTTATTCTCTGGGCTTGCAACCACGCTTAACTGGCTCATGTTTCCAAGCTAATTCAGTGGTTGTTAAAAGGGAAGAAGAATATCTTCCCTTTTATGTTTAATTCTAGGGGAGCTATTAATTCTGGATCATCTATCAGTGGATGATTTGTTTAAGGATTTTCCACATTGAGAGGGAAAGATTACTTCCTTCAGCTAAGTCCTGTGTCTTCATTCATAAGAGTAATTCATGGGTCTTCTTAGTAGAGTATAGAAGAAATTCTATTACCTCTTAACCAGATTATTTGAAGGCTTTATTTTGTAGTTCAGTGAGAGGGCAATGCCTTTAATCTAAGGTCATAATAATATGAGGTTCTGAGGAATTCTGAGGAAATCACCAGAAAAGTCACACACATAAACCCTAGTAGAATTAGCAGTGTCTCTGGGATAGGTCTCTTATTCCTGGGACATGAGGCTCCCCTGACAACTCCTGTCTGCCTCTTGAGCTCCTCCTTCAACCATTTGAACTAGTGGCAGTTCCTGAAATGAACTATGTCCTTTTGCATCTCCTCTGTATACATTCTCCCCTATGCTTAGAATGCTCACCATGCAGGGGCCCAATGGGAACAGATGGTGCACTGGAAAAGGTGATAGAAGATAGTTCAAAGAACTCTTATATGGAGGTATGGGCAGTAAAGAAAGGTAACTACTTTGGGGCCAGAAACAGCAGGAAGCTGCAAAACTTGCCCCTTCTGGGAACTGTTCCCTCCTCTCGCTGGAATTTAGGAGGGCTTTGCAGTTTTGGATAGAAGGACACAGCTGTTGTTGAACCCTCGCTGGGCAGAGAGGGAGAGCTGGAGACATAAACACTTCTCTTGCTTCCTTTCCTGTTGGCAGCTCCTCTTAGCAATTCAAAACTGAAAGACAGGGAACAGAGGAGGTTACAGTCCTTAGAAGTCAAACTTCTAGGCTACAGAGCAGAGAGAGGTTGCGCTTAGAGATTGTTCTGGGCATTCTCCATTTGTCCTTACAGATCCAACGACCTTCTTCCCATTTGTTGTTTGATCAAATTTGTGACTGTTTAGACCAGTGTAGCATATCCATTGTGCTGCCTTTCTTAACTTGGCCTAGGTCCTTCCTTTTCATCTTCCTGCACTTAGCCCACCTCACCTGTGACACCACTGAACTGACATCATGTTCATTATTTAATGGTTAGTTCCACACTAACCGGAGATTATTGAGGTCAGAGACTATATCGTATATATATTTGTTTTCTACTCTCTGGCACATAATTGATGTTCCATAAATGTTAGACAAATTAAGAACAATGGAAGAGCATGAATTCAAAAGGTTCTCCAAAGGTCTATCTACTGAAACATAAGTCTATCAACATTCCATTCCAAATGATGAGGATTGCACATTCATTTGGACTAAGACTCAAATGTTTTACATGTACTTTGCAAGTCCCAGGCTTCGCACGGTAATCATTGTATATGTGTTACCTCTGTAGTAACAGTTCAACTCTCAATGCTCCAAAGCCCCTGGCTGCCTAATTAGCAAGATGTATGACTTCTACCTAACTAGCAAGATGTATGATTTCCTCCTATGATCCCCTCTCCCTTAGTGGTAAAGAATCTTCAGATGTGCTTACAGGTGCCACGTGAATGTCCCTAGTTCCCTCTTTACTCTTTCTCTAGGATTTAAGATCCAAAATGGAGTCGCCAGGCTGGGATTTGTCTCACAGATGATCGGGGTCTCTGCTGGCAGCTTTGCAGACCCTCTACTTTTGCTTTGACCACTTTCATCCTTCTGTTGACAGTTGGTTACCCCATGGGCATTGCCCTCACTGCTACCCATATTATTGCCAGTTCTTCTCTGGACCAACTGTGTCTACAACACCATTGAGAGCTGGGACTATACTGATCATGCCCCATGCTCTCTACAGACCACCAATCTCCACACTGCCCACAGCTTCCTGGTCACACAGCTCCCAACTTCCAATGATTTGCCAACCATCATGCTTCTCTTCCCCACCGTTCACTAAGGAAGTCCTTTCTGTTTTGCTTGACAAGGTTTTCCAGATTGCCTTCCTTTACCAAAGCTGTGGGGCCTCTTAAAACAAAGCTCTTGATTCTCCATCCCTCTACTTCACAGAGTTCCCAGACAGACACTGCGGGGCCAAGGTGGGTTATAATTGGGTGGGCGCATGAGGCCCTTAACCACTACCCAGAACCAAAGTGCTGGCTCCTCTTGCTCAGTTGGCCACACTGGACAGGCATCTTCCCTCAAGGTGATTTTTCTCCAAATGTTCAATTCCTACTTCCTGTAGCTTCTTTTTAAGGCTGTCTAGCCCTTCCAGTGAGACTGTAATGTCTGAGCCCTAACTGTACATATGATTCAAGTTCTTTGACATGGGTCTACCAAGTTCTAGCAAAATCAATATTCCTTTCCAAATAACTGGGATTGCACATTCATTTGGACAAAATTAAGAATTTGGTGAGCATTTGTTTTAAATATCTTCAAGTACTCTAGAATAATTAAGAAAACCAATGAACATGTATAACAAGAGGCTTTCTGTCCAAAAAACCACAAAATTCTTAGGGAGTGGCATTTTTTTTATCCCCACAGTCTTATACCAAGCAAGGACACCTAGTGACATCTGGAAAGAATAATACATTAAAAAAATTTTTTTTCCCCATTGACTCAGGAAAGAGGGAGAGGAAGGATGGAACAGAGAGAGGGAGAAAGAAAAGAATCAACTCATTGTTCCATTTTGTTGTGTACTGTTGTCCTGACTGGGGCCATGACCCCAGCATGCAGGGCTGATCCACTGAGCCACCAGGCCACAGCCTAGAAAGGATAATGTGTTTTACTCCTACACACATGAGATGATTTTATTAGACATGACCAGGCCTGCTGCAGGCCCAGTGACCCAGTAAGTGATAGAACTCAGAAGTAGGACTGGTGCTACAAGAAATTCCTTATGTGGTAATGGACTGGCTTTCACATGTGTATCCGGCCTGCCCCAGGGCACTGCTGAATGATAAGTCTGCAAGCTTGGGGGGCCCAGGCCTCCAACACTGCAGAACCCTAATGCCAGTTGGACCACTGATTTTCATGGAAGGAACCACTCACTCTGCCCTTTATCTTTGTATTTTATTTGCACTTTTCTTGTTTGCTGGCTTGGTAGGAAAGAGAAGTGAAAACCAACTTAAATTGAGGCATATTCCTTATTCTTGTCCAGCTTCATAACTGGCTCAGGCCTCTGCTGTTTTCTCTTGGTTTTAGTCGAGTCATCAATGCTCTGTGGTGCATTTTGATGAGTGGAAGAGATCATAAATATTTAGACATGTGGATATTTCTAAGCAGGCCAGAGCTCAGGGCTCAGGATGAGCAGTGGAAAACCACCGGGCTTGGAGTGCACAAGTCTCTAACCCACCACGTTTCATTTAACAACACGAAGTAGTGAGAGCAGCGTTTGCCCTTTGTCTACCTTTCAGACTTTAGGAGACTGATGGTCAGTAAGTGAAAGGCTATAGACGTGCTTTGCAAAATATATACACAGGTGTAAGGATCAACTAGTAACATTAAGAGTGTAACAGACATAAGTTGGAGAAAGGGATCCATGGTACTAATGACACTAATTAGAGACAATAATGAGTACTTTGACCACTTCCCAATCTTAACCAAAATGGACAACACAGGGGAAGTGTTAAAAACATGCACTTACTCTTTAAGTGAGATGGGTGAGGGTCATAACTGATTCTTATTAATTAAAGTCTGTGAACAAATTAATTCCTTTAACCCTCAGTTATCTTGTTGATTACAAATACCTACTCTGGAGGCTCTGCCTGTTTGGAGACAAAGGGAATATGAGAAATCTTTGTGTGTCTTCCCCTCAATTTTGCTGTGAACCCCAAAATGCTCTAGTGCAGTGATTTTAACAAAATAAATCATTTTTAAAAAGTGATTCTAAAAACGTCTTAATTTTTAAAAATCTACCTAGAAAAATTCACTTTTAATTAATGATATTGCTGATATAAATTATCTAACAAACAGTTGGTATTCAAGGAGTGATTTGGGAGGAAAAGACACAGTCCTTAAGCATTTCTCATATATACACTGTGCACAGTTTTTTTTTAAGTTCCAAAGGGTGAAGAAGGACTTTGAAAGCTATAGAAGCAGAAAATTCTCTTTTGTAGTATAGATAATAGGATGAATGAAAGTATACTGATAAACTGCATAGGCAACACACATAAAGCAAATATGCTTAAAGCTCAGATTCAAATACCAGACTGCCTGGGTTCAAATCGCAGCCCTACTGCTTGCTAAATATGTGACATTGATCCCATTGCTTAACCTCTATATGTGTCTCAGTTTTCATATCTGTAAGATGGAAATAATAATCACATATTTCTGAAAGTGTTGTTTAGATAACTGAATGACTTAATACATATTGATATACATAAAGAGATATTAGAGCAGTATGTGGTCTTTAGTTGATGTTATATATGTGTTTGCTATTATTATTATTATTATTACTATTACTCTTACCCTTATTTATACTTTTTAAATGACTAGACAATGCCTTGGATGTGAAAGACATTCAATAAACATTCGTTGAAAAGGTTTTTGAAGGAAAGAAGATGAGGCAGTTAGATAAATTAGGTAAGTGAAAAGGCTTGTGCTATCTATTAAAAATGATACTGGATGGTATAGGGGTATAAATGGTGATGGATGGAGACTTGACTTAGGGTGATGAACACACAATACACTGTACCGATGATGTGTTGTAGAATCATACATATGAAATCTGTATAATTTTGTTGACCAGTATCACCCCAACATATATAATTTTAAAAAATTAGAAAAAAAAGATACTAATTTTTTTTTGTGTTACAGAGACAGAGAGAGGGACAGACAGACAGGAAGGGAGAGAGATGAGAAGCATAAATTCTTCATTGAGGCACCTTAGTTGTTCATTGATTGCTTTCTCATGTGTGCCTTGACTAGGGGGCTACAGCAGACCAAGTGACCCCTTACTCAAGCCAGCAATCTTGGGCTCAAGCTGGTGAGCCTTGCTCAAACCAAATGAGCCCACACTCAAGTCAGTAACCTCGGGGTTTCGAACCTGGGTCCTCCACATCCCAGTCCGACGCGCTGTCCACTGTGACCCCACCTGGCTAGAGATACTAATTTTTAGCTTCAGAAACAGGATTGAATAAGAAATTGTACATGACTACACTAGAGAGAATATCTTCTGGCCCTCTAACTTAGATGATAAGCATCTGTATTCAGAGAAGTTTAATACTTGCGTTACCACTTGCTGGATCACTAAAACCCCCTACAGGCTTTCATGCCTCTAACCCTGTGTCTACGTGGAGTCTGTAGGGACTGCTATTGTGGGGCAGAGAGAATGCCCTGCTGATGGGACCTGCACTCAGCCAGGGCAGCTCCACTCTCAGCTTCTTTTTTTTTTTTCTTTTTTTTTTTTTTTCATTTTTCTGAAGCTGGAAACAGGGAGAGACAGTCAGACAGACTCCTGCATGCGCCCGACCGGGATCCACCCGGCACGCCCACCATGGGGCGACGCTCTGCCCACCAGGGGGCGATGCTCTGCCCCTCTGGGGCGTCGCCATGTTGCGACCAGAGTCACTCTAGCGCCTGAGGCAGAGGCCACAGAGCCATCCCCAGCGCCCGGGCCATCTTTGCTCCAATGGAGCCTTAGCTGCGGGAGGGGAATAGAGAGACAGAGAGGAAAGCGCGGCGGAGGGGTGGAGAAGCAAATGGGCGCTTCTCCTGTGTGCCCTGGCCGGGAATCGAACCCGGGTCCTCCGCACGCTAGGCCGACGCTCTACCGCTGAGCCAACCGGCCAGGGCTCAGCTTCTTTATATAGTGCGGATTCAATGCTTTGAAAAGGCTTCTTTTTTTTTTTTTTCAATCACTGCACTAGATGAAACAAGAAAATATAATATGCAGCTTTCTTTCAGGATTTCTAGTTCAGCCCACCCAAACTAGGCACATCATGCCATTTACTGGTAGATTGAGCTCTGAGTTGAAAACCAAGCAGACCACATGCTTGTCTAAAGACCTCTCTCTCTTCCTGCCCTCTTCTCACTTTTTATTTTTTTATTTCTTACTGCCTTTTTGCGTGCCAGTTATGCTATGCATTTTCTTTTTGTGTTTTTATGGCTGCTGGGGTTGCTTGCAGAGGAATACCGTAAGAGTGGGGAAATTAATGCATCAAAGGTCCTCAAGCAGAAAAATCCATCTGACCTGGTGACAGTTGTAAGCATTAGAGAAAATCTCATTTACTTGAAAACCATAAGTTTGGCAATTTCATTTCGGCTTAACTTCGCTGCCCTTCCCAAAGCTCTGGGTTCAATCAAGGAGAGGAAGAAAGAGCAACTCCACTGAATTTTGTCACAGAGAAACTTTGACACTCACAGCAAGGCTGTTTAGAGATATGTAAGAAAAATATCTCATTGTTGGTACAAATCCAAAATTGCATTTTAATGAAAACTTTAAGCCATGTCCCAGATTTTTCTTTTCAGCTGATGGATGGGGAGAATTGATCCATAAGAAGGCACACATTTTTTCTGCCTTTTTCTCCTTCCGGCTGCTTTATTGGGTGCTTTATCTCAACCACTTACAACTGTTTTACGATGAAGGCTGCATTCCAGCTCATCTTGAAGTGGAATGTGCTCTTCCACATGGGCAGGGCCCAGGAAGAATGTCTTTCTCAAGAGAAGAAAAGTGGGATTTGTCAGTGATGCAAACCAGACAGGAAGGGAAGGAAGGGAGCTCGGGTTATTCACAAAAGGATTCTAAAGCAATGAAAAGTGAGCCTGACAGAGTCAGTCAGTGACTGAAGTCATCTGCCTGCAGTTCAGTGATCTTGTCTCTTCTCATCATAAAGCAGATAGGACCTGGGGCCCGCATGAGGCTGTGCACTCTGTGCTTTGAAGGTAGTGACAGACACTTAGGGTTTCATCAGGTGGAGTGATGACACCTCTTTCTTGGGAAGACCCCTGACCTGAGTCACGTTCTTTGTATATTCAGTCTCCCACCTTCCCCAAATTTAACTCTTCCAGTCAGGTCTGAGAAATGAGTCCATCCTTTTTACTCTAATCAATCCAGTGTGAGAACTCAAACTAGAACTAAAACTTTCCATCTCTATGAGAAAGTCCACGTTAGCTTTGTTCTTCTATGAAGTCACCTTCTTTCTGGGCCTGAGGTATTGTACTTTTCTAAGCAGTATTTTCTAAAAAAAATCTAAGATTTCATAACAAATACATCATCTGTTGTGCAGTACTCTGAGGTTATATCTAACTGGGAAGGACTAAGAAACACCGCAGTTTTTGCTTATTTTTAATATGTGGCTTAAATCTAAGGGCCAATTAATTATTGACTGTATAATTGTGTAGTTATAAGGTACTTAGGCCTAGTTTAGTTTTATGGTATGCCAAAGAGTTTCAACAGTTTTTGTTCAGAAGAAGTTTAGAATTTATTTGTAGAAACAAAATCTCAAATAGCAATTAGTGAGAAGACAATGTGATAATTAACTATATTGTATACTGCCAAAATAAAGTGCTAAGGTGTTAAGTACTAGAGAGAACAGAGTTGGGTAGAATAAGGTGTTAATTGCATATATAGATTAAAAAGCAAAAACAGGGAGAGGAGAGCTGACTACAGAGGAGAGCTTTGTTAGGAAACTATTAGGGAGGCAGCTATTGAAGTATTAAAAAAAATCCTTTACTTGGTTGTATTGCTCTGAGAATAGTTTATGATTCTTAACACCAGACTTTCTTGGTTGCCTTAATGTCTGGAAAGACAGGAGTATACTAATGCTTCTGTGTTAGGCTGAACCTGAGTGTCACTGAGTAGGTTTACCATGGGGAAAAACGTGCTATTTTAAGCTTTTACCAGATAGCTTTTATCTCACTAACTAAACTCATTCTTTCCTTTAAAAAAATGCTTCCTAGCTTTTCCTAAAATGTCTAATGATGTTTATGAAGACTAGTGACAGGCAGCTTTTAAAAAGAGTAGATTTTATTACATGTTTTCCTTTACCATCAACCATGTCTCTCCTTTTAAGTGGTATCAAGCTGGACTCTTCAGCTCACACACTCAAAACCCAGAGGTGTGTTTACTGTTCCTTCTGAGTACTGAGGATTCTTCTTCACTCCAGAATGTTTTGCACTCTATTTGTTGAGGAAGTTGAAGAAAACAAAGATAGCAATCTGAGTGATATCACTTCAGGAGATCTTCCTGACCTTTGGAAGAGTTCTCATTAGCTAATGCTCAATGCTACCAACAAGACCACCAAGGATTTAGCTCTTATACTAGTCTTTTCTTAGGCTATGTCTCAACTCACTCCCTTTGTCATCTATTTGATCAGGGTCTTCTTAGTAAGCATGGGTTTGTTATAAAGGAACTATGGGATATCTGTAAAAGTCTTAATTAACCTTCCCTTTTCAATTTGTGAATTGGGTGGAGACAAAGTTTCTTGGACGATTTTTCTCTTCTCAGACTGTTAAAATATGTGCAGATTATTTGATTGGTTACCAGGGATCACCAGCATTCTTTAAATTCCACCATGAGAAACACTGTTCTAGGTCCATCAAAGAAATAGTCTGCATTGTCTGAGAGAGAACAAAATGGGGAAGTGCCATTCTTTGGTTGGAAGAAGAATGGAGCCTGGCCACGAAGTGTGGTGAGTTTTCCTGAAACTGGACAAAGGAATGAGGTGGCGGCAATATGGTGTTCTCGAGATGACAGCCCTCAGACGGGAGTGACTGTGCTGTTGGAACTGGGAACTAAGCAGCACAGTCTCGGGCCCTGAGCTTGGTGAGGGTGGAAGGATTGTTCAAAGGACTATAAAAAGTACTAATTATTTTTCAATCCTTAAAGGCCTGTGAAATAAGGAAAATAAAACCTCCTCCATTTTCCTGAATGACATAAGCTTAGGGTTCTGATAACATCCAAGTGTAGCGATGAAGCCCTGGTCATCAAACTTCTCATTCATCATATGGGAAGAGTGTTAGAAGATAATTTAAGTTAATTTAGAAAAATTAGAAAATATAGGTGCTATTGCATTCCAGAAGTCATGGGAAATTCGGATCTGTTAGCAAGTCTTCAACAGAAGATCACTGCAAAAAGACCTACTTCTGTTGGGATGTAGATTTCTATAATTTTGTTTGAGAACTGGCTTAATAAGCAAAGCAAATTTAACAAACAAAAAATGTAATCCAGTTAAGAATAACATAAGCCTCAGTACCATTTGGTAAAATGGAAAAAAAAAAACACCTTTAATGTGCTTTTAGTGGAATTTATCACTATTTCTAAGCAAAGGTGACCAGCAACACAGACTAATTCTCTGGATTTTCTTTTCTTTTCTTCCTTTCTTCTTCTTCTTTTTTTTTTTTTTTTTTTTTTTTTTTTTGTGGCAGAGACAGAGTCAGAGAGAGGGACAGAGAGGGACAGACAGACAGGAAGGGAGAGAGATGAGAAACATCAATTCTTTTTTTTTTTTTTTTTACAGAGACAGAGAGAGGAATAGATAGGGACAGACAGACAGGAATGGAGAGAGATGAGAAGCATCAATCATTAACTTATTGTTGTAACACCTTAGTTGTTCATTGATTGCTTTCTCATATGTGCCTTGACCGTGGGGCTGCAGCAGACCAAGTAACCCCTTCTTGAGCCAGCAACCTTGGGTCCAAGCTGGTGAGCTTTTGTTCAAACTGGATGAGCCCACGCTCAAGCTGGCGACCTCAGGGTCTTGAACCTGGGTCCTCCGCATCCCAGTCTGACCCTCTATTCACTGCGCCACTGCCTGGTCAAGTGAGAAACATCAATTCTTCATTGCGATTCCTTAGTTGTTCATTGACTGATTTCTCATATGTGCCTTGATGGGGGGGGGGCTACAGCAGACCGAGTGACCCCTTGCTTAAGCCAGTGACCTTGGGCTCAAGCTGGTGAGCCCTGCTCAAATCCAATGAGCCCGCGCTCAAGCTGGAGACCTCAGGGTCTCGAACCTGGGTCCTCCATGTCCCAGTCTGACTCTCATCCACTATGATACCACCTGGTCAGGCTCTAGATTTTCAACACTGTATATAGGACATTTTAAAGACCCTCAGTAGACCTGAGTATCTTGCAGATATCCCACTCACATCATATCAAGCATATTAAAATGAACTGACAACCCATATTTAATTGTATACAGAAATATAAATTGAGTTGTAGTCACAGCTTCCCTGTTGCATTTTTGAGATTATTTTTTCTATATTTAGAACCAATTTCTTTTCCCACATATCAAGTATTTTCACAGGCCCTTGGAA
The DNA here is from genome assembly GCF_036850995.1 of Saccopteryx leptura. Classification (NCBI taxonomy): domain Eukaryota; kingdom Metazoa; phylum Chordata; class Mammalia; order Chiroptera; family Emballonuridae; genus Saccopteryx; species Saccopteryx leptura. Next base: position 33,871,403 of record NC_089509.1, read on the forward strand.
ATCCTGAAGGCCCCACACTATTGTGCCTATGGTGCTTAAATGGACCAAAGGCTCTGCCCAGATGAAGGGCTAGTAATCAGATGTATGCTCCTGTGGCAACTGACTTGTCTTCCTGCTCCTCATAAAAGCATCAGGGAGGCCCTGGCCGGTTGACTCAGTGGTGAAGCGTCGGCCTGGCGTGCAGAAGTCCCGGGTTTGATTCCCGGCCAGGGCACACTGGAGAAGCACCCATCTGTTTCTCCACCCCTCCCTCTCTCCTTCCTCTCTGTGTCTCTCTTCCCCTCCCACAGCCAAGGCTCCATTGGAGCAAAGATGGCCTGGGTGCTGGGGATGGCTCCTTGGCCTCTGCCCCAGGTGCTAGAGTGGCTCTGGTCGCAACAGAGCGACGCCCTGGAGGGGCAGAGCATTGCCCCCTGGTGGACACAGCGTCACCCCCTGGTGGGCGTGCTGGGTGGATCCCGGTCGGGCACATGCGGGAGTCTGCCTGTCTCTCCCCGTTTCCAGCTTCAGAAAATTACAAAAAAACAAAAAAACAAAAAAACAAAAACAAAACAAAACAAAACAAAAAACAAAACAAAAAAGTATCAGGGAGGTAACCTTAAGCCAGTGTCAGATTCTTTCACATAACATGACACAATTGTTTCCTTTCCAAATGAATTATAAATATATTTCATTTTAGTGGAACAAATGCAAACAATTGTCTCTAAAATGTTTGTAAAGAGGTTAAAAGAAACTTTTTATAATGCTACAAATAAATCAAATTAGTGATTGTTTTTAAAAAGGTATTATTATTTGATCAGGTATATTTGATAGGAATATGAAAATTTTCTTTTTCTTATAAAATATACCTGACATAGGAATACTAACTATTCTAAATGAAACATAGAGGATGAACTCTGTTCATTAAAAATTTTAATGAACAGAGTTTTAGTGAGTTATGAAAAAACTTCAGTCTAGTAAATGTGAAATTGTAGTCCCTGAAGGGACAGGGGAGGAGGAAAAAATATTGAAGTAATAATAGCTGAAAAATCCCCAAATTTCATGAAACCTATAAAGCCACAGTTGAAAAGAGCTTAGAGAATCAAAAGCACAAGAAACTGAAATAGAACTATGCTAAGACACATAATAATCAAACTGGTCAAAACCAGTAATAAAAAACAACAACTTAGAAACAGCCAAGGAATAAAGACTCATTACATAGAAGAATGACAACAGATTTCTCATAGAAAACAATGCAAGTGAAAAGACAGTGGAAAAATATACTTAAAGTACTAAAAGAAAAATTGTTCTCCCAGAATTCTATACACAATTAAAAAAAATATTTCAAAAATGAAGAATAGAATTTACTTGTGGACTACCAGTAGAACCACAGTACAAAAATATTAAAGGAAGTCTTTTTGATAGAAGGGAAATGATACTAGGTAAAAATATGCATCTGCACAAAGGAATGATGATCTCCAGAATTGTTAACTACTTATTATTTATATATCTTTAGTAAATAATCAACTATTTAAACAAAAATAATAATGTAATGTGAGGTTTTAAATACAGATAGAAGCACAAATTATGAGAAAATACCACAAAGCCTAGAAGGAGAAAAAGAAAACTATGCCATTTTTAAGGTTCTTAAATGTGAACTGAAATTATATCAATTCAAGGCAGACTTTGATAAGTTAAAGATATATACTATAAACCCTAAAGAAACTTCTTAAAAAATAAAACAAGAGGATATATTTAAATAAATGAACATAGAGATAAAATGAGACCAGAAAACATAATCCAAGAGGAGGCAGAAAGACAGGAAAAGGGAACAAGTAGAAAGCAAATGGTAAGATGGTAGATTTTAAACCTAATCATATTAATTATCACCTTAAATAAAAATAAACATTTTGATTAAAATGTAGAGACAATAAGATTGGATAGAACAAGCAAGACCCAACATATACTACCCATAAGAAAACCACTTTAAATATAAAGATACAAATAAGTTAAAAGTAAAAGGGTGGAAAGAGATATACCATGCTAATATTAGTTGAAAGAAAGCTGAACTGGCTGTATTAATATTAGACAAAGTAGATATCACAACAAAGGATATTACCAGTGATTTCTAAAAGGGCATTCATAGTGATAAAAGGGTCAATTCAACAGGAGAATGTATCAATCCTAAACATTTATAAACCTCATACAGAACTTCCTTCAAAATATATGAAACTAAAATTGATAAAACTATAAGAAAAAATAGAGAAACTCACAATTATGGTTGCACATTTCACCACCCTTCTCTCAATAACTGATAGGTCAAGTGGGCAGAAAATCAGCAAGAAAACTTTGCCACCACTCCAAACCCACTTGACCTGATTGACACTTGTAGAACATTCCATCCATCTATTTGCAGAATTCACATACTTCTCAAGGGCACATGGAACATTTGCTAAGAGAGACCATATTCTGGCCTATGAAACAAGTCTCAATAAATTAAAAAGGATTCAAGTCATACACAGTGTGTTCTCTGACCACAAAGAAATTAAAATAAAAATCAATAACAGGGTGATATCTGGAAAAGCTCCAAATATTTGGAAAATAAAGAACACACTTCTCTATGGGCCAAAGAATACTTCCAAAGAGAAAATAGAAAGTGTTTTGACCTGAATGAAAATGGAAACACGACATATTATAATTTTTGGAACTCCATTAAAGAAGTACTTAGAGGAAATTTATAACACTAAAACCCTATATTAGAACAGAAGAAAGATCTCAAATCAATGACTTCAGCTTCTACCTGAGACACTAGAAAAGGAAGAAGAAATTAAGTCCAAAATAAGAAGAAAATAAAAGAATTTGGTTTTATTCTGGTAACAGTTAGCTGTGTGACCTGGGGAAAGAAGCATTGTTCTCTCCGATTTGCCTGGTTTCATCAATTGAAAATAAAGTACTGCAAACAATTTCAGGGTTTACCAACTGCTGGGTCTGCAGCATGGGAATCACAGAGGAGTTTGTTAGTAACATTAATTTCTAAGCTCCAACCCAGGTCTAGGGGATCAAAATTTCTGGGTAATGTCTGAGAACCAGAGCATTTAAAACACAGAAGTGATATTACTGTTCCTCCTCCTCCTTGTTGTCATGCTGTTTCAGTGACACGACTTCTGAGTGGACGCAGGTAGGAAGGCTCAGCCTTAAACAGAACGGCTCTCAGCCTCAGCGTGATCCTTGCCCCTTGTAACTCAAGTCACCATGGGCAACTGTAGAATCTGGACACTAAGAATATCAGCAGTGACCAGGATGGACTAATGATAGAGATCTTCCATTCATATTACAATATTAGAGAAGCCTCAGAGGTTTTTGGTTTCTTCCTCAGCAGGTGAAAGAGTTGACTGTGACCAAGGTTGGATTCCCAGTCCTTTCAGCAATGTGGGAACTCAGGAAATGATTTAATTTGTTTCACTTTCATTTTATTTCTGCCTATTTCAGTTCCATAATTTACTTCTTTAATCATAAATGTCTTTATATATCTCTTTGAACAACCTCAACAAATTTATACAGGCATCTTTTCAGACTGTTCTCTAAAATAAATTTCATTTACAATGAATTATTCTTCCAAGTCTTTTGTTTCTTGGCTGTCCTTCCAGAAATTAGTCCTTCTTCCTATGCTTTGGAATTTTGGTTTGCAAGCTCATTTCGAGTAACCTTTCCAAACATTTTTTCCCCTTGTAATTTGGTGGTTCTCTAACTCAGCCCTTCTCCTCTTAAACCAGAACCAGGTTTAACAATTCAGCTGGGGATGTACTGCCCCTAGGGACCATTGAGGAATATGGCAGGTTCATTTACAGACTGTAGGCAGTTGGCTCAGATCCTGTAACACTTAATCTTTTTCCCTTTGTCTTCTCAGGCTCACAGCTTCATCTGAAGCCATACTCCTGGTAGAGTGGAAAGCTCTGTCTGCCTTTGGCATCAAACAGGAAGCCTGGGACTGCTCCAAGTCTCATTCACACTTAGAACTCCTTGTTCCGCAGGGACCAAGCTCCCAGTCATTGGTGCCTACTTCCAGAGCTCAGATGACCCACCATGTATATCTTCCTTTTGTGTCTGGTCCATGGAGATTTTATCTTGTACCAGAGCCTGGTTGTGTCTTCCCAGTTTTCTTCCCTCCCTCCCTCCCTTTCTTCCTTCCTTCCTTCTTCCTTCCCTCCCTCCCTCCTTCCCTCCCTCCCCCCCTCTTCCTGCTTTTAAAATATTTCATCTGTCATTGTTATGTGTTCAGAGCAGAAAGGTGACCTCACTGCCTTTTGATCATTATAAAAGTCTGAATTAATTCATTTGAAATTGTAAGTAAGTGACATTTCATCCAACCCCAAGTCTCAGGAGTAAGGTCTGCATCTTCTACCATGATTGACTCCTATTGTTCCTCCACTTGACAGAGCCTGAGAGCATTTGTGTCTTCGGTTAACACTTGTGGTATGTTATACAAGTTGGTACTTATTGATTTGTTGGGAATGTTATGTGTTTATGTCCTGCTCTCCAAGATAATCTGTTGTGTAAAAGCAGGAACCATGATGTATTATTAAGGTATTTTCCAATGACACATTCTTTGGTAGCTAAACACCAAAAGCCTCAATAAATATAAATAATCAGATTGATTTACTCTACTCATCTCAAATTTCCTTAATTCCTTCATCAAGTAACCTATAATACTTAATAAAAATATTTATATCTCCAAAAGTAATGTTGAAATATAAAAATGGACAGCTGTATACAATTGACAAATATGTACATATTGGACATCTTTTGGGCTTTTTTCTTTTCCAGCTATGTGCTTTGACTGTTAATGCTTACTGAAAAACATTGTGCAGTTGTCTACTCTCCAGTTCCCAGTAATATGGAGAGAGAGAAATTCCTCACGGAAGGGCCTCCAGTCCTGCCGATCAGGAAGTCACCTACCTGTGACCAGAAAGCTGCTAGTACATTCTTTCTTGGAGCAGGTGTTAACCCATCCCAGCTAGTTAAGAGCCTGCAGGGCTTCTACTTTTGGAAGTTAAAGAAGCAGCCTGTGTGGGGTCCCTCCTCCTCCCCCATAAACCCCTTTGTTCCTGGGGATACACGCCCTCCAGGAATCTTTCAATGCTCTTCAAACAGTGGGCATGCACAATGCACCTGACCTTGTTCAAAGACAGGGGCTGCACTGCCCCAGGCAAAGAGTGCAGAAATACAGAAAATTACATCTTTCTCCAGGCTTTTTTACTTGGTTGCATGAAAAGGCTCAAGTCTGTTGACCAAAACACTTATTATTTCTCCCTTTTTTCTTTTCACTTCAATAAATTAACTAATGCGCACCATCGGTTGTTAATGATGCAACAATAAGAATCTCCACTTTGATAAGAGGCAGCCAGTGGGAAAAATGCAAAATTTTGTTTCCTTTATACTTTAGATCATTTATTTACCTCTGAGAGGAATGTTCTTCATGCCTCTTCATTGAATCAGGAATGGACATTGTGTGGAGCATGTTTTATCCTGCAGAAAGGCTCTTTGGAGAATGGTATTTGCTCAAAGGGAACAAATGCCTGCAGGGTATTTGAAGGTGGCTGGTGACAAGATGTGACACCTGCAGAAGAAATATAGGCAAGAACGTTAGCCACTTAGTACTTCCCAATAGGACCAACTCACAAAACAAAAGTAGAAATTTGGCTCATATTTGAAAGGCTGTTTACTCAGAACTCTATCACCCAATAGTCCTTGCATTTTAATTATAAAGTAGAGAGAGAGAGAGAGATGGAAAGTCTGTGGGAGACTACCACTGCCACCATGTACTTATGCACACACATGACATTCGTGGCCTGGAGTGGCAAAGACTATCATTAAGGAAATCCATGATAAAACCTTTGTGTCATGTATTGGTGTGAGAAAATGAAGGATACTTAACAAAAAAGGTAATTTGCTAAATAATTGAAATGTTATTTTTATACTCCAGATTTCCTTTCAAGTTTCAGCTTAGGCTTATAAAGAGAAACTAGAAAGTTACTACATTCCTAAATCCCTGTACAATGGACAAACTGATTGGCAGATTTTAAAGACTTGTGTGAGTTGGACGTAGAGCATGAGGAAATGCTTTAATGTTTGTTTTTTTTCAAGTACATACTCAAAAGTGAAATATATTAATGTGTGTGAGAGTAGTCATAGAAAAGAGAGCTTTTTGGATATGTTTGCTTGAAGATTTTGATTCTGAACATGGAAAACTTGAAAGGCAGGAGGCCAGCACTGCTTGGAAAGGGCTTAGGAGAATTTGGGGAAGCCCACCACCCAAACTCCTACAACAGGAAGAGTTATAGGTTGAATTGCGTCCTGAAAAAAAAAAATACGTTGAAGTTCCGATACCTGGGACCCCATAATGTTACCTTATTTGGAAATAAGGTCTTTGTGATTAGTTTTAATGGGTCTATACTGGATTAGTCCTAATCCAGTGACTGGTGTCCTGTCTTTGCAAGAAGAGAAAACAGAGGAGACGGGAAGCACACAGGGAGAAAACCATGGGATGATGGAGGCAAAACGGGACTGACACATCTACAAGCCAAAGAATGGCAAGGGTCGCTGGAACCACCAGAAGGGAGCAGAGAGACCCTACACAGAGTCCTCTTCAGAGCCCTCCAGAAGGATGTCTTGATTTTGGACTTCTACCCTCTGTGAAAAAATAAGTTTCTGTTGTTAAGCCAACCGATTTGGGGTCCTTCACTGCAGAAGCCAGAAGAAACCAATATGATGTCACATGTCTACTGGGCATCTGATATGTGACAAGGAAAAAGGGCTGAGTTTTCAGCTTCAGAATATAGATTTTCACTGACCCCCTTGCTTTCAGCAAAGCAGTTTTGCTTTTGATAACCTTTTAGTACGTCAAAGAAGTGAATTGATGAATCCATGGTGGGGGGGGGGGAGATCATCATATTATTATAAGTTGTGTATGAATGACTTTTTTATTACAAAACTGAGATTAATAGGTGTCCTTAAAGAAAGGAGAACTACTGTATCTATATATCAAAAATAGGCTACCATAAAATCAGAACAGAGGACTAAAAAGAGTTCTTCAAAATGAAATATACATTGGCAGAAAATTTAAAAATATGATAAAAAGGTTGGAAGATAAAAGTTGAAAATATTTCTCTGAAACTAGAACAAAGAGAGAGATTGAGAGTAGGAAAGGAGAGATATGAAACTTAGGGCATAGATTTAGAAGGTCCAAAATCTAATAAGCACACTGTAAAGAAGTAACATAACAAAAGGACTATGGGAAATTTTCAAATCAACCAAATTTCTCCAAACTGAAAAACCTGAGTGTCCCAAATGAGGTCTCACATATGCCACCACTGTTAAGAAACATAATATAATGAATGAAAAAAGATTAATAACAAGGCATCGTTGTGGTTTTAAAACAGGTTCTCAGATTCTTGACACTTCCCTGATCAAATAGTGGAATCTAGTGACATACCTGGAGGAAGTAAATTTTGGCAACAGTTATTGCGGCGTGACTCCGGACGCTCAGTCACAAAGGCAATAGTCACCAAGGGCTTCCATCTGGCCCTCTCGGGATGCTCACAGTTGATAGGTTGATAGCCAGCCACCACGCTGTGAGGAAGCCGAGCAGCCTGTCAGGTGTAGGTGTTACAGACCCAACTGAGGTCCTAGAGGGCAGCCACTGGGTGGACATGGGAGTGAGCAGACCTCCAGATGATTCCAGTTGCCATTCTTCCATCTGCCCCTGGTGATGCCAAGAGGAGCAGACACGAGCTGCCACTGCTTTGCCCTGCTCTGTTTCCAATTTATTTTTGCAAGTATTGCAAGGAAAAAAGTGAGAAGACTAGGAGGCACCGTGAAAAATATTCAGAAAAAATAGAGTGATCTCATAAGAACCTGGAATATCTAATATCTGCTGCTTTCCTCCATTGGCCTCTGCCCCTAGTCTTGGGTCCCTGTACAATGATTTATTTGAAGAGCTTTTTAAGATAGCATAGTTAACTTGACATTTTTCTAGGGATTTATGTTTAGTTTCTGGATTTTTCTAGGCCTTGTCATGGTTTTCTTCATCCATCTGCCACTTTAATATTTTTTAGTATCTCCTTGGAATGTGAATTATTTTCCTTCTTTTCTTTAAGTTGCTTTATTTCAAGTTTATTACAGCTTTCACTTGGGTTTCTAAAAGTAATTTATTTAATCCTGTGGGTGACTTAGGTAAATTGATGAAGTAAGTACAATTTCAATTTGTTTTTCTGTACATTCCTCCAAAATTACAATTTTTAAAACACATTCAACCACGAGTTTCTCAGCTTCTACCTGCCCCTTGGATTTAGGTAAAAATTGGTCTGAACTCTGATTCTGAGCACGCAGTATTTCTGAGAACAGGTAAGCACACCTTGGTGAGCGGCAGGGACTTCGCCTGCGAAGCCAGCCGCCGCTCTGTCCAGCAGGGAGACTGGGCGGCGTCAACCCCCATGCCCCATCACTCAGGGGACTGCTGCACTTCTCCTTGCACTAAGAAGTGTCACAAGAAGTACCTACAACTGGGAACGAGGAGAGAAGGTTGGCAGCACATCCTTTCAGAGCCACGCAGGGCTACCCAAGATTATCTGAGGACATGTACTTAGTTGCGCTTAGTGTTTACTATTGGTTAAAGGCCTCATGTTCACTTAGGGATTTTTGTCTGATAGAAATATGAATAATTTCTGTCTAGTGAAAAAGATAACCCTTAATTTACAGTTTATGGTTTATGAACCAGTTTTATGTCAGCTATTTTATTGTATTGCTTTATTAAATTGTGCAGTTAAGCATGCACACTCTCTCACTTCTCAAATGTTTTTGGGTTACTTTTACTAACTTATTTCTTCCTTATTAACTACTAATTTCAATAAGATATTTGACACATATTCATTTTATTTTTGTATCAAAATCATTTTTTTAAGTGAGAATAGGGGAACTAGTGGCACAGATTCCTGCATGTACCCCCACTGGGATCTACCTGTCTAGGGCTGATGCTCAATCAACTGAGTTTTTTTAGTGCCTGAGGCTTACACTCAGACCAACCAAGCTATCCTTAGTGCTCGGCCAATGCTTGAACCAATTGAGTTACTGGCTGCAGGAGGGCATGAGGGAGAGAAAGGAGAGGGAGTGGGGAAGAGAAGCAGATGGTTCCTTTTCCTGTGTGCCTGACCAGGAATCAAACTGAGGACATGCACATGCGGGCCGAGGCTCTATCCACTGAGACAACCAGCCAGGGGTCAGTGTCATGGGGTCAGTGTCATTTTTTAATCTTTTGAGAATTACACTTGGAACCTGCAATGCCTGAACCAAAGAGAGTCTGTGAGCTACCTTCAGAAGCCATGGCTTTCAAGTTAGCTGGGTACAGCAAGGATTTTATGAATTGAGACTCCTTCTCCTAAAGGTCTTTATTGGAAAGAATGGTGTTAAAGGAGAGATAAAAAAAAATATACATCCATAGCGCTACTGTCATTCATAAGGCCAAGTCTCAGAATACTTCCATATGCAGAACCAGGGACTGATTAAGTAAAATTTTCAACTTCCTATGCAAATTCACTAGTGAGCTACCTTTAGTATGGAATTTTATACACAACTATCTGGGGGTTCCTAGTTATATAGTGGTCCTATCCATACTCTCCCTCAACAAACATATACATTGTAGAGGCTCCAGATGAGACGAGGCTAGAGGGACAACCCCACACCCACCCATATTGACAGCTAGAGACACACCTGGCTGTCATCAAGCAATATAGAAACTCATGAACTAAGACCTTTGAACTAAGATCCCTGGTTGTCATCAAAGTTAGCAGGGATGAGATGACCTGTCACACCTGGGATCCTTAGAGATTTGGCAGTGGCACAAGGAAAGCTGACATCAATCACAGCGAGGCCAGTCTTTTGTCATCTGTCTCAGAGACCCTCTCTTCACCCTCTCCAACTTGCAAAATCCTCAAACGTAACCCTTCCTGGTGCGTACTTCCTGGAAAATAGAGTCTAACCCCTCACTTCTACAGACTCTTCCACAGAGTAGCAATAGCACTTGCCAGGTCCCCATAAAAAGCTGGCAACAAACATTTTCTTCATTTCATCAAACCTTATGAAGCTCCGTGCAGTTGAAGTAGAAGGTTTATTGCAAAGACGGAAAAATGTATTTGAATAGTAGTGTAAGAAGCAAGATGGGGAAGCAGTGAACTCCCCAGTGAAACCAAGGAGATTGCTGGGATACATGATTCAGAGGACATGGAGGGAGAAGGTGCCCTGCCTTGCAGTGAGGAGTGCTGGGCATTTCATGAGCATTTCCCAGTCCCGGGGGCCACCTGTGTACTTTTGAGGGGCACATCAAACACTGAAGCCTACTGTGTGGCCCACCCCTCTTTACATGAAGCATAGGGAGCTCATATTGTTATTCTTTTGGGGAATAGAAACAACTATATATATTTTTTCCATTTGGGAATCTTTATGTGAAGACTTTATGTAGTTTTTCCTCCTCTACTTTCTCTTTTAAAACTTAAAATACAATGTTAGTGTAGGGGTTATAAGTAAAAGGATCTTGCTTGTACATTTTCTTCATGTTTCTTACTGTCAAAAGAAATTGATATTACGTACAGGACGGAGGCCATCCTTTTTAACTGATTGGAAGGAGAGAAAGGTGACAGAAGTTGTTACTTTGAAGATGACATACTTCACATCTATTTACTTTGGCCTTTGCAGGAAAAGGGTCCATGCCATCTCTTTAGGATGATTTAGCTTACTCTCCTAGAGTACCATAAGGTAGGTTGGAAATGTGGTTTATAAAATTAGCATGCTAATTACTGAATGAGCAGTAATTTTATAAGCATGTGGCTCATAAAACTCTTGCATGTTAATTACTGAATGAGCATTTTCTTAATTTGCTTTAACTCCTAGCTTTCATAGCCACCACCATCACTTCTCCATTATGATTGTTGCTTTTGGAATATGATATTCCCAATCCCATATCACACACACGCGCACAGGTACACGCACACATGCACACACACACTCTAGGGCCCCTCTCTCCAGAGCCACGGTGAAGTACAATAGCAGCAACACTCACCTCACCATTCATAGTACACTGCTATACTGTTATTGCATACAAGTCTTTAGAATAACATATAAATGTCCATTTAGGTGATTTGGTACCAAAGCACTTCTCACATCTATTATCTCATTTAATCCTTAAAACCACCCTCTGGTGTAAGCACTGTTTTTAGCACTATTTTATAAGGGGAGAAATTCAAGTTCAGAAAGGTTAAATTACTTTCCCAAATTCAAGGTGGGAGAGTTGGAGGCTTGACCTAAGACTTCTTTACTTCTTTTTATTTATTATTTACATATAATTATATACATTATATATTATTATTTATTATGTATTCCTATTTTATTCAACTGGTTATTATCTTTTGCTTTTCCTATTTATTTTAATATTCAAATTGTCCCTAATTGGGCCAGTGGCTGCCCCTTTAAGCTGGTCCTATGTCCTTTTGATATGTCCCTCTTATTTTTTCAGCCTTTCTGTACTTCTATCACAAAACAATGTTCCAAGCTCATCCTGTCTTTTCCTGGCCCCAGCCCAGGAATCAATTATTTTTCTAAGGAGCCCTGGGCACTTTTGTACAGGATGCAATTTAGAAACCCAACACCTGCAGCTAGTTGTGCGCACTGTACTTGGATGCAGTTGCTTCCAGGCCCTCAGTGAACAGAACTCAAGAGAAAAGTCTACAATACTGATATGAATATCTGTATCTATAGATATATAGAAAATCAAACATACAACCATACACACATATATATATTCATATATCTAAACTTAAAAATGAGCTTATATCAATACCTTAACTGCTAATTAATTACCTCAGAGTCCATTCTACTCTTCCTTCTTTCCATAGTTTTAACTCCCATCCCAGGAGTGGGGAACCTGGAAAATAGTAAACATGCTGTGGGTAATGTTTCCTGACCCTTAAGGATCATTGTCCTCTGTTGTCTGATGTTCAGTATCTTGAACATTATTGTTTCAAACAGTTATTGTCCATTTTTTGGCTGTTTCCAGTGTGAGAGTAAATTCAGTCCCTTTTGTTCCATCTTAGTTGGAAGCAGAGATCTAATATTTTTCAATGTTTTTAAATATCTTGTTATGAAAACCTGCATGGGCATATTATAAAGTGAATTTGCTGTTTAATGCCTCAAGCATACCTTCTGAGACCTCCCAAATTCTCCTATTAACACTCTCATATTCCATATTTATTTGTTAGATTATTTGATCAATGACTTTGTCCCTCATAGACTGAAAGCTCAATGAGACATGGCATTAGCTATGTTTTTTTGTTTTGTACATCATTGTCTTTCAAGCTTCTAGTATGTACCTTTTGTTCAACAGGTCTTTAATAAAGGAATGAATTTGCTCTGTCAGCAAAACTCATAGCTGTTCTTAAGGGAACTTTCACACTTCCGTATTTGATGCTTCTGTGTGCCTTTACAGTGTCAATCTATCATTTTCCCAGTCTATCAGAGATGGAGAATGTGGGCAAAGGGGTGCTTTGTGTTAGAATTGCAATACTGTGATTTATGCCTTCCACTGAAGAGGAAGGACTGACTGCTGGGGTCCTGGCAGGTGGGCTCCAGGAGCTGATGAAAGTCAAGGGTCTCCCCAGGTAGGACAGCCAGACGCTGCACAGAGGACACTGAGCAGAGTTGTGTTGCTGAAGTATTGTACAATTTTATTTGAAAATCCTGTTTTGTTGTTGAAAGTGATTTCTCACTGGGTAAAAGGCGAAGACAGATAGTTACGACAACGTCCAGCATGTAGTACTTGATATGGACTATTCACCGCTGACACTTCAAAAGACCACCAGAAAAACCTGTCCATCAAGCAAAGCTAAATGTATTAGCTCTACAGTAATACAGACAATGCCTCCTGGACAGAATCTTATTAGAGATTCAAAATTGAAAAATTAAGGAAGGGTATGACATACTGAACAGGAAAATGGACAATGGTCAGCCTGTATGTAAAGATAGAACCTGCTCTACCACCTTTGCATTAACTAGCCCAGGAAGCCAAATCACATCTCTAGTAGCAGTTGGCTCAAGATGGTCAGGACTGGTCAGTGACTGACAGCTCTTCTCATTTTGCCCCACCCTTCACAACTCTGGACCAGACAAAGACAAAGATGCTCCTCAGACCAATCTCATAGGATGCCTTGCTTCTACTTAGCCCACTTCCAGTTTCTCCAGGACAACTTCCAATCAGAGCATATCTAAGAACTTCCTTCCTATATATAATTATATTTATATATATTATTTTAGCTTTATCATTCCTCTGCCTATGCTTAGTCTCTGCCAAGTGCAACTGATGGTGGGTAGCTCCCTTGCTACAGCAAGCTTTGAGTAAATATCCCCCGTTCTTATCTGGGTTCCTTTCACTTATTTCCGCGGAATTTCTGAGGTTTTTAGAGTCTGGGCTGAGATTTCAAGGCAAGTCTTGAAAAGCAGGGACTAGCTGAAATGGCAGAGTTTATGACATAATGCTCCTGGAAGGCATGGCAAAGTGAGAGTCTTGAAGTACTCACTTGATGAGAAGTTAGTCTTGACTGCAAGCAGCTTAATAGGCTCATAGTCTTATTTTCCAGGCACCAGTATTCCTTGGAGCAAAGAGCTAGGCTACTTTTGTTTGCTCTCGGCGATATTTAACATAGGAACAGAAAAGCATGCCTGGTATCAGAATTAGTAAGCACAAAGATAGGGAATTAGGTTGGTTTCAGTTTTGGGGATTGATAAGGAAGAAAGTTCATTTTGAAGTTCATCTTTCTTTTTTGATTCTTTACCCAACCTAGATAACATGGCCAGTCACTTGAATAACATCCTTGTTAGCATAAAACCTTCCTTAGCTGTGTCCTGTTGTACCAGACTACAGAGTACTAAACCTGGATTAGTTCGAACAATTTGTGATAAAATTGTTTGCATCTTTTCTTTCAACAACTATCTGTTGGTTGGTAGCTATGAGGATACGTGAATTTAAGTGCTGAGGACAAGTTAGGGCTCAGAAGAAACAAGCACATGATTGGTTCACAATGTCTGCTTATGGGCACAGGTGGAGGGAAGGTGGTGAAAGTATAACGTTTATACTTAAGTCTTAAAAATTTAGATCTCTATTGAGCTTTAGATCCACACAGCCAACCACTCACTGGGTAACCTTATCTGGATGCTCTACAACCACCACATGTCTAAACTTGAAATTATAATTGCTCTCCTTCACTAAAGTTTGCTAATCGATCCATCAGATTAGCCTCATGATTCTTGTCAGCACTGTTCTAGGCAGTATTACCATGGTTCACATTAGCACTCAGTTCAAGATAAACCCTTTTTGCAATCTGGCTGAAGAGATTTGTTCTGACTGTGAAATTATAGGCATCAAAATGGGGATGAGGGAAGAAGCTGATGGAAATCCTACCTCCTAAAATCTTACGTATTTCACATTTTGTGGCCAAGTGCAGAAGTGAGGTCAGAGGGAAAAATTCAACCAGTACTTGACTAGTGCAGGTACAGTAATAGAAGGTAACGAAACTTTAAAAACTTTTGGATTCATTTTTTTTACAATATACTATAATATTTAGTTTACATATATCTGCCCATCTCCATTGACTTCTTTTTATTTCCAATATTTTAACTGTCAAATGGTCACTGGGAGAGAGCCTTACTTATGTGAAGAATTACTGTGTCAATTCTAAATAGCATAGTATCTGAGTTAATGCAAAAAAATGCTCCCTGATAGAAACAAGGTACAAAGCTAATTAATGTCTTAATAAAACTGAGGGAGTCTTGCCTGACTAGGTGGTGGCGCAGTGGATAGAGTGTCGACTGGGACATGGAGGATCCAGGTTTGAAACCCCGAAGTCACCAGCTTGAGCCCAAGGTCGCTGGCTTGAGCAAGGGGTTACTAGGTCTGCTGCAGACTTCCCCCCCCATTAGCTTAGCCACCCTCCCACCCCGTCAAGGCACGTATGAGAAAGCAATCAATGAACAACTAAGGTGCCACAAGGAAGAATTGATGCTTCTCATCTCTCTTCCTTCCAGTCTGTCTGTCTCTACAAACAAAAAAAAAACAAAGAAACAAACAAACAAAAAACTGAGGGAGTCTCTCCTGGTAGCCAGGATTACTGTTTCCTAGTAGAAAAACTGGTAGAGAAGATTGAGTCCTTATAATAAATTCCATAACAGCAGCTTAACTGTAAATGATTTTTTAAAAATCACTTGATTGTGCAAACTAGTTAGAGCAGAAGTATTTTAATGATATTTCAAGAACTTAATGTCAACCATCAGTGTCCAATAAGTGATACGTCTGGAAATATGATGGTCTTTTGAGCCAAAATCTCTTAGGCTTTGCATAAAATCTGGATTTTCATTTTTACCATGCACACATTATATAAATTTCTGGTATTTGTGATAGAGGAAAAGAAGATAAATTAAATACAACTTGATATGCTGATAAATGAGTAAAATGTTAAGATGTTAAATTTATTGTTTGCTTATTGAGAGAAAGTGAATAATTTACTTAAGGAAACCAATTTTACTTAAAGAAAGGGCAATATTTTAATAAGCAAAGAGGGGAAAGAATATATTCTGAAGTAAGAACAGCATCACTGGAATGAAAATTTAATGTGCCAAAGTAACTACTTTGAAGGGGAAAGCACTTACCTGAATGGAAAATTTTGTTACATTTCCGTAAAATCCCAACTTTATCTTCATTCTTATCTGTTTATTCATTTAACTAATATTTATTGAGTACCCACTCTGTACTGCATTGTGCGAGGCACTGGCAATATGCCAGTGAATAAGATAGTTTCTTCTTTCATAAATACTACAGTTAATCAAATTTTCACTAATTGATTAATTCATGCATTTGTTATATGAGGTTTAGCTATGTGTGACAGGAACTTGAAATAACAAGGGTTTAAACAATTGCCTCATGTAAATATAGATCATCCAGACCTCAGACTATGGCTCCATCATCTTGAAAAATCTTAAGTTCTTTTATCTTGCATGCATTTAGCTTTTTGAGTCTATTTCCTGTCACTTAACATAATGTGTTCACATACATAATGTTTGTATCAACAGCTTCTTTTATCTTTGAGTAGTTTATTTATTCCCCAGTAGAGGGATTTGGGGGTTGTTTCAAGATTTTAGCTATAAATTTGCTATAAATATTGGGTCATATTGTTAAGTATTATATTGGACTTTATAGAAGCTGTGAAATGATTTTTATAGTGGCTGTTCCATTTTGCATTCCTACCAGCAATGTATGAGAGTTCCGATTGCTCAGCATTCTCATCAGCATTTGGTGTTGTCATTTTTTTAGCCATTCTATTAAGTGTATAGTAGTATCTCATTGTGGTTTAATCAACATTTCATTAATTACTAATGATGATGAGCATTTTTTATGTGCTATTTGTCATCTGTTTATCTTTCTTTTTTTTGGTAAAATGTTCGAATCTTTTGCTCATTGAAAATTTTTGGTTGTTTTCTTATTGTTGAGTTTTGAGAGTTCTTTATATATACTGGCCACAAGTCCTGTGTCAGGTATATGATTTGCAAATATTTTATACCAGTCTATGTTTGTCTTTTGATTTGCTCAACAGTTTTGTTTGCAGAGCAAACATTTTTAGTTTTGATAAAGTCCATTTTATATATTCTTTTAAGGATTGTGCTTTGTGTCTTAAAATTGAATTTTTTATATGTTAAAAAATATTTAAAAGAGTAAATTTGAATACTCTCAAGAACAATAGAGTATTTACAAATAGTACATTAGCTATATTTCCTAAATGTGACATTTAGGAACAAATTAGACATTTTGGAAAAACAAGAATAAATTAGATAATTTATGCCAGCAGAACCAAATTGGTACTATGATAAAGATCTACTGATACTAATTGTTAAAAATAGAAATAAAGTGTTTTAGGTTTTGTACAACAGTAGCATGTCAATACATAAAATTAAATGCTTCATGAGTATTTCAAATACCCATTCAGCTATTCACCTATTTATTTATTTAAAAAATTTATTGAGCACCTTCTATGAACCAGGCACAGTGTTCTAGATGGGAGTACACAGATAAATATGACAGGATATAGAAATTTGGACAAAGTAAACAGATTATGATATAATATGGTAAACGCTATGGTTGGCATATGTTCAAAGTAAACTATGCTTCTTTTTGCATATGTAGTGGTTTCATCACACTAATCTCAGTTTACAATTATTTATTTGTGTGACTTGATTTAACGTTTGTCTCTCCCATGGTGTGCTCCAGGAGTATAAATATGATACATGTTTTCTTCATTGTGACTGACACATAATAGGAATTGGATTAATAGTCACTGAATAAATAAAGTGCTTGCTATTGGAGTACAGAAAGAGGAGGAGTTGCTAATTCTGGCCCTGTCAGTTTTGAAGGCTTTATAAAAAAACGGTGGTATTTTAAGTGAGGCTTCAGCAGAGATAGGAATTGCCAGTGGGGGTGGGGCTGGTAAAGGAGAGAAGGGCAGCATCCCAGTCCTCTACAGTCTTAGCGGCAGGCATGTGAAGTCACATAATATGTGTGCAAAGGACAAAAGGTTGCAGGGGGCAGAACCATCCTGTGCAGGGAAGTGTGAAGGCAGCAGATGAGGCAGACATGGAAGGCTGAGGTCTGGCAGCGAAGGAAAGGCCATGCCAACCAGGTACCAGGTCTGAACTTCATAGCCACGGAATTGGGGGAACTGAAAGATTTTAAGCTTTTAAGTGACATTAAGTGACCTTTGTCATTCTTAAGGAGAAAGGGCAGCATTGTGGTGGAAGAGATGGAACAGCTAAGGCAGTTGCTGACAGCTGCTAAGGAATGATGAGGCTGTGCAGGGCGGCCTCAGAGGAGGCTGAGGAGGAGCCGACCCGAGAGCTACCTTCGGAGACAGAACGCAAGGGGTTTGGTGACTGATGAGATCCGAAAGGTGAAGCAGAAGGAAGATTTAATATTTTAGCTCTTCTGATGGATGCCTAAAGAGTACTGCGTTTGGAATGAAGATGTTTTTACACAATATTCCTGGATAATAAGTGTTACATGTTCTTGAGAAAATATGATAAAATATGAAGAAGAAAACTTAAAAAAAAAATCGCCTATTATCCCACCACACAGAGAAACCCCTGCCGACATTTTGAGTGCTTATCTTTCTATCACTTTTTAAAAATACATTAAAAAAAAGAGATACTGCCCTGGCCGGTTGGCTCAGCGGTAGAGCGTCGGCCTAGCGTGCAGAGGACCCAGGTTCGATTCCCGGCCAGGGCACACAGGAGAAGCGCCCATTTGCTTCTCCACCCCTCCTCCATGCTTTCCTCTCTGTCTCTCTCTTCCCCTCCCGCAGCCAAGGCTCCATTGGAGCAAAGATGGCCCGGGCGCTGGGGATGGCTCTGTGGCCTCTGTCTCAGGCGCTAGAGTGGCTCCGGTTGCAACATGGCGACGCCCAGGATGGGCAGAGCATCGCCCCCTGGTGGGCAGAGCGTGGCCCCTGGTGGGCGTGCCGGGTGGATCCCGGTCGGGCGCATGCGGGAGTCTGTCTGACTGTCTCTGTTTCCAGCTTCAGAAAAATTAAAAAAAAAAAAAAAAAAAAAAAAAAAAAGAGATACTAAGGATTCTATCTCCACCAGGAACTGAGTCTCATAAACTTCAGTTATATATTGAACTTCATTTTGAACCCAAATATTAAGTTTTTTCCTAAACTATGAGCTGATTCAATTAAAAAGGAATCAGGTGAATCTTATCTTCCCTGGAAACTAAGTAAGTGGCAGCGATGACACCCAGGACATGCCCTCATGAGTACCATATTCTAACTCAGAGTCACTGAGAGTTCCAGGTTCAGTTTGGATAATTCACGTTCAATTCATTTAACCCCGCAGGGAGGCAGCTCCGCATGACACCTCGCGTGTCCAAAGCTCTAAAGGAGGGCTGGTTATTCTTGCCCACTTGAACCCGGAGCTTATGTAAACCTGCGCACATACACTAAGAGAAAAACTGTCTGAGGACCAGAAGCTCTTAACCAAAAAATACGTAATCCGAGGTCCTTTCAAACAGAGAGAACGGGAAGGGAGTTTAAAAAAGAAAAAAAAAAAAAAGAGATTTTTACGTTCAGAGGGTGTAGGGGCAGGAGATTCAAAGAATACAAAGTCCAAGGAGGAGTCTGAGGAGTTTCCAAGAAGGATAAATGTAGCCACTGGGGCGGGCTGTCCTCGAGAAGGCAGCTCTGCAGCCAGGTGCCTGGAGAGGTGGGACGCTCCCCCGCCCCGGGTCGCCAGCTCTCGCTCCCAGGTGGCCCTACGGAGTCCTTCCTCCAGACAGTCCCTAGTCACCCCGTCCCCGCCAGCCCTCGGCGGTGCTCGGATAGGAGGAAGTTAGGGGCCGGGCTCCGCTTCCACTCTAGCCCTCTGGATTGAAAAGTGCAGGAGAGCCAAACAAGATTTAAAACAAGAGAAAAATCAATACCTCATGAGAGGCTGGGAGGAGGAGAAGCTTTACTGGGGGAAATGGTGTGGCAGAGGGTGGGAGAATTACGTCCACCAAAACCCACAGCCGAATTCCCACTTGCTCGCGAAGACCTGCGTTGCAGACCGGCTTCCCCGTGCACCATTCGCCCGCAGCCGAAGTCCGCTACTGCAAACGCCAAGCGGGCGAGGTCTGACCTGGCGCCGGGGCTCCACTTGCTATTCCGCTCGGATTCTAAAGTTCACGGGTTCCGCGCGGCCCGGGGTGTCGGGAAGCTCGGGTTGGCAGGGGCCATTTCCCCCGCCTGACTTTCCACCACCCTGCTGAGAGCCCCGGGAGGCGGGCGGCTCAGGGGGCGCTCGCAGGAAGGAACCGCTGCCACCTGAGCAAACACTGTCCGTCTTGGACGCTCCCTGGGAACGGGCTGCACGGGCAGGTCTCTGACCCTCCCGGGTCCGCTCGCCGGCCTCGGCTCACTCACCCGGCCGGCCCGGGCACAGGCGGGCGCCCCGCGGGGCCCGGCCGTCCGCTCCAGCCGGCCAGAGTTCCCGGACTTGGCACCCAGGCTGACACTTGGGGAGTTGGGGCGGCACGCCCGCCCCGGAGTGTGCCCCGCAGAGGGCTCGCCTGCCCCGCAGAGGGCTCGCCTGCCCCCGCGCGCTGATTGGACCCGCGCCCTGTGAGGTCGGAGCGGCCCGCGGCGGCCGCAGGCGGCGACGAGTGCCCGGCGCGAGTGGGAGTGGCGCGCGCTCCCCTCACGCCCCTCGCCTCTCCCCACCGCGTGCTCCCTCCCTCTCTCCTCCTCCCGCCCGGCTCCCTCCCGCCCCCTCGGCCCCGGCCGCGCGCTGGCGGGACTCCGCATTGCACACTCAGGGGGCGCCGCAGTGTTCGTGGGATGGGGCGGCAGGCTGCCGCTGGCGGCTGGAATCCGCACGCAGCCCGGGTAAGTAGAGGCGGGCTTCCCGGGAGAGCACAAAAGGACATGGGGGTGGTGCCAGCGGCCCGAACTACTGCGGAGCCGGGGCCAAGCGGGGAGCGGGCTCAGTCCCTGGAGCTGCCCATTGCGGAGACAGCTCCCCGGGGCCGAGGAGCCGGCTCTTCGCCTCTGCATCGGCTCCGGTGCTGCCTCGGAGTGGGCAGCCGGCGCTGCGCGCAGCCTGGGCAGGTCCGGAGGGGCGTGTGTGTGCGTGTGTGTAGTGCCGGCGCGCCGCGAGGTGGGATGGAAATGTCAGGGGCAGCCAAGTCCACCGCCGGAGGAGTCCTTCCCAAGAGTAATTCAGCACCTTCCCAGGGCCGAGCGTTCGTCTACCGGGAACTCTAGCCAGAGGGAGTTCTCGGGCGGCGAATGCAGCGCCCCACATGTTGCTGCGGGGTGGGCGGGGGTGGGGGCGGCCGTGGCCTGCCTGCGCCCACCCGGAGCCTCTGCCCAGGTGCAGTGTGCTGGGGCGCCTCCAGCCCTTGCGAGGACTCTCCATGCCCCCCGACCACCCACCCGAGCGGCTCGGCAAGGGGCCTTCCACCCACTGAGCCTGGGCTTCGCCTGGTTTGACTTGGCGACTTGGTTTTCTCTTCGGTAACAGCAGTTGGGTTGATTTATATTTGGCTAAAAGTCAGTTTTAGCCTAAAGCTCTCTGTTGGTGTTTCTGACTTCGCTCGGACCCCCACCACAGTCTTAACAGTTCTCCTTCTCTCCCCACCCTCAGCTCCTCAGTATTGACCCTGCTCCTCCCTGCGGGATCCAAAACTTGATGTTTGACATGATTATATCCGGCTTGGCATCTTAAGTATCACAATCATTTTTCATTTCCTCGAGGACTACAAGACTTGTAATAATTTTTTTGATGAGGGTTTGGGGGAGAGAGAAGCAGATTTTTGGTAATGACTTTTTGGCAGAATAGCACTGATCTCCCAGAGCATATGACAAAAAGAATGTTAAGCTTCTCCCTTTGGTAACCTACCCAAGGTGTGACCTCCAAAATTCAATTTTCTTTGTGGGAGGCTAGGGAGTTTAGATTCTCCAGGGGGAAGCTATTTATTGTTAAATTGACTTATGGTGACACACACTGGGTTCTGCTCTCCTCTGGCTAGCCATTGCAGAAGCCATGATATTATTAGAGTAATTCCCTTAAAGCCATTACATTTTCTTTTGAGTGAGAGAACTCCAGGTAGCAGCTTAAAATTTTGGATCTGCAGCTTATTTCTCTAGAAGACATTAATGGTTACTGTGTCTGTGCTCACGTGTACCAAGTTTGCAAAAGATATTTGTGCAATCGTCCATGAAATGGCTTAATGTCCATTTATGTTAAACTCATTTAAATGTAAAACATCTATCTGTTTTCAATTTTAGTTTCCACCTTGACCAAAGCATCAGAGTTGAGACAGGACCTAAAGAGGCTTCCTTGTTTAAACAGAGGTTTTACAGAACTCTGGTACCTAGAGCGCACAGTAAGCATCCTGAGCGTGTAGGCACACAAAGGCTGTTAAATTTGTGAATTGGTTCCTTGGGTTAAAAATATCAGAAATGCTTCTAGACAAAAAAGATAGCTATGATTCATGGTCTATATTTTGAAACTATTGACAGTCTTTGAATGTTTATATGACAGAATGCATAAATGGGCTGATTACAAGCAAATAGTGCCACGTAAAACACCATACAATATATTGCTTTATGCCGTACAAATTACATGGCATATTGAGATCTGCTGTTAAAATGACTGCGAGGAAGTCATGTTTTTATCACCCCCATTTTACAGGTGGAGCAACCGAGGCTCTCAGACATTAAGTGATTTTTCCAAGCGGAATAGCAAAGTTCCAGTCAAGTCCCCCTCCACCCCCAATTTCTTCCCTCCCTTGCTCTTCGCTCCCTCCCACCCTCCCTCCCTTCCTTTATGCTGGGGCATATCTTTGATATCTTTCTATTTCTAATTTTTGCACCTTTTTTTTTACTATTCAACCCATGGCTTTGGGACCATTATGTGTCATTTGCAAAAGGCTTTTGCTCCCTGCTAAATATTGCTTAGTTCCCGCCAAGGTGTGAGCTAAGAAAGATTTTAGAAGAATGCTAATGACGGTTTTAAAGAACTACCCTTTTCAAAGGGGTATATTATTTTTACTAATTAGTTGTTAAATATACAAGGAATCAAAACACTAAAGAATGATGTACTAATGGTAATATTTCAGGAAATCAGGTGACTAATAGTGGCAGAGATGTTTGAGAGACATGTAAGTCTTCTACATTATAAGCAAATTATTCATAAACTCTATAGATAATTATAATGAAGCTCCAATAAGTGCTTATTTTATTAGTGCTACTCTTATTTTAAATAGAGTTGACAAAACAGATTACTTAAATAAACCCAGAATTCTTCTAGGAAAAAACAAAACACCTACTTATCAAAAGTTCTGAAATCCTCATTACCTAGTGTACAAATGCAACAGAAGACATTGATTAAAGAGAAATCATGTTTTTACTTGCATTGCTAGTAGGAGCCTATCTGATTACAGTAGTACCCTTCTTATCTGCAGTGTGCATGTTCCATGAGACCCAGTGGATGTCTGAAACCATGGGCAGTACCAAACTCTATAGACTATGTTTTTTTCATATATATATATATATATATGTCATATATATGATAAAGTTTAATTTCTAAATAAAGCATAGCAAAAGATGTACAACAGTAATAAAATAGAGCAATTATAACAATATGCTATAGTAAAAATAATATGAATGGCTTTGGAGTCATTATTACATAAAATAAGGGTTACATGATTACAGATACTGTAATAGCAAGGCAGTCAATCAATCTGCTAATCGAGAGAACTACTAAGTGACTAATAGGCAGGGAATGTATACGGTGTTGATATGCTGGACAAAGGGATGATTCATGTCCTAGGCAGGACAGAGCAGGACTGTGAGGGATTTCATCATGCTTCAGGATAGTATGCAATTTAAAACTTATGAATTATTTATTTATGAAAATTTTCATTTAATATTTTCAAACTGTGGTTGACCGTGGGTTACTGAAACTGAGAAAAGTGAAAGTGCAAAAGGGGAGAGTGTAATGTATTAATTAAAACTCATTATTTTAAAATATTTTCTTGGAAGATCATTGCTCACAATATTTGTTTTTGACATTGCATACTATTTACTAGGATGAATAGAATTATTTTGTGTACATTAATATCGGTAGGTATTGAGTTTACTAGTAGTAAATCATAGTTAAGTAGATGGACTTTGGGTTCAAGTCCTGGCTTCACATATACTAACCATGGGACTTAAGAAAGTGGTTGTACCTCTCTTTGCTGTAGTTTCCTTATATGTAAAGCATGAATAATAATGGCACCTAACTAATACAGATTTTCAATTTATTCATGCAGCAACATTTAATGAGCATCTACTGTATGACAGCATTGCTCTAGGTGCTAGGGTTACGCAGACAGATTCCTTGCCAATGAAGGTTACAGTCTAGTGCCTGCAAGTTAATAACAATAACATGATGTATGTTAAGTGCATAGCATGGAACATGACAGACACCTGGTAGATGCTTGATGAGTGTTAACTTTTGGTATCTTGCATTTAGGAAATCGAACATTCAGGAAATGTTCGCTGGGTGCCTAGCAGATGCAATACAAATTGGAGTATATACTGATGAGTGATAGATATTTCCATTCCATTCCATTCCATGCCATTCCATGCCATTCCACGCCATTCCACGCCATTCCACGCCATTCCACGCCATTCCATATTCTAATGGTGGAGGGAACTCTAAAGAAAGACATGAAGTACATATCAGTTCTCTAAAAGAGAATTCAAATGCAGACATGTCAGGGGAAAAAATGGAAAGAATACTTAAATTACCCATAGGAATGTGGGGAGTATATGAATTTCCTTATGGGAACTTATGAAAAATAAAGGTCTTGTATTCAAGCTCTTTGAAAACACATAGAAAAAGAAGAAAATAAAAATAAAGAATGCTTACTTAGATACATGAAATGGAAAGGAACATTTGAAGAGTCAGGTTATTAAATTGAGCCCATAAAGGGTGAGAGATCCCAGGTACACTAAAAATGAGATAACAAAAATGAATTTGAAAAAAATCCTTGCAGTGGATTTCCAAGACTATGTATATAATGAAAGACTCTTAAATACTGTGAAATGAGAATTGTAGAAGCACTTGGCTTATATCTTACTAAACACATACTCCGATATAAGAAGAATATACAGTGTAAATGAATTCTGTGCTTCTGATTTTGCTGAATAATAGTTTTACACCTAGACATTCTCAAGCAGTAAACACATTGGAGGTAATATATCAGGAAGTGGCGAGTGCTCAGAATATTCCAAACCTAATCAACAGACTAGATGCAGCTAAATCACCAAGACTAGATGGCCGTCACCCAAGTGTGTTGAAGAAACTTAATGTATAAGTGATGGTTATCTAGGGTATTGGCTGGCATCCTTGGGGGGATCTCATCAGGAAGGATTTCAGGGAGGACCCTGGATCCAGCCATCAAACCAGATCCACGTCTCTGTGGACAATTGGGAGATCAGTCTTTAAAGCAAACAGAGATTATAGCAAATAACAACTAATTTTGTATAAAAGGAGAATAATACAGTGAAAGGAGATAATATGTTTGCAGCTACAGAAAATGCGGTATTTTTAAACTTTCCAAAAGCCTGACCAGATTTCAAATTCTAGTTCCTTCCCTACTCATGGCCTTCTCTGTTTGGCGGAGCAAGAAGAAACAAAGTGTGGATAAAAAGACACTTCTCTGAGTGACAAATAGGCTCTTCTAGGAAGTAGTTTGGGGATGGTTTTATTTAATTTTATAAATGTATATAGGTGGTGTGCAGTCCTTACGCATAAGCAAAAACCAAACTGATAAAGTTGAACCATAGGAATAACTTACAAGAAAATCTAAATGGGAATAAAAATAATAGAAGATTCAAGTCAAAATGGAAGATTGAAGATACTTAGGAAAAGCAATGGCAAACACATTTATAAGAGATGGTTTTAATTCTGTTTCCATCAGCAGTCAACAGAGCTCGATAATATTTTCTCAGCTCTCTAAAAAATAAGTGTGGTAGCAAGTTAAAGCCAGTATTAAGAAAAGTGTAAGGTATATAATTCTATACTAGTGTGATACCATTTAAAATGAGTAGTTGAGTAACTTTATGTAAATCTTCTCTACTTATTTGTTCATAGAAAGAAATGCCAACATATTAACAGTGACTATCTCTAGGATTTATGGCATTGCAAATGTTTTTATTGTTTTCCTACAGATTTTCCAAATTCTCTAAAATGAACATGTATTGCTCTTACAAGAGAAGGTGCTCTGAAAATAAGATGTAGTATTATAACTTCCAATTTTATAAGTCTAACTATAAGAAAAGCTCATCTGCATATCATTTCTATGTTTTCTACAAACCTGTAATTGAAAATTTTACTTGTGTTTTCTCCTGAATTCCCTATATGTGAAAGGCAACATGTTTAAATATGTTTTTATTGTCTTTGGTGTTCGGGAAAAGTGTGCTGTCTTCAGATAGTAAGAACTGAGAAATTGAAAGGTGTTCCTTTTTTTCCATAACTATCAGGATATGAAGAGCCAACTTAATGGAAGGACTGCTGAGTTCTTTCTAGCGTATAAGCCCCTTGAGGTTAGGGACCAAGGCTGTCTCTTTCTATTCTGACTCCATAATGCTTACCTACATGCCTGGCACAAACAGTCTCCCAATACATACATTGAATGTTTTTGAATTTAATGAAAGGGCTGAAAGCTCTCCTAAACTTCACAGAGATTTGAAATAAGAAGAGATCTTAGAGCCCTTTTTATCTTCTGAAGTCCTATGATTCATTCAAGTCTTAATTTAATTGTGATCTGTAAGTCATCCTTACATTCTTTGTACCATGTAGGAACTAGGCCACAAAAATGGTTTGTGTTGCTCATCTAGGATCCTCTGGCTTATTCCCAAGTTTCGATCCAGGTCCTGCCGCCTGCTTCCATCTCTTAGTTCACATTCTTGTGTATTTGGACTGGGGTTTTATTTCTTTCCTTGGCTCTGGATTTTACTTTTCTCTGGCCTTGGATTCACCACCTTTCTTCCCTGCTTTAGACCCTAGTGCATGTGATCCCAGTGAGCTCTGGCCCTTCCTGGTAAGCTACAATCTTTGCAAGAGAGAAATTTGTACCACAAATTATTAAATGTTAACAACTGAATATTAACAGCAGATCTCTAGAGGAAACCTGTGAGTCACTTTCAATTGTTTTCCAACATCTGCTTAATAAGGTGCTGTGCTCAAAATATGCAGGAATATCCCTTGTATTGGCAGAAAGAATCTTAACAGAGGAACAGATGAATTTATCTTATTATATAAAATCTGTTATATATGTTGATGCATGCAACTCTTATTGTTATTCCTGAAATAAGACAGACATGAAGGAACCAGGTGAAAGTACTCAATGATTAAGCAATGGCCAGGATTGTGGTGAGGAGTTGGGGGAGGTGGCTATTATCTGATGACAGAATATAAAGAAAAGAACTTTGGGTTGGTAAAACAAAGACTCATGGGATAGAACTCTTGTCTGCACATTATGAGGTTGCTGCAATCTTCTTAGATTCAAGTAGTCTGGCTCCAAGACTACTATTGGTCACACATGACACAAGTTTAAACAGAGGCTACATGTCAGGGACCACTGTTTGCCACCAGACATTTCTTTGTGGATGCTTAGCAGCTCCTGTAGCACAGTTCAGGAGTGAAGAAATAAGATCCCCATTGGACAGGTGTGGGAACCACGCTGGCTTAGGAGCTGATATCTCTTATAACAAGGTTCTATAGACAAAAGCTTCCAAAATCCTATAAGCTATATTCAGAATTTCTAGACTCACGGTCCCTCAGAGATGCCCAAGTATGATGTCTCCATCAGGTAATTTTAGTTTTCTCTCAGTCTACCAATTAGGGAGTCGTAGTTATAACTGGTGACTAGCTACCATGCTACCAGTCTAGTTGACATTTTTACCCTAATTAAGTTGCTTCAAAAGAAGAGCTGAACAGATATAGGAAGTCAAATTCTCATGCAAACACTCTCTATATCAAACTGGATTATTTTACATGAAAATAAAAAACTAGAACACATCTGTTGATACTGGATTTTAGACAGAGAACAATGAGCTCAAACACTACTTTCTCCTGACCTGCAGTCCACATACTCTCTCTTTTGCCAAGAGAGGTTGAAGGCTAAAATTAAAAATAGGTTCAAAAAGTATCTTGGCGTATGCATGAATGATTACCACATAAAGAATGGGTTGTTAGGTGAAATAAAATTATTGAGTGTGAAATCTTCATATTTTGATAGACCTTTTAGAAGCCATAGCTATAAGAATTCATAATGCCATGATTATCCTATCCCTGCCATTTTTTGAAATCGATTATTACTTGAATTATAAGCATTCTAAATGATTAAATAACAATATAGTTAATGTGTTTGAGTGGTAGGATTTTGGGTGAACATTTAAAAATATACCTTTCAATATTTTTATGCCCTGAAAAGCAGGAGAAATAAAGATTGATTTTTTCTCACCTCATTTCTTTTTCTTTTTCCAGTATCAAATAGTATAATAAATTAGTAAATATATACATTATTGAAGTTTCCATCAAGACATCTAGAAATACTAGTTCTTTTTTGTCATTAAAGCAATTTAGATAATGTATACACTTACTTGCACTTATAATAGTAGCATTTATTACCATCTACTCTTTATATGTATAGCTTTTCATCTACAGGACTCTACCTGCTTGTGAGAGATCCAGTTAATTTTTCATTGGCAGAGAGGAGTGTAGAGTGAAAGTTTGAGGCCTAGAATTTCCTGTGTTATAATTCTGGCCCCACCAGTTGCCAACTGTGTGACCTTGGGCAAGTTATTTAGTTTCCTTCAGTTTAACTGGTTACCATTAGTTGGGTGACCTTTAGCAAATTAGTCACCCACTGTCGGAGCTTTATTTGCTTGAACTATAAAATCAAGGGGCTGCCCTAATTAAACTTTAAATTCCCAGATGAGTTGGAACCAACATATATTTTTGACATTTAAAACTGCTCATTAATGCTGATCTAATAAAATAGTTTTGAACAACTGAAAGGGTGGCATAATACTGGTATTTAGAACCAACTAAGCTAAGCAGACAGAGTTCTTGGCTTCTGAGACCATGAGCTCTATAGTAAATAATGTAAAAGATCTAGCACTTCTCCCTTGAATTTTTTCTCTTCTTGCTACGCTGTTCTTTGACTTAATTCTCCATGCAGAATACATTTAATTTCCTAGAAGTTTTCCATCTTGAAGGTACAAAAATTTACTTTCAAGTGTTATAAAAATATTAACACTTAAAAATAATATTCTGGCCTGACCGGATGGTGGCGCAGTGGATAGAGCGTCGGACTGGGATGCAGAGGACCCAGGTTCGAGACTCCGAGGTCGCCAGTTTGAGCGCGGGCTCATCTGGTTTGAGCAAAAGCTCACCAGCTTGAGCCCAAGGTCGCTGGCTCCAGCAAGGGGTTACTCGATCTGCTGAAGGCCCCGCGGTCAAGGCACGTATAGCAATCAATGAACAATTAAGGTGTTGCAATGCACAACGAAAAACTAATGATTGATGCCTCTCATCTCTCCATTCCTGTCTGTCTGTCCCTGTCTATCCATCTCTCTGACTTTCTCTCTGTCTCTGTAAAAAAAAAAAATTATGTATTTATGTAGTGTCTTTCCATACAAGATCAAAGGAATAGTATTAGAAGTTCATGGTTTTTCTTTTATCTATAACTTCATAGAAGAATTTTCTTTTGTGGAATTCTTTTAATTCATATTTTCAGTCACCCAAACAAATGAATTTATAGGAACTTCTGCAGCAATTCTGACTTGTTCTTGGTCAAACATGTCCTTGGCCAGGAGTGTTCTTCCATCTATTATTTCTCAATTGACAATCCTTGTTATTCTGTAAGACCTAGTTCGAATGCAATTTCCCCAAAGAAGCCCTTTCTCCTGATTTCTCCATTAGTGTAAATTTTACTTTTACTTGTACCTGTATTCTGTACTGACATCATGTCTTTTTACATTCTGGCTTATTATTTATATAATGTCTTATTTCTCTTGAATGCCAGCATGTGCATATTGTCTTGCACTGAGTAAGCTCTCATTAAATATATGGAATAGAATCACAACTTTCATAGCGAAAAAGCTATAAAGATTGAGGAGAAGGGAGGAGGAATAACAAAAGATGAGTTTAAATGGAAGGAGTAGGTTTTGTATTTTATGACAGCTGCCACTTTATTTGGTTCTCTGGATGTCCCCAAAGAACAAACAAGTACCACAAGCTGGGACCATTTTCCTCTGAGACACTTTCCTGCTGTTGTTTCCTAGGTAACTTCTGGGTAAGCTGTTGATCACCATGACCTAGGACTTGGGAAAGTTGCAAATGCCATGTTCACAGGTGGAAATCAAAAGCTGGCTTCTTTCCACTTTCCTACTAAGCTGTACTGTGCTTTTAAAAGTATTCAGATAATTTCTATTAAACAGAAAACAGAAGATCAAGGAAGAAAATAATCATTTTCTTTCCCATCACCCAGATTTAATTATTCATATGTCATATATTACTGCCTTAATAGTGTTTTTTCTCTCCTGGTTACATGGTGGCTACCTAGCTAGGAATGTAGCATACATCCAATGTATTTGATCCTTATTCTAATAGAATAAAATAGAGAACAACATATCAAACGTGGTATATATAGGTGAAGATATACAAAGTGCTTCTATGCTATTGAAAAACTCTTTCATGAATTGTCTCATAGAAGAGAATAACATATAGTTAGAGCTGTCACTTTTTAAACTGAGAACTACACACAGCTAGATCTATTTAATTTCTAACAGCCAGTGTTCTTCTTCCTGTTCTATTGTCGCAGTTTGGAATCACAGCCAGATGACTTGAAATGTTGTTTTAAGAGCAGCAGGTGAGATGTGGCTGGCTCAGCATCAACTCCACCCAGTTCTGAGAAACAACTCGGGGTTCATCTTCTACAGTTGCCAACGTTGTTATTCATGGGTGTAGGCAAGCCAGGTGAGTGGGAATAAACAGGATGAAAAAAAATTTCCCACCAAAGCTATTCAGAGGCTCAACTTTCTAAATGAAGAGAAATACATATCATATAGTGGAATAGCATTTTAAAGATAGGTATTTCTTGACTTGGGAGCTATATAGGAGAGATCTTTGCTAGAAGGGGTAATTTTTAGCGAGGCCATGCAAATTGAAGAAATGAAGAGTGTTTTAGCACCCAGAAGACATTGAAGATAAACGGGTAAACTCATTTCTTATAGCTTCTGGGCAGCTGTGACATTGCCTGAGGGTTTTAGATCTCTCCAGGAGAAGCAGCATGCTGAATAAGTTTGAACACAGAAAAGGGGAAGGAAAAGAAAGGAAGAGCTAAAGGACTTACAATAAAGAAAAGATCAGCACTTTACAATCGGTTTAAGAAAACTTTCTGATCATGTCTGATTCTGATCTGATCTGGAGGAGTCCTAAGTAAACAGATAAATTTGAAGAGAACCACCAAGCTCCATCTGCCTTCATTATCAGCTGTGTCCCCTGTCATGGCCTCCATTAAAGCCACTCCTTCGGTAAGTCAGTGTCTTGACTTACCAAGAGTCTGAAAGATCACTGTTAACAGGTTCCCCAGAGTGGATGGATATGTTTGCTAATGAATAAATCTAAGTTGCTTGATAGCCACGTGTACTGGCCAAGTAGGCAAGTAACATCGAGGGGATATCAGAGTCCAAGGGGACTGAGACGGAAGCACAGAGGAGGCAAGTAAGTTGCAGTGAGGTCAGAAAGGAAAGATGTTGGGACATTTGATTTTTTTTTTATTTCCCATTTTTAATTTAAACTTTCATTATGCTATTCAATATTTGCTCAATTATCAACCACTAATTAATTACTAGATTTTGGACAAGCCAGTTAAGTTCTTTAAATGTCAGTTTCCTCATTTATAAAATTATTGTAGATCAGCATTTCTAGAGTAGGATCTATAAGAAGAAACACTGGTCTGTGGAATATTGAAGGGAAAAAAGGTACAATGGTCAAATATGTCCAGAAACAATAGGTTAAATAATGTTTTTTTTGTTTGTTTTTTGTGTTTGTTTTTTTTTGTATATTTCTGAAGTTAGAAATGGGGAGGCAGTCAGAATCATACATGCGCCCAACCGGGATCCACCTGGCATGCCCACCAAGGGGTGATGCTTTGCCCATTTGGGGCCCTGGAGCCCTGCTCTGTTGCTGCTGGAGCCATTCTAGTGCCTGAGGCGAAGGCCATGGAGCCATCCTCAGCACTGGACTTACTTTGCTCCAATGGAGCCTTGGCTGCAGGAGGGGAAGAGAGAGAGAGAGAGACATGAAGGAGGGGGGAAGGGTGGAGAAGCAGATGGGCGCTTCTCCTGTGTGTCCTGACTGGGAATCAAACCCGGGACTAACACACACCGGGCTGACGCTCTACCACTGAGCCAACTGGCCAGGGCCAAAAATAATGTTTTTTAATTACAAGGCTTTTCAGGACCTTTAGTACCTAAATATCTGAAAGGAGGTGCACCATTTAGTGAATCCCAAATCTGTTTCACAATGGAACCTATTTTGAAGATTCATCTTGAGGGTCAAGTGTCTTGTGCCCCACCAAATATCGGACTAGCTGGTGTCTGAGGTCCCTCTGGGATTTAAGTTCTGTGAATCCACAATTAGACAGTTCAGCTCTCCTCCTGTATCTTTTCTAGCTAGCCTGTCCTTCTCTTGAAGAGTTTGTGTTATATATAAACCTTTTCATCAATATGTGCTGTTAGAAAATTTCTGCATCTGCTTTAAGAGAACAGTACTATTGAAATAATGCAAACCTGCAAGCTATGCATTTTCTCTTTACTTTTATATTTATTTAGATATGTAAAGTCACAGGCAGTCAAAACCCAAATAATGAATTCCCAAACACAGATATACCCTAATAAAATATTGAAACATTTATATTAATAGAAGGGATAATATTTCAGAAAAGAACAATTTATAAAAGACCTAGATTTTATTCTGACAAACGCATTTCTGAACAGAGCAATGCAATTAATCACAGACCTGTAACATAAAGATGAAAAGACGAATACTGAGTATATACAGATGTGCACTGTTCTTCCCTTCATCTTCAGGATTACAGAAGATGTTTTCACACCTTGCCCCGTGAATACTAATCTTGAATTTTCTGTTCGGCTTCTGCTAGATTCACCCTTTACTTGATGAACTGCTGGTAAAAGCTACGGTGTTCTGAGAACGGAGTGGGGAGTGGACATATGTGTGGATGTCCAGGGCACAGCATGGCTAGGGCTGGGTTGCACCGCCTACTACAAAAATAGCTCCATTTCAGTCTTGGCTGGTTGGCTCAGTGGATAGAGTGGGCCGACATATGAATGTCCTGGGTTTGGTTCCCAGTCAGGGCACACAGGAAAAGTGACTATCTGCTTCTCTCCCCCTCTCCCTCTCTCTACTCTCTGTCTTCCCCTCTTGTAGCCAGTGGCTAAGTTGATCTAAGCATTGGCCTCAGGAGCTGACAATGGCTTGGTTGATTTGGTCATTGGCACTAGATGGGGGTTGCCAGGTGGATCCCGGTCAGGAAGCATGAGGAAGTCTGTCTCACTATCTCCCCTCCCCTCACTTAAAAATAAAATAAAATAAAATAAAATAAAATAAAATAAAATAAAATAAAATAAAAATAGCTTCCTCTCCAGGGGTTGTTGGGGTGAGGGAATACACCGTGGTCATCTGTAATCTCTTGGGTTAGAAAGAGTAAAAAGCTCACAGTGGATATTTTCATATTATAATCATTGTAGTTTGTGAATTCTCTAAAATTAGAATAATATGAATCTCTATAGATAACCCTTAGGTAACTTATGAGTTTGGTTTCCTTTATATATTTTTTTCAATTTGGAATATTCATTTATATATTTTTAAGAAATAGTTTATTAGGTAACATTAGGATACAAAAGCTAAAATTGGATACTAATTTTCCTTTACAGTTACATTAAATCAGTTACAGTACATTAGTTCACTCGTTGCAAGCCCTAGCGCAGAGTAGATGCTCCACAGATATTTGACGAGCAGAGATCCTCCTTACTCAATCCGTGTTTGCTGAGTAAGTGAACAGATCAGTTAATGGGCAGTGCTTCCTATAATTGTCACCACTGTCATGCCAATAATGTAACCGTTGCCTGGCATACAACACTATTTTCAACAATTAAAAGTAAAATTTTTATAACCCACAAACATGATGTTAATTAGCATCATGTTTATTTTCCTGTTCTTATAAAAGTATACTGACAAAAGAATTGTATAGAAATTTTTATACAGATTTCACAAGACAGAACAGATGTATCTGTATAGTTAGTTGGTTCTGTTCTGCAATAGCTCAATAAACTTTGGAAGAGAGCGGGGTCCTCTTGTGTAGGAATGAGATGCTTTCTGTGGGACTGAACTATGGGAACTATGGGACTAGGTGCCGTAAAACCATGAAGTGGGGTTTGTTCTGGGTAGTTACAGCATTCATCTTTTGGAACACTCAGTCATTTATGGACAAAGTATTCTATGAATCTTTCTGCATAACCTTTTCAAATGGAAAAGAATCTAGTTTGCATTTGGTCTGTACTTGATTGTTGGTGTTTTATAGGCAACACCCTGAACATGTAAAAAGACTAAGTCTTCTCAGCCATTGTTCAGACTCATTCACTAGTAAGTCTTCCTAGTTAAACATTAGTTGTTTGGGAGATGACAGAGTATACACCCTTGTCTTTTCAGACAGAGGAAAGGAAAAGCTCTTCTTTCCTCTGTTGTATTCCCTGATTTCCATTACTCCCTAACAGTTTATCTAGGTCATCACCAACATTACTGCTTGCCAAAGTGGAGTTGATTTATCAAAAGCATTTATCCATTTTTATAATCAACCTATTGGCACAAGAACCCAAATGACTTGTTTTGTGGCTTGGCATTGACATTGATTTTGTTTGCTGTAATATACCCAATACATGACAATACTGGAGTTTTCTGTCCCATCTTTTTTGGGTAGGTATTTGTGTCATTTTTTGGAGAACACTTAAGAAACTGTCTCTTCTTGATGATTTTGAGAATTATTCATACTTGAATAGAG
Organism: Saccopteryx leptura; assembly: GCF_036850995.1. Taxonomy (NCBI): domain Eukaryota; kingdom Metazoa; phylum Chordata; class Mammalia; order Chiroptera; family Emballonuridae; genus Saccopteryx; species Saccopteryx leptura. The sequence goes on from NC_089509.1 coordinate 33,906,144, forward strand.
ATTATGAGCTTAAGTTTAAATAGCTTTGACATGTTTTTAAAAATAGTCACATATTGAATTGCATCAACACAGTCTACATTTAACATGTCCAGCAATTTGAATGACCTAATATGTAACATTTGCCAATGCAAATGTGGCCATAATCATGCAACAAGTACTTCTTTTCTGGGCCTTACCCAATGACATAAAAAGGAAGGATAAGGCATGGCATCTGTTCTTATAGAACTTGGAATTGTTTTCTTTCTCTTTTTCTTTATGTGTTTGAGGACCAGCTTATACCAATCACAGTTCAAGGTAGAAACACAATAGTGAATGAAACAGGCGAAAGTCTTTGGGGATAAAGCATTGAATAAGACTCATGAAAATCCATAGACAGGTAGAAGCAGAAAATAAGGAAATCAATAGGAAAATATGCATTATGTTAAATGGTGATAAGTGCTAGGGAGGAACTGCAGTGGGGAAGAGGAAGAGGGAGTGTTGGGGGTGGGGGCAGAAGGCAGTTGGTAACTTTAACCCTTTGAATAGTGAGTTTTTTCATGCTCACTCACCCCTGGGAGTGAGTTTATTTTTCAAAATATAAAATTAGCTCCAGTTCCAGTTTCATTAACTTAAAAATCATGTTTGTTTGATAACCAATTTATGGAAACAAGAAAAACATACGTTTGCCTTTTTTTAATGTTGCCTTACATATTTTTAAAATAAATCAATCGTGCTTTGGATGTTCAGGAGGCATGAGGACGTACATGAACGTTTGTGCTACTCAAAGGGTTAAATATGGTGGTTATGGAAGACACCTCTGTGAAGGTGTCCTATGAGCACCTGGACAAGGTAAGGGAGAGATCCACGGGAACCTGTTCAGGAAGGGCCTTCCAGGCAGAAATGCAAAGGTGCTTTGGTGACATAATGTATGTCTTGCTCTCAGAACAGCAAGGAGACCAGTGGCGGGCATGGAGTAGGCCAGGAGGAGAGTAGTGAAAGGTCATAGGGAGGCAGGCCGTCCATTGCAGCGGGCCTTAGAGGTTGTTGTAAAGAGTCTTTCCTTCCTCCTCCTCCTCCTCCTCCTTCCTCCTTCCCCTTCCTTCCTTCCTCCCTCCCTCCCTCCCTCCCTCCCTCCCTCCCTCCCTCCCTTCCTTCCTTCCTCTCTCCCTCCCTCCCTTCCTCCCTTCCTCCCTCCCTTCCTTTTTCCTTCCCTTTCCCTTTCCCTTCCCTTTACCCTTTCCTTTCCTCCCTCCCCCCTTCCTTCCTTCCTATTGGTGAGTTGGGGAACCATTAAAAAAATATTTGTATAAGGAATGACCTGATAAAATGTATGATTTAAAAGATCACTGGCAACTGTGAGAATAAGTAGTAGTAGGAGGGAGGGCACGGGTGGGATGAGGCTGTTGGGAGACTCGAGATGATGCTGGTTTAGATCCAGGAGGTTGCAGTGCAGGTGGTGATAAGGGGCATTCCTTGTCTATTTGAAAAGAGTGGAAGAGATAAGATTTACCAAAGGGCGGGAGGTGGGACGTGAATAAGAAAGCAGAGGTAAAGGTAGTTTCAAGTGTTGGGATCTGATAACTAGAAGGGTTGGTTGTCATTTATGAAGATGGGAAGGCTGAGTAGGGGCAGATTTGGAAGAGGATCAGCTGAGCTTTGGACAGTTGACATTTGAGATGCCTCTTAGGCTTCCAAATGGTACAGAGCAGGTGGTTGGAAATATGTATATGAATTCAAGGAAAGAATCTGGGCTGAGATATAATTTTGGGAGCTTCATTATGTTTGTACAAACCATGGAGCAGGAGCAGATCCTCAGGCAGGAGGTGAGATTAGCTTGGCAGAGCAGACTGAGGACTATTAAGTGGCAGCTGTGTGGTCCTTTAATATTTATATAGGTGCAGAGAAGTACGGATTTGTGGGCTAGAAGAGATGAAGCAACTTTCATGGAAAGTAAGATTTGAACTGGTCCTTGCAGGTGGATACTATTTGAAGGGGTAGAAATAATGAGAGGAGGTCCTTTTGTTTAAAAGGTACTAGAATTAAACACACCGTAGTTCCTTAGTAGGAAAGTAGTAGGGAAAACATACCAGGATCACGATAGGTTTCTCACACGTGGAAGAGGAAGGACTTCTAGTCTCTGCAGTTAATTTCCTAGGATTGTGATGTGCAAATGTAGTGAGTCTTGGGTCTCATTAAAATCTCAAACATTTTCCAACACTTTGCTAACAGCTTTTCTTCCTAATCCTTGCAGCTGGTGCTGCCTTACATTTTGTAGTAACTTGAAACTGACATGTGGGGAATTTTAAGTACATATGTTATCAAAACAGATGTTCCACAGACTTCACAGACAATCAAGAGGTCATTTCATCTTTTAGTAAGCGGGCTGGAATTTGAATTTAGTTCCTCTCGTAACTTTATGTTCCCCAAAGTAACTCTGTGGGAAATTTATAATTTATTAGCAACTTTCTTTTACTCTTGAATTTTAGAGAAATGAAAATTTTAGTAAACTTGAGCAAAATTATGTGCTGTTTTATCCAGAGGCAGATTACTGAATAACTTGACTCATCTAGTGATAAATCTAAGGAACATAGTATGCTTTCCCTGGAACTCTGGGGCCATATTTTATAAAGAAAATAAAATGCTGTGTTGTTTTTCTGATGCAAAGTGATAATTAAAGCAAAATGAACTTCATAAAATAATACAAAGGATGCAACTTCAGAACAAATAGAGAAATTTTGCTTCTTGTGCTCTTTCCCATTATTATTATTATTATTATTATTATTATTATTTAAACTAGAATCTAGATGAGAATCAAGCCTTGTTTTCTTTCTCTGTAAGTTTCTCATGGAGTTGAAAAAGTGGTGGACTTTAGCAGAGCTCCATGATGTGAGAGTGAATTACGTATTTCTTAGTTCATTTTAAAGAACGCTTTTAAAACAATGTGGTGTTCAGCAGAAGAAACCAACAATAAAACAAAAAGATAGCCAACCAAATGGGAGATGCTGTTCACAAAGAACATGTTGATAAGGGGTTAATATCCAAAATATATAAATAACTCACCACAAAGCTCAGCAACAAATAAGCAAACAATCCAATTAAAAAATGGAGAGAGAAAAAAAAAATGAAGAGAGAACCTGAACAGGCACTTCACTCATGAAAACATACAAACAACAAATAGATATATGAAAAGATGCTCATCTAGCTATTAGAGAAATGTAAATCAAAACTACAGTGAGATACCACCTCCCACCTGTTAGGTTGCTATTATCAACAAGACAGGTAATATTGATAAATAACAAGTGTAGGAGAGGCTGTGGAGAAAAAAGGAACCCTCATCCACTGTTGGTGGGAATATAAAGTAGTACAACCATTATGGAAGAAAGTATGGTGGTTCCTCGAAATATTAAAAATAGAACTACCTTATGACCCAGCAATCCCTCTACTGGTTATATACCTGAAAAACTCAAAAACACTGGTATGCAAAGACACAGGCCATGTCAATCACAGCATTATTCATGGTGGGCAAGGCATGAAAACAACCAAGGTGTCCCTCGATGGAGGATTGACTAAAGAAGATGTGGTACGTATATACAGTGGAATACTACTCAGCCATAAGAAATGATGACATATTGCCATTCATGACAACATGGATGGACCTTGAGAACATTGTACTGAATGAAATAAGTAAATCAGAAAAAGCAAAGAACTATATGATTTCACACATAGGTGGGATATAAAACTGAGACTCATGGACCTAGATAAAAGTGATTACCAGAGGGAGGGGAGTAAAGAGGGACAAATAGACGGTGATGGAAAGTTATTTTACTGGGTGATGTTCACACAATGCAATCAACAGTTCAAATGCTATGGAGATGTTTACCTAAAACCTATGTATTCTTATTGATCAATGTTACTCCATTAAATTTAACTTCTAAATAAAATATATACATATATTTTTAAAAAACCAATGTGGTATTGATTGGCATAAGCCGGTGTGACAGTTCCATATCCCCATTTTTACTTTGAGTTTCAAGGAGATACAGAGTGCAGCTCCAGCAGGCCTTGACCGTCTGTGGGTCAAGCCCCTAGGTGTTGAGTGAGAGCTGTATGGTGACCTCTGTAGCACTATCCAGTAGAACTTTCTAGTTGCTTCTGTGGTGACAGAATATTCTATAGCTGCAATGGCTAATAGAATAAGCACTAGCCTCATGTGGCTACTGAGTTCTTGAATGTGGCTAGGAAGGTTGAGGAACTGGATTGTTAATTTTATTTAATTTTCATTTACTTAAATTTAAGTGGTGACATGTGGCTAGTCCTACTGTTGGACAGCACAGCTTGAGCTGACGGCTTCTTTTGGGATTTCTGGAGCATGGAGTTGGCCGATGCTGACCCTGCCCTTGCTGGGGCCTCCCCACCACCCTGGTCAGTGTCCACAAACATATTTTAATGCACAGACACAACACCCATGCTTGTAGTGATTGGAGATTACAGGACTTTGTGAAACACCTGACACCTGCCTTTCACAGAAGTGGGGAGAAGAGATATAGAAAGAAAAAATACAATAAATGAGATGGGGTAATTGTTATTGTCTTAAAGGCCTTTTGTATTAAAACCCCATGATATAAAAATTTAGCCTATTTAAATATTTGAATATTTATTACTGTACAAAAGAGAATTACCCTGAGGAGTAGATTTTAGAGGCAACATTTTGAGATACTTATTCTACTAGTGCCTTGAAAGTCGTAATTCTGTGCTGAACCCAATTTCTTACCATGAAAGGGATTGCTTATTTATAAGGAGCACTCTTAAGGTTTTTATTAATTTTTAAAATGTAAGAGTGGATTATGATTATTGAAGGCCTACTGTGTGCCTTCTCATAAATACCAACAGTGTGTGTGGTGCTGAGCTCTGAGGTGGGGGTTATTACAGAGAGGAAGTCAAAGCACAGGGTATTAAAATGACTGTGATAGGACCACTGAAAGGCAAGGAGGAGGGTTCAGTGTGTAACAAGGACAGACCATGGGCCCAGTGTGAGTTCTCAGTTGGAGCGTCGGTGTTATGGAGAAAGCCACACTAAAATTATATTCCAAGATCCCGGTGGGTGGTTAAAGACAGGGAAAGGAGGCTTTTGCCTGTCAATGATCCATTTTTACAGCTGAAGAAGTTTGACACACTAGCGGTCTCACTGGTCCTATGAAGAGCTGTCCACCTCCTGTATCAGAATTTATGGAGAAAGATGTTTAAAAAGATTTGCTGATTGACATTTCTGTGGTCATTCTGCCACTCTCATAAACCTGAATGGAGCTATGTTCCAGGGACTGTGCTTCACTTTACTGTCTGAATGAGGTGGAAGAAAATGTGTACATAGAAAAAGAAAACTGACAATACAGAATGCCACCAGGTCGATCCTGAGTGACTAGTGTGGCCAGTAAGTGCCGGATCCCACAACTGTCTTCAAATATATAAAGGGCCATCAGGTGGAGTAGGCATTATACTTACTTTCTGGACCCCAGAAGGCAAAATGGGTGTTATTATCTGTAATTAAAGAAATGGGTTTTGGGCCTGACCTGTGGTGGCGCAGTGGATAAAGCGTCGACCTGGAAATGCTGAGGTCGCCAGTTCAAAACCCTGGGCTTGCCTGGTCAAGGCACATATGGGAGTTGATGCTTCCAGCTCCTACCCCTGTCTCTCTCTCCTCTCTGAATCTCTCTGTCTCTCTCTATCTCTCCTCTCTAAAATGAATAAAAAAAATAAAAAAAAAAAAAAGAAATGGGTTTTGAAGGCCCATTGATGCAGAGCACTCTGGGGAAGAAGAATGATTTAGGAGAGGACAGGTATGCAGAAGTTCTGACAGGGGTAGCAAGTTATAGGGAGATTCGTTCCAGTGAATAGAAAGGAAAGCTTCAGAAAACAGAAGAGGCTGCTAGGAGGGGGTTAGACTCCCTCACTGGAGGTGTTCCCACAGAGACTCCTAGGACACAGCAGAGCGAAGGTCAGCAGATTGCTGACCGTGGGCCAAATCCAGCTTCCTGCCTGCTTTGTTAAATAAAGTTTTATTAGAATCCAGCCAGGCCCCTTTGTTTAATGGCTGCTTTCACACTACCAAAGTAGGGGTACCTTCCTTATTTACTACCTGACTGTTTATAGAAAAGTTTGCTGGGTCCTAAAGAAGATTGACTCTAATAATATGCAAAATCCTTTTTAATTCTCTGAGTGTAAGGGATTCCAAAAAAACCCCAACAATATTAGGAAGTATGGAGAAGGGTTCCTGTGAGGGATGGACTTTCAATTGGACACTGAGGGAAACTCTGGCTGGTCCTGGCAGGGGGTCATTCCACTTGACCTCTTGGCTACGTCTCAAGGGGATTAAGTCAGTGTTTGTTGGATGCAGTGTCCAGACTTATCCCAGCTTTCTTTCTTTCTTTCATTCATTCATTCATTCATTCTTGATGCCCCAGCATATTATTGGCCAGTGTAGGCAGTAATTCAAAACACTTCTCTGCCTGCTTTTAGTAAAGTAAGAATAAACTTTGGCATGAGCTGTTGGTATTTTCATAATAACTTTGCTAGTATGGAAATGCTCATTAAGTTCAGTGTTTATAATTAAGTTTTATGGGCTTATTTTATTTCAAGTGTAATGGTCTCACCTAGACACAACTTAAAATTTATTCATGTGTTTGGCTTAATTGTAGGAAGTAGGAAATGATTGTTTCAAAATGAAAACCTGACTGTATTCGCAGGAGATGCAGCTCGCAACGTTAAGGATAGGATGCACATTACTATTCATGCCTTTTTAATTGATTAGCCTTTAAGGCTTCTGAAAGCCTTTAAAAGTTGTTTTGTCAACATTAGACCAGCTGCTGTGTAATTATGGTAGCTCTTCTTGCAGTTAAATTCTTTTAATAACGTGTTCAATCTGCCTATGCCAAAGTGCTTTGAACCTGTGATATATACTACAGAGAGCTTTTGTTTTTACTTACAGATGGTTGGTGCCGTTCTCTGGGCAGCTCTGTAGAGTTTTCACAGAAATTTTAAAGATAAATTACTTGAAGATGGGAGGCAAATGAATTTGAACATCAGGTTACTCCTACTCCTATAAAAAACTTTCATATCTGACTTGAATTTCAGACTTGACTCCTAGCAACCTAAATATGCTCATTAAGAAAAGAACTTTCCACCTTGGAACCTTTTTAAGGCTCTTTTCTTGGACTCTTTCGCTTGTAAAGCAGAACTTCTGGGCACCAGTCAGATGGTGGTGAGATTGCTCAGTGAGGAACGGGCCTTGGTGGCTCTGGTTCTGTGCAGGGGGTTGAAAGCTGTGCTTAAAAAATCAAATGCCACTTTAGCAATGTTTTGTGGTTTTTTAAAAGGAGTTTCATACTAAGTCTGGCACGAGGAGGTAGAACTAGGGATAGAAACTGGTGTCAGAAAGAAGCAAACAGCAGATCCTCGGCTTTCCTCGGTCACCAAGCCCACTCCCTCCCCCTCACCACTGTGTGCAGTGTAACTGTGGGCAGGTTGCACCAGGCAGGTAAGAGGTGGCGGCCGGAGATGGTGGCTGTAGGGGCTGCTCTTGGTAGCTCAGGCCAGCTGGGTAACTTCTTTCCTATAGCATTTTAAGAAAGAAACACAATACTGTCTGAACTAGAGGTCCAGCTCTTGAGCGTCTGGAGGAACAAGAGGTTAGACAGGGCTACAGCTGGCTCTTTCTGGCCTCTTTGTTCAGTTTGTACTAAGGAATTCATTGATGTTATTGGGAAACCGTGAAGTGAGTCCCTCAACCGCCTGTGCTTACCTTTCTCTTCACATTGCGCTATGCAGAGGCTCAGAGAGAAACTGACCTTTTACTGTGTGAAAAAGCCAGTCTGCTTTGTGTTTGAATAGACGCTCAGTAATATTAATGACCTGCAGAATCGGGAGAGGAAGCTGGCCTTGCCAGCCTTGGCTTCTACCATGGCAGCTTAGCTGAAAACCGCCCGTGTGCTCACTCCCTCGGGATGTGCAGGTTCCTTCGCCTGGGGAGCTCTTGAGCCTGAGAACTGAGGCGTTTGGGAAGTCTTTAGGAGCAAGGGTATGTCAGTGTAGAGGACTTGTGTGTTATGAAGTAGCTGTTGAGATGCTATTCTAAAGAGAACTAGAATTTATTTAATTGAAAGTTGCCTAAATTAATTATATATATTTTTTCCCTGTGGGACAAAACTTGTTCCTGGTAAATGACTTCATCTTTTTAAAGTTATATTAAATGTCAACTCAGATTGTTTTTAATAATTCAGGCTGGTAGAATACCCATATGTGACCAGGAAAACTAGCATGGATCTCAGTGTCCAATCTCTAAATATCAAACTTGTTAATATCATTACACATATTTTGGTGACATCAGCTTTTGCTAAGTTACATAGTTTGCGTTGATATGATTGGAATTAAATTGACTGTCAAGTGTCAATTTAATTGCTTGCATGGCCCCTGGTCTTTTAATCAGTTTTACCATGTAAATAGTTCATATGCTTTCGTATATAATGTTTATCACATCAGGATTTTTATATGCTTTCTAAAGTCTTGTATACACTTTTAGAAAATTATATACTTTCACGGCTTCTCTGAGGGATGCAAAATTGTTTTTGTTACTCTCCTACCACAATTTCACATCTTCCTGAGATTGCACTGCATCAGGGAGAGAAGATGTTGACTATAACCTCTGGTACTAAGCAGAGCCCTGACATTCATAAATCTACATACATCTGTGTATACCTATATCCATGTGAGTGAGTTCCCAAAGAACCCCACTCTCAGCAAAACAGAGGGCTTGTGCACATTTAGATGGCTGAATGTCGTGGAAGTCTTTGCTTGTCAAACTAGTCATCATCCTCCTAAGTCTTCTATTGTATTCAAAGATACTCAGCGATAAAAAAATTTTTATCAAAAATTTACATTCTTGTACATAAGCATCAAAAACCCAACTCAGATTAATTTAGGAAAATTTAGTTTTAAAGTATGATTATGCATGGAGCAGCATGGTCTTTTTCTTGCCTTTATTTTCTATAGACTCTCTAAGGATAGGCCTTTTGCACTTTGGGTCTGTGTGCTTAACTCACAGGGCAGCACCACTGCTCCCATGCATGAGTAAGTGCAGAATAATTGAGGGAAGCGTCAGGTAGTGGAACTGTGGGAAGACCAGGGCTATAGATGGCCTTGAATGCATTTAATAATCTCTCTTCATCTCTTGACTTTTCTGAACTTGTTGATTTCATCCTTTCTCACTGCAACCAGGCACAGAGAAAGTGGGAAAGTGCTACTGAGATGTACACATCTTGTAGTATATGCCATGGTGTAGGATTGGCTCAGGCTAGCTTTGATCCTAGAGTTAACAGTCTTGGGAAAGAGAGCTTATTGGCCCAGCCTGGAATAGATATCAACTTGAACCAATCAACTGTGGCTGCCGGTAGGACCACATTGTACTCGTCATTGGCAGCCCCTTTCCTGTGTATCAGGAGAATCAATGTGAGCTGGAGAAGCTTGATTCATAGGAGATACTTTCCTTCCTTATGCATGGACACAACCACAACTCTCTTTCCAACCATGACTACCTGGCCTCTTCCAAATGCCTTCTTTTATTCCCTTTACTTCTGGCCTCATACACCATTACTTTCCACGGTTGGTAAAGAACATGGGACAAGACACAGCGTGGAGGAGGAGAGCTGGGTCAGTGATTTAGAGCAGATCTCTTCTGGCCTTTTCCCTGGAGCCCCAGGGATGCTCATCTTCCTTTTCAAGTGCAGGGAGAAGTGGCAGTTAGGGAGAAGGCAAATGAAAAGGTCAACTGATGAAGCTCAAATCTGCTTTTGGCCCAGGAGACAATGCCCTTTTCTAAAGGCTAAATGTTTTCTCAGGATGAATGGATCGGCCATGAGTCCAAAATTTCTTGACTACCTTAGAAGATGATTTGATTCTTTATTGGATGTAGAACACAGATAATAGTTGAAGAAAATGTTCTTTTCATTTTTCTTCATTTCCTAAATTGTTTTCAGCATCAGAATTCATTTGCACATAGTTTTTAGTAAAGGAAGTTTCCCAAACCCATTTAACATGTAACATCAAAAATGTGCTGGGTTTCTTTGCGTGTTCACTTAAATAGGAGTCATTCTTTCCCCAAGTTAATGGTGCTAATTCACTTACGTTCTGCATTCTGACAGCCGTTCAATAGTAATGCATTTCCAAAGGCACTGCACTTCATTTCTAAACCTTGTATTTTCAGCTGCTGCCTACTTGTCCCACCCTGATTGGCATTTAACCATTGAATTAGATTTTTTTCCTATTAAAGAGAGCTTTATGAGCTTCAACTTCAAGTGCCTGTGTCACAGTCTGGTGCTGGCATTATAATTGACACTGAGTAAGCACTTTTTGCTGGAAAAGCCATTGTCTCCTAGGATTGAGAAAGGATTTGGATACACCATTACCTGACACTCTTTCTCAGGGTTCAGTGTTGTGTGCTTCTGGGTGGCTCTGTGGGTGAGCACATCACTAATGAACTCACCTGGTGCATAGCAACGTGCTCGCTTTATTGTTGCCGTCACAGGCGGTCATCCTTCCTGAGAGCTGTTTCTCTGGGCTTGTTGACTGATACGGCCATCAACACCCCCCTGCAGGGTAAAACTGGAGCTGTTTCAGCACAGATGGAACAAAAATAAATGTTCCACTGTGTTAGCATTACAAATTCTAATTCCACTGCAGCATGCAACCTAAGGTGGTGATGGTTCAGTTTCCACTCTTTTTCTTTCCCTACATGATGGCAGAAAACCTAGAATTTTAAACAAGTTTTGCTGACCATGTTGGCTTATAGTCCATTCTTTGCCCTCTAAATCATGGAATATATCATATTTTTAAAACAGCACTACATTTAGAAATTCTCACATTTAGTTATTGATAGTAAATAAACAAAACCTATTTTCTGGACCTATACATGGATTTTGAGGAAAGGAATGTATCTTTGCCTTAGAGAGACCAAATAAGGCACTTGCCATTTCTTCTTCTATTACTATATTCATTCAGTCAACAAACATCAGTTATGTGCCAGGCCTGTTCTACCTCTGGAAAGTTCAAACTTAGTTGGGAGAATTACAGTAAAGAGTTATAGAAATCATGGTAGAAGGTACAGTGGGACACAAAAGAGGGAGTGGTCAGTTCATATCAGAGACGGCTCTAACTAGAGGATGACAGCTGACGTGGGCCATCTGAGCAAGATGAGTGTGCCTTGGAGGACAAGAAGGAAGAGGAAAGAAGGTGAAGCCACATGGGCTATTGCAGGAAGTTAGGACTTTTAATAAGATACGGGTGAAGCCTATAAGGGTGTGTATAGCTAGAATGGGTAGGATAGGGGCTTAAACATATGTATGTGTGTGTGCATTGTGTGTGCGTGTGTATCTTTTTAGCTAGTCACATACATCTATGTGTATGTACACATATATACACATACACATGCATATACACATGTATATATATCCATGCATATATGTATGGTATACCCAATTAAAGAATATTTTCTTTTAGATGTTAGTATGTATTTTTTACTTTTTTGTTATTAATTCCTAAATTTAATAAAAGGATGAATACTGCTGTGACTCAATTTGGGGAAGAATCTTGTGGGTGGAGGAAAGGGGTGCATTAATAATTTGAAAAACCTACAAGATGATTGTGCTAAGCCTCTGTGTCCACCCCACTGAGAATTATAACTAAACTCAGTGGAAGCCACTAAAGAGTTTTAAGTGAGAGCTTATATCGTCTTTTAATATCAATGACCTCATTAATTAGAGTACTATTTTAATTTATTATTTTTTGAATAAAACATTCTAAAAATTACGGACTTGCCTCCTTCCTTCCTAGGCTTTCACGATCTCCCGTGTAATTTTGCAATACCCAATGAGAAAACTCATCTGTTGCCTTGTTGGCACAGACACATTTTTAAAGTCTAATAGAAAAGGAGTATTTGGAGATAGAACGTAAAAAAACAGCAGTTGGAACAGAAAATAGAAGATGTTATTTGTAGCTTCACACCTTTGATTTTCATGATGCAGGCCATTTCTAGGACTGTGTTGAGGTGTCCTCACCAAATGGGAGAACAGTGATAGGAGGATATATCGCTGGCATTGTGCCTGGTACATAGTAGGCATGCGATGATTGTTAGTGCCCTGTCCTCCCCTTTCAAGCTCTAGCCCCCCCCCCCTTTTGTGACAGAGACAGAGAGAGGAGCAGATAGGGACAGACAGACAGGAAAGGAGAGAAATGAGAAGCATCAGTTCTTCGTTGCGGCATCTTAGTTTTTTGTTGATTGCTTTCTCATATGTGCCTTAACTGTGGGGCTACAGCAGAGCAAGCAACCTTGGGCTCCAGTGAGCGAGCTTGGGCTCAAGCCAGTGACCTTGAGCTTCAAGCCAGCAACCTTTGGGCTCAAGCCAATGACCATGGGGTCATGTCTATGATCCCACTCTCAAGCCAGCGATCCTGCGCTCAAGCTGGTGAGCCCCCACTCAAGCTGGATGAGCCTGCATGCAAGCTGGCCACCTCTGGGTTTCGAACTTGGGTCCCCTGCGTCCCAGTCTGACACTCTATCCTGTGTGCCACCACTTGGTCAGACTAGCCCCCCTCCCTTTAATTTAAATCAGGACCCACCAGATATTAATGGCTAGTGTCAAGAGTGAGTGGGAGAAGGGGTTGAAACTAAGGAGAAAATAATGACTCAGAAATGAGGCCCATATACGGTTAGAATGGGAAGGGAACTTAATGATTAATATTTCTCACCTCACAGATGGAGAAACGAATGCCCCGAGAGATTGAGCAACTTGTTCAAAAGTCACAAAGCTAGTAAATGTCAGAAAAAGACCAGAGCCCAGGTCTTCTAACTCCAAATATTAGATCTTTCCAGATTCTCAGACATGTCGATGTCATTTCTACATGCTTTTTCTTTTGGCTAAACAGTCAGAGTTACCCTGTTAGCAGTTCTCATCAGCTCATCAGTTCAAATCCTGAACTGCTACCTCTTTCTCTGTTTCTTGGATAATTTAGTTGCAGCAATATCTAGTTAGTTCAGCACCCCTTTTGTTTCCCTCTTGTAATCAGTTGGTCCTGTTGATCTCACTTTAGAAATGTGTCTGAAATCCATCTTTGATATCATTTTCTCTATTTCTTTTTTTTTATTTTTTTTTATTTTATTTTTTGTATTTTTCTGAAGCTGGAAACGGGGAGAGACAGTCAGACAGACTCCCGCATGCACCCGACTGGGATCCACCCGGTACACCCACCAGGGGTGACGCTCTGCCCTCCAGGGGGCGATGCTCTGCCCCTCCGGGGCGTCGCTCTGCCGCGACCAGAGCCACTCTAGCGCCTGGGGCAGAGGCCAAGGAGCCATCCCCAGCGCCGGGGCCATCTTTGCTCCAATGGAGCCTTGGCTGCAGGAGGAGAAGAGAGAGACAGAGAGGAAGGAGGGGGTGGGGTGGAGAAGCAAATGGGCGCTTCTCCTATGTGCCCTGGTCAGGAATCGAACCCGGGTCCCCGCACGCCAGGCCAACGCTCTACCGCTGAGCCAACTGGCCAGGGCCCATTTTCTCTATTTCTTCCTTCACTTTGTCTTTTCTTTTTAGCTTGTTGACGTAGCTTTTAAATTACGTTCTGCCTTCTGCAACCCACTCTTCTCATTGTCTCTGGAGTTTGCTTTGTAAAACAAATCTGAATGATGGGTTCAGCAGTCTTTGATGACTTTTCTTTCTGTAAACTTCCTCTCCTGTGCCGTGGCCCTTCATGATACGACCTAATAGCCCTCTTCAACATTATCTTCTGTCTGTTCTCTCCCCTCCCTGTCCCCCAGGCGCTAACCACACCCGCCCATTCAGTACTACTGATTTTTCCATGTGCTTTCCTGGGAGCCGGCATCACCACAGTTTGAGTGTATACCCTTGCCCAAGTCTATGCATGCATCACCTTCTTCATAGGGCCTTCTTTTCCTGGTTGAGATAAACAGACCTATCCTCTGTTACCCTGGAGTTCTTCATTCATGCTTCTCTAATGGCCCTGCACTGTGTAGTCTAATGTGCACTAGTGTTCATTTTCACTTTTTTAAAAACACATATTTCTTTTATTCGATAGTCTGTGAATTCCCTGAACTTAGCATTTGGGTCAAATTTATTCTTGTGCTCTTGGCACCTGTGGTAGACTGAATAATCATCCCCCAAAGATGTCCACATCCTAATCCCTGTAACCTGTTAATGTTTCCATACAAGGCAAAAGGGATTTTGTAGATGTGATTATATTGAGGATCCTAAAATGGGGCAATTATGCTGATTATCACGGGCCCAATGTATAATAATTACAGGGTCCTTATGAGAGGAAGGTGGAGGATTGGGGACAGAAAACGTGATGTGATAAGGGAAACGGGGAGAGAAGAGATGATCAACAGAAGCAGAGGTTAGAATGATGCTCTTTGAAGATGGGGAAGATCCACAAGCCGAGGAATGCAGATGGCCACAGGAAGCTTGAAAAAGCAAGGAAATGGATTCTCTCCTAAAGCCCCCCGGAAGGAACACAGCTCTGCTGACACTTGATTTTAGCCCTAAGACCCATTTCAGACTTCTGACCTCTAGAACTGCGAGATCATAAGTTTGTATCATTTTAAGCTACTCAGTTTGTGGTAATTTGTAGCAAGAATAGGAAGCTCTATAGCACCTAACAAATACCTGATAGGCAGAAGGTCTCAGTCTGTGTTCATCTTAACTTGATTAAGCAGAAAATCTTAGTGACTTTCATAAGTATGGTCGGTAACAGTCAACCTTTTGCTGTGTACCAGTCAGTGGGCTCAGCACTTGATACATGATCCTTATAATCACCCTATGGCTAAGTGCTGTTATTATCCCCACTCAGCCAATAAGGAAGCTGATGCACAGTGTATGTTAATAATTTGCCCCAAATAAACACTCCCTATCTCTCTATATAGGTAATGACACCGGGAGTTAAGGGGGCCAGTGTGGCTCCTGGGGCTTGGTTCCACCAGGTTATCTTGTCTAATCATGTACTCATGTCACTTATATAGAATTGGTGTATGCTATCCCAGTGTGATAATGATGGAAAAAAACCTGGAAGAGCTTGCTTTGAATACTGATATTTTCAATAATCAATTGGGTCCGTAAATGTGGGCAAGTTAGCTAACCTAGACCTGAGTGCCCATCTTTGTCATCTCTTTCTTTTTCTGTTTACCTCATGGGGTTAATATGTGGATCAAATCATCTGTGAATGTGCTTTGAGAAGTCATTACAGGTATGCTCTTTATCATTATATATTTGGTTGCGTGTGTGTTATCCACAGATTCCCCTGTACCAGGGTTACCTGGCTGGTTAGCTATGTTGTCTGACTCATTTGGTCAGCAGAAGCTTGACAGGACTTGATAAATGATTTCGACGAGAAAAGCTCTTTTTCTTTTTTGGTTATCATTTTCATAATTTGGATCATTGATACTAAACCCTGGGAGCTCACAGTTTAGTCTCTTGCATAGAACTTCATTCTTTTTTCTTTTAAAAAATGAATCCTCTGATTGCACTCCTGAGAGAGTATCTGTATCTTATAACCCACAGGAAGACACGATTTATAGAAGAATTGCAGTGACTTTAGCAGCTTTTTGGTGGAGTTTTTTGGGGGGTGTGGGGTGGGGGGACAAGGAAAAAAATTAATCCTTAGAGAATGCTTGTCATTTGTGGTGGAAAATCTTAGGCTAGTGATGAGTTGCAAATCCTGAGGGGTCTTGCTCAAGAATATTGGGTTCTTAAAAAGAAAGCCAGTAAAGTGAATTTGATTCTTGTTTCCACTGTACTGCCTTAGCCTGCAACATCACATATTCCTTTAAGATGCTTTAATTGCTAATCGTTTGTCATTTGATTTTGAAATTAGTGGAGATCGCCAGGATAATGGAAGGATAAGAACTGACTTGGCCAGACCTGAACTGATTGGCAGGGTCTCAACTTTTTAAAATATTAATGAGCTGCAGAGTGGTGGTTTTGATTGAGATGACATCTGATTTTTTTGTTCTTTGTTTTGATTTATTGTTTCTTTTATTTACTTGTCAGATATTCCCACCATAACAGGGGGTGTACAGAGCACCAGAGTTTTATGTGGGTTTGACGCAACGCAAGCTGTTCTCAATGGTCTGTGGAGAACATCCAAACATAAAATCGTACTGTGATAGGCATCCTCATGTATACATTTTTGTTCTTTCTTTGATATATTTTTTGGGATGGATTCTTAGAAAAAATTATTTGACCAAGGGCATGAACTTAAAACAAAAACAAAATTAAAAACAAAGTCAACAACAACAAAAAAATTGGATACACATTAAGAGATTGCTTTCTCTAAAGACTGCTAAGTTACACACCCACCAGTAGTGTATGAGAATGCTTATCTCACTGCAACCTTAGCATGCTCACTTCCTCAATAAATATTTGTGGAGTTCTCACAATCTTCTGGGTTCAGACATTTTTTGAAAGTTTTCAAAAGCGCCCCAGGTGATTCCAGAACCACTGGTTTAGTTGATTGGAGAAAGCTAAGAAATGTTTGCTTTCATCACTTCTCTGTGGATTATCTCCTACAATACCCTTAAAATAGACTAGATCACTCTCCTTATGTTGTTCCAGTTTTGTGTGTGTGTGTGTGTGTATGTGTGTGTGTGTTTCTTTACATAAGACATGCTATTCCTAACCAGCACCCTCTTCACACTCAGTTTCCTGAAGCAATAATTCACAGCAGCTTCAACTAGAGGCTTATCCATACAAACCTCTGCCCGTGCAGTGCTTCCAACATTTAAATAATTCTGCAGGATGGAGTGGCCTTTTAACTGGACAGCAAAATATTTTATCAGTATTATCTCATTTAACTATTGTACTAGCCTTGTGAATCTGACATTTTCATTCTTTTTACAGAAAAGGAAAAAGAATGAAAATAAGTAGCTTTTCTTCAAGGTGGCACAACTACTAACCATGTGTTAGGAGCTGACTGAACGCAGGTCTTGTGACTTCAAGGTCAAAGTTTCTAAAGCTGTGTTACAACCTGCCTTTGGGATGTCTCTGGTTCTTCTCCTGTTTCAATACACAAATGGATGCAGTTAAGTTTTATGAGGGTCATTTTATTTAGTGTCTGAGGTTTTACCCTGCCTTCTTAGGCCCATTTTCTGCCCTACGTGCTCATCTAGAATTCTAAGTAGAGCAGTGTTTCTCAACTTCTTTTTCTATTGTCTCCCCCTCACGCAGGGGGAAACGTTTTAATTTAATTTAAATTCTTCCTAATGAGAGAATTAGATACTAAGGAATAAGTCAGTGAGTAGAATTGAGAAACTATTGTTTGTTTGGTTTTTTTGCCTCCTAACAACTAACTTTTCTCTTCATGAAGGGCTGTTAACGAACAAAGCAATATAGATATCCTGAACTCTGGCTGTCAGGGCAGAGAGGAGGGTGGTAAGACTTTACAGAAGGAACTGAGATGTCTGTGTAGGCAGAGGGACAGTATAAAACTGACTTATTCCTCAGCTGAAGGCTGTTTGGAAAGCTACAAGCTAACCAATGACTTACAAAGAAGCAGTGCTTCAGTGTAAACAACTAATTATTTAAAAATGCATTCCGCATGATCAAACCACCCGGATTTCAAATGTGTCTTTGTTTCCCATATATGTATAGGTTGTATAGATTATGTCTCCTCCTCCAACCAATGCTTGTTTTTTGTGTGTGTGGGGTTTTTTTTTCCTGTATTTTTCTGAAGCCAGAAACGGGGAGAGACAGTCAGACAGACTCCCGCATGTGCCCGACCGGGATCCACCCGGCACGCCCTCCAGGGGGTGATGCGATGCCCCGGAGGGGTGTTGCTCTGTTGCGACCAGAGCTACTCTAGCGCCTGGGGCAGAGGCCGAGGAGCCATCCCCAGCGCCCGGGCCATCTTTGTTCCAGTGGAGCCTCGGCTGTGGGAGGGGAAGAGAGAGACAGAGAGAAAGGAGAGGGGGAGGGGTGGAGAAACAGATGGGTGGCTCTCCTGTGTGCCCTGGCCAGGAATCGAACCCGGGACTTCCGCACGCCAGGCTGACGCTCTACCACTGAGTCAACCGGCCAGGGTCTTTTGTATTTTTCTGAAGTTGGAAACAGGGAGGCAGTCAGACTCCTGCATGAACCCGTTTGGGATCCACCTGGCACGCCCACCAGGAGGTGATGCTCTGCCCATCTGGGGCGTCACTCTGTTGCAACCAGGGCCATTCTAGCGCCTGAGGCAGAGGCCACAGAGCCATCCTCAATGCTTGGGCCAACTTTGCTCCAATGGAGCCTTGGCTGCGGGAGGGGAAGAGAAAGACAGAGAGGAAGGAGAGGGGCTTCTCCTGTGTGCCCTGGCTAGGAATCGAACCCAGGACTTCTGCACGCCAGGCAGACGCTTTACTACTGAGCCAACTGGCCAGGGCCTGTGTTTTTTTTTTAAATGAGTTTTGTAAGGGCTCTTGTCTCCTTGTTGTCACAGCTCCAGGCTGAACTTTTAGATTTATTAGTTTCAGATTTGTGGCAGTTACATATGTTTCCATTTATAATTTTAAAGAAATAAAAGCTGGCATGTCCAGAGGCAGAAAAACACTGCATTAGTAAGATAAGGGCCGTCTAATGCTGGGCTTGACTGGCTGCCACCAGCTCTGACATCCTCTGACCTTTGGCACGGAAAGAATGTAAATGAGTGGGAATGTATAGGTCATATAGATTATGTCTCCCCCTCCAACCAATGCTTGTTTTTTGTGTGTGGGTTTTTTTTTTTTTTTTTTTTTTTTTTTCCTGTATTTTTCTGAAGCCGGAAACGGGGAGAGACAGTCAAGACAGACTCCTGCATGCACCCCACCGGGATCCACCCGGCACACCCACCAGGGGGCGATGCTCTGCCCCTCCGGGGCGTCGCTCTGTTCCGACCAGAACCACTCTAGTGCCTGGGGCAGAGGCCGAGGAGCCATCCCCAGCGCTCAGGCCATCTTTGCTCCAGTGGAGCCTCGGCTGCGGGAGGGGAAGAGAGAGACAGAGAGGAAGGAGAGGGGGAGGGGTGGAGAAGCAGATGGGCGCTTCTCCTGTGTGCCCTGGCCGGGAATCGAACCTGGGACTTCTGCACACCAGGCCGACGCTCTACCGCTGAGCCAACCGGCCAGGGCCTTTTTTTTTTTTTTTCATTTTTCTGAAGCTGGAAACAGGGAGAGACAGTCAGACAGACTCCCGCATGCGCCCGACCGGGATCCACACGGCACGCCCACCATGGGGCGACGCTCTGCCTACCAGGGGGTGATGCTCTGCCCATCCTGGGCGTCGCCATGTTGCGACCAGAGCCACTCTAGCACCTGAAGCAGAGGCCACAGAGCCATCCCCAGCGCCAGGGCCATCTTTGCTCCAATGGAGCCTTGGCTGCGGGAGGGGAAGAGAGAGACAGAGAGGAAAGCGCGGCGGAGGGGTGGAGAAGCAAATAGGCGCTTCTCCTATGTGCCCTGGCCGGGAATCGAACCCGGGTCCTCCGCATGCTAGGCCGACGCTCTACCGCTGAGCCAACCGGCCAGGGCCCAGGGCCTTTTTTTTTTTTTTTTTTGTATTTTTCTGAAGCTGGAAACGGGGAGGCAGTCAGACAGACTCCCGCATGCCCACCAGGGGGCGATGATCTGCCCCTCCGGGGCATCGCTCTGTCGCGACCAGAGCCATTCTAGCGCCTGGGGCAGAGGCCAAGGAGCCATCCCCAGTGCCCGGGCCATCTTTTGCTCCAATGGAGCCTTGGCTGAGGGAGGGGAAGAGAGAGACAGAGAGGAAGGAGAGGGGGAGGGGTGGAGAAGCAGATGGGTGCCTCTCCTGTGTGCCCTGGCCGGGAATCAAACCCGGGACTTCCGCACGCCAGGCTGACGCTCTACCACTGAGCCAACCGGCCAGGGCCTTTTGTATTTTTCTGAAGTTGGAAACAGGGAGGGAGTCAGACTCCTGCATGAGCTCGTTTGGGATCCACCCGGCACGCCCACCAGGGGGTGATGCTCTGCCCATCTGGGGCGTCACTCTGTTGCAACCAGGGCCATTCTAGCGCCTGAGGCAGAGGTCACAGAGCCATCCTCAATGCCTGGGCCAACTTTGCTCCAATGGAGCCTTGGCTGCGGGAGGGGAAGAGAGAGACAGAGAGGAAGGAGAGGGGCTTCTCCTGTGTGCCCTGGCTAGGAATCGAACCCGGGACTTCTGCACGCCAGGCCGACGCTTTACTACTGAGCCAACTGGCCAGGGCCTGTGTTTTTTTTTTTTAAATGAGTTTTGTAAGGGCTCTTGTCTCCTTGTTGTCACAGCTCCAGGCTGAACTTTTAGATTTATTAGCTTCAGATTTGTGGCAGTTACATATGTTTCCATTTATAATTTTAAAGAAATAAAAGCTGGCATGTCCAGAGGCAGAAAAACACTGCATTAGTAAGATAAGGGCCGTCTAATGCTGGGCTTGACTGGCTGCCACCAGCTCTGACATCCTCTGACCTTTGGCACGGAAAGAATGTAAATGAGTGGGAATCAAAGGCCCAGGTAGCTTCTGTTTGTTTTTGCAAGAGAGCCAGATCTGAGAGATCTGAGTGGAGGCCAGATTTATAAACGCAGAGCCAAAGAAAAGAGCGAGGTTGGCAGGGAGCGGCCAGGGACGGGGGAGCTGTACCTGCAGGGGAGTAAGGGTGGTGGAAAATCAGGCTTTCATTCGTTTCCATGGGCAGGATTTTTAAGATGAACATGCTAATTTCTTTATTGAAGTCAAGCAAAATTTTAAGTCATTTATCAGGGTTCATAGAGTGCCTATTTATAGAAGTCAGAATAAAACTAAATGAACCATGAATGCTAACATGCATCTAGCAAATTTATTAAGATTTAGAAGTTAACTAAACCAGCGGAACCTTTGGTGTTCTCCAGAGCCCCTTACAAATTTTAACTGCCTTTCCTTTCTGTCTCTTCATTTTACACAATGTCTTGTGTGGATCCTTTTAGCCTCAGCATTTAGAATACTAAAACGATTTAAAAGCTTGTGTTTGGAAGGAATTTTATTTTTAGTTAAACATTTAGCTATGGTGGCTTTCCTTTTTAACCTACTGAAAAATGGAAGATTTTTTTTTTTCCTGGGTAGATAGACTTTTGGTAGGGATCTAGTAAGTTGTATTAGCTATCTTTGTCACATAACATACTGACTTAAGTGGGTGAATTAAAACAACAAATATTTGTTATCACATAGTGTCTGCGGTCTATAACTTACATGGGTTTTTGTTTCAGGGCCTCTTAGGAGGCTGCAGTCAATTATTAGACAGGGCTGGGATCTTATGGGAAGGCTCAGCTGGGGAAGCATCCACTTCCGAGCTCAGGTGGTCGTTGCATGATTTAGTTCCTCGAGGGCTTTTGGACTTAGGGCCTCTGTTCCTAGCTGCTTTGGAGGCTGCCCTCAACTCCTTCTTACATGGCCTCCCCAAAGCTGCAGCTGGCGTTGTTAAAGCCAGCCAGAGCCACAGTTGGCTGTGAAGATATCCCATCACCTTTGCTGTATTTTATTGGTTAATAAAGTCACATGGCCAGCCCTCACTAAAGGGGAGGAGATTGCACAGGGCATGGGTACCAGAGGGCCACCTTTGACTCCTCTGCTAAAGAGATATAAGGCTCTATGCCAACGAGCATTTAGGGTCTTGTGTTCTTTGAAGGAAGGGACCTTGTCTTTTCTGAGTTAAACTCTTTACAGAGCCTTTGCTAGGTGGTGGCCAGCACTTTCTGCTGAGCTGGGTTGCACAGCCCTGAGCCAGCACTGCTCAGGGCGTGAGAGGGTTACTCTGGAGACAAATACACAGAGAGACCCCCAACCCCAAAGTTATCTCAAGCGAGAGAAAGTAAAAGCCTCAGAGCTCTATCAAAACAATGGCAGAAAACAAACTCTCATCTTTTCCTTTTCATTTTCAAAGCTGTAACAGAAAGGGAGTGTGTTTTGGTTCTGAGATTCTCACTTTTCTCATTCATTTCCTGCTGGTGCTCCAGGGCAAGATATCTAGAAAGCCTGCTTTGAATGGCAGGCCCGATGGATACCAATCAAAGAAAGGCATCATTTCTTCCCTTAAGGAACTTACAGTCTTGTTGAAGTGACACAGATGGAAGTGGACAATTGTGAAATGACATCAAAAGCCTATGAAAAGTTATGCAAAAGGGACTGCAGGAACACAGAGACTGTAAACGTAATCCTAAAGTGTAGGTGAGTGAGCATTAGGTGACATTCAAGGAAGGCTTCCTGAAAGAGGTGATGCTTAATTGAATCAGTTGAGTTAACCTTTGAAGAAATGTGGGCAGGCTTTGCAGGGAGGGCAGGACATCAGGGGAAAAGCTCATAGGGGGAGGTTTGGGATCTTAGGGAACTGCATGTTGACTGGTGTGGACACTGTTTAGCGGCCCACTGGGAGATGGGAAAAGATGCGGCTGGAACAGTAGTCAGGGGTGTAATCACCATCAGATTCTTGGATACTGTTCCGAGGAGTTTGAACTTTATCTTGAAAGAACCGGGTAATAACCCAACCAGATTTGTGTGTGAGAGGGGTGTTAGGAGGTAACGAGCATGTGGGAGGCAGTGATGGGGTCTAAGAGACAGGGAAGTTTGAATGGAGAGCCGAGGATGCACCGCAGTGTCGGAAACGTGATGGTAAAGGGGCCGAGCTGACTGTGGAGGGCAAGTCAGGGAGAGGTGCAGCTTGCCTCAGGTTTCTGTCTTAGGTGACTGGGCGGATGGTGGGGTGTTTCATCAGTCTAGAAAGTGTTGGGAAAGTGGTGGGTTTGAATTCAGTTTTGTAATTACTCATTTTAAGGGGTTGATGAGATATCTAGGCAGAGATGAGTACTGTTGCAGGGTATACAGGTCAGTAGCTCTGAAAAGAGGTCTGGCCCAGGAACTTAGTTTCAGAGCTATCCGCCCAGAGGTGGTAGTTACAGCGGAGTGTGTGGAGATTACCCAGACAGAGAATACAGGCCCAGAAGAGAAGGGGCTAGGTCTGGGGTCCAGTGACTCCTGCAGTAGTGGGGAGTGGAAGAGGAAACCGTAAGAGAGAAGGATGGCACTGTAATCAAAGTTCCTGTGGTTGCAGGCCCCACGCAAGCTCTATCAAGAAAATCAGTGTTGGCCCTGGCCGGTTGGCTCAGTGGTAGAGCGTCGGCCTGGCGTGCAGGAGTCCCAGGTTCGATTCCCAGCCAGGCACACAGGAGAAGTGCCTATCTGCTTCTCCACCCCTCCCCCTCTCCTTCCTCTCTGTCTCTCTCTTCCCCTCCCGCAGCCAAGGCTCCATTGGAGCAGAGTTGGCCCAGGCGCTGAGGATGGCTCTGTGGCCTCTGCCTCAGACGCTAGAATGGCTCTGGTTGCAACAGAGCAACGCCCCCTGGTGGGCATGCGAGGTGGATCCCGGTGGGGCACATGCGGGAATCTGTCTGACTGCCTCCGTTTCCAACTTCAGAAAAAAACACACAAAAAAAAAAAAAAAAAAAAAGAAAGAAAGAAAGAAAGAAAATCAGTGTTTAGAGTTTATCAGAAGGCTGAGGAAATATCTGAGGCATGCAGGGTTCTGGAACTAGGGACTGCAAAGTCACTAGGAGCAGAGCAGGACTCTGTCATTGTGTTTGTCATATCTCTGCAAGGCTGTTTCTTTTTTCTATTTAAACACCATTTTCCTCTGCTGCTCTGTGTAAGTGACAGAGGCTATAGCTCCTGAGTTTGAACATCTCTCAATGAGATCACCTGTCTGATTGGCTGCCCCTCAACCCTGGGAGAATTCATCTTGTTTTCTCTGTCTTGGGTAGGAACCCATGAGGCCATGGAGTAAAAATATGGCTAACAAGGGCCCTCTCCTGCTTGGGTTAGCCTCGAGAGAGAAAGGGATGTGGAAAGAAGCATATGTGCTGTGATCTGCCCCAAAGACAGGACAGTGAGTAGAGTGTGGGGCCAGGAGGGACAGACGAGGAGGAGAAAGTAGTCCATGGTGTTAAATGCCACCGACCCCACAAAGAGGTCAGGATAAGAAGAGGACAGTGAGACGATGACTGAGTTAGATGATGACTTGGTTGGCTTTCACTGTGATTGGGAAGGCATGAATATACTTCTCCATAGAGGCAGAGGAAGAAAGCCATTACACTGGAATTGAAGGTGCTCTGAGGGATGAGGTTCTTGAGGATGTGGAAGGGGTCACAAGTAGAGGGATGGATCCATATGGGAAGGGGGTCATCACTCTTGCCAAGAGAGGAGGGAAAGAAGGGTACAATGTACATAATTTACCTGTGGGGAGGAAGTGGATGGGCTGCCAAGAAATTGAGTCCAGGCCTTTGGACCAGGAATTATCGCACTCTGCATAACCGCAGCTTCTTCTCTCATTTCTTAAACATCTTGCATGTCTTTGCCAACAAAAGCATTTGGTGTTCCATAGACTAGGGGACTGATACAGAGAGCTGCAGCCAGGTTTGAGTACCCTCATAGGACTCCCCAGTTGGACCCAGTGTTTCTGTCCAGTGCTAACAACTCTATGTTGCTAAGGCAGTCCAAGAGCATCCCCTGAGAAGGAATCATAGAGAAAAAAGGGAGTGCAGCTAACAAAAGTATGGATCAAGGCTGGTTGCAACTGTAGAAGATAAGGAACTCATCTTTCTCTATCTCTTCACCACAGTTGTCCACCTCACGGGGCTGCCTCTTGGTTGCAAGAGGGCAGTGCCAGGTTGGGATCTTGTTTTTTTTTTTTTGTATTTTTCTGAAGCTGGAAACAGGGAGAGACAGTCAGACAGACTCCCGCATGCGCCCGACCGGGATCCACCCGGCACGCCCACCACGGACGACGCTCTGCCCACCATGGGGCGTCGCTCTGCCACGACCAGAGCCACTCTAGCGCCTGGGGCAGAGGCCAAGGAGCCATCCCCAGCGCCCGGGCCATCTTTGCTCCAATGGAGCCTTGGCTGCGGGAGGGGAAGAGAGAGACAGAGAGGAAGGAGGGGGGGGGGGTGGAGAAGCAAATGGGAGCTTCTCCTATGTGCCCTGGCCGGGAATCAAACCCAGGTCCCCCGCACGCCAGGCCGATGCTCTACCGCTGAGCCAACCGGCCAGGGCCGGGATCTTGTCTTAGGAGGGCTTACTGCAAGTTCCACAATCCTCGCTGAGCACAGCTGAGGATATTGGGCTCTACTTGGGACTTGCCTTCCACCCACCCGTTTATTTTCCAGGTGACCGGGAAGGCTTTTCCACGCACTGTAAGCCAGGCTAAATGAAATTTACTCCTGTAGAGATTCAAGGGAAACTTACATACAGAAAAGAAGGGAAGGCAGATTTATGTTCTGTGTCATTCCATATTCTAAAGAAATACTTATTTTTTCCCCTCTAGGCAGGGCTCTTGTTTAGTTCATCAGAAAACGATGGATGATGGTGATCTCACCCAAAGTGCTTTCTTATCCTCTGCCTCCCTCTGGCCTCCTAACACTTCAGGCAGAAGAGAAAGCATTTTTTCTTCTTCTTTTATGTTTAGGAAGCAGAACTGGTTTGTGGGCGTTCCTTCCTGGTAACAGTCACCAGTGTTTTTGGAGTGCCTTCCATGTGTCAGGAATCATGCCATCCGAACCCACACCTGCCATCTCACTGGCATCGGCAGTCTCACCAGCTGACATGCTCAGCAGATGTCTAACTGTGGTGCCAAAGGGTGCAGAGCACAAGGCCCCTAGGAGCAGGGATACTTGGTAAGACTCCTGTTGTCAATTCTTCCAGGCTTTGGTCAAGTCTCCAAAATACTGTCAGTCAGTCTTAATTTTGCTTTCAGATTTCTCTTCTTGATCATAGGGAGGGGTATTGGGTTATCAGGGGAGCAAAAACAAGTCTGTGGGCCTATTCTTATGCCCCCACCCCAAGCTTCAGAAATTCCAAGCCCTGGGGAGAGGTCTCTGGATTTTAGGTGGCATAATAAACTCTTAGAAACCAATGCATTCCAGAGGCTTGGCTTCCCTGTGCTGTTTATTGGAATTGTTCCTTATTCTGGACAAAAGGACAAAATCAGGGACTGCACCTTGAAAATAGAGATGTATAGCCTTCCTCCAGGGTGAAGTTATAGTGGTGAATGGGCACAGGTGAGGCTTTTCCTGGCTTGGGGCGGCCTCACCACAGCCCATCCTTGTTAATTCCTAATACTTGTAACACGACTCTGCTGGTAAGACCTTGAGCCTCATAAAATCCCGTGCCTCTGTGAAGACTGTAACTGTACACTTTGCTTATGTGTCACGTTTTTGTCCCTTTGAAGTCTCCATTTGAATTGAAAGAATAGTTCTCTTTGACTGAATTTGCCTGGCAGATTAGTTATCCAGACTGGCTCAAAGCTCATGAGTAGAAGTAATAGTCCCTGTGTCATCCTAAATACTGAGGGACAATTCATGGGACCAGTTAATCTGGAGTGTTATGTGGATTTCATTCTCACTTGTTAATTAACAAACTCTTTGGGTGAGTTGAGACTCCAGAGCTAACACCTACTTCAGGGTATTACCATCTTAAAGCTAGTCAAATCATTAATTTATCAGAGCATTTGAAGAGTTTAGTTTAAAAAATTCCATCTCTATTAGCAAATTTATATGATGTTCAAGAATAGCCAAAACGAATCCATTGTAATAATGGCTAGAATAGTAGTTGCCTCTGGAGATGGTGGGGTCAGGGCAGGGACCTGAGTTTTCTGGAGTGCTGGGAATGTTCTGTCTCTTGCTCTGGGTGGTAGTTACACAGGGGCATGCATATGTAAGAATTCATCAGTGAAAATTAAAAACATATTCTCATCTGGGAGTTTATACCATCATTCTCCAAGGTCATAGACTTTGTCATAGATCCTCAGTGCAAACGTATAGAAGGTTTTAATATCATGTAGGGAGTTACACCATCAGATCTGTCCTTAGCAGAGCTCTCTCTGCTCTTGCTGGAGAAAGGATGGGAGGGGACAAAAGTGAAAGCAGTGGCAATGGCTTTGGATGCTGATGCTGTTCAGCAAGAGACAGTGGGCTCTTGGATTAGATGGTGGTGGAGGGAGAAGGAAACGGAAGGAGGAGTGGGCTGGAGGAGTGGGCTGCAAGAGAAGGAGGTGTTGGGGATGAATCTCAAGATTTAGGAGCAGTAGTATGGATGAAGGGCCATGGCCTGGAGGTCAAGAATTCCACTGGAGACGTGTTAAGTTGCAGATGCCTCTGAGCCAGGCTTAGAGATGACAAGTAGGTAATTAAGTAAATGAGTCTGGAGTCAGAAAATAGGTCTGGGCTGAAGTTTTAGTTTTAAGAGTTGCTGGTGTGGTATTAGAGCAATGGGAATGCATGAGATCCCTTTGCAGACAGCATCGAGTTGGAAGGAGAGATCACAGGACTCTGCCCTGGGGAATTGCCACATGTGGAGGTCAGGTAGGGGAGCAGCCAGACGCAGGGGCTAAAAGGGCGAGGTGGAAGGATAGTACGGAGTCTGCGATGCCACGGCATTCATGGCAAGAGTGTGTCTGGAAGCTACGGGAGGGCAGCTGACTGGTGGTGCAAGTCTAGTAAATTGAGAACTGAAATTTTCCTTTGGATTGGCTAGCATGGCGGCATTGGGCCCCCAGCATGAATAGTTTATGTGGAGGGGTGGCAGCAGAGGCCACACTAAAGTGAGGCAAAGATGGATATTTTTCTCCTTGCAGCATATTTATTGCTTTAGCTATATGTTCAAAACATCAATCCTTTATGAACATTTAATTGTGCAATAACAATTAAATGGAAGTTTAATTCTACAGCACAATGTAAAAGGGACTAATTTGGTATCCTAGTTTCCTAGTTGTTTTAGTCAAAGAAATTGAATTTAGAAAATGCTGTGTGAAATTATTTTTAAGTCCGTGTATTTTCTCAGTAAGATTTTAAAAGAGATCATTTTACGTCCTATTCCTGCCTCCATGCAGAAATAAACTGCATGATGCTTGATTCATAGTGCTTGAAAGGGCAAAGCACTGAGTGAACTTTCTTGGGCAATTTAGAATGCTTCTACCTGGTATTGAGTCTAAGTGTCCCCCTGGGCTAAATGACCAGCATCTGTTCTTACACTTATTACAGAAGTCTAGATAATGGAAAGAAACCAGGGCAGTTCGTGCTCCTGTCACATCATTTCAGAAATCTAACCACACTATTTTATTGACCTAAATACATAGGTTGAAAAAAAATGAAAAATTATTATGTCCTGGTCTTTCGTGTAGGAAGTGTTTGGTGAGTATGATGTGCTCTATTGCTTTGGTCAGTAACACTGAAAAGCGCAGAGTAGCAGTGTGACTCCACTCTCCGGGAGAGTCTTGGTGACACCTGGCCTTGGAACTGGGGGCTCCACAGTCCGGGGATGAAAGCAGCGATTTGCATATTACCTTGAGCCTAGGAAGTAGTGGATGCCCCAGGGATATTCAATGTTGAATAATATTACACTGCTTTTGCTTTCTTTCTGAGTCTCAGGCTCTTAAGAGAAATGATCTGTATTAAATTTCCTATTATTCAACTTAGAAATTTCTGCTGAGAATTGCAAGGTCAAATCTATAGTTTATTTTATACACACACACACACACACACACACACTCTCTCTCTCTCTCTCTGGTGTCGGGAGGGTGTTAGCATCCTGCTTAATGGGAAGGTGGCACACATAAGGCTTTTAGTATTCTGTGGTTTAGGATAAAATTTGATTTTACAGCAGTCATATTTATAAAGTATTATGTATTATATATTAAAAATATATTACATTATATTTTTTGTATGTTTTGTTCTTTTTTGCAAATAAGGAAATATACTGAAATGACCTAAGGACTATTTGGAGAGCTTAATTGGATCTGGCACTGTGCCAAAGTTTCAAAGGAGGTTGGGTGTCCATTTTGGTCTGGGTGAACTTGAGTCTTCAAGGACAATGGAGACTTAGGGGCATTTCCAGGACCCAGCAGGAAAGTGATTTCACAGACCTCCTGGTTTGCTTTGGATTAGAACCACAGGGCCTTTGCACATCCTTTTTAGATGGGGATGGAGTATGTGTAAATTTATTTTGGAGGTGGCCAAAACAAGACTTGCCTTGATTTCTTGAGGATTTTTCATCATCACGAAAGAGCCTTGCAAGTAAGTACCTGGGGTATGGCACTATGAATTTTGACATACAGGAAACATCAAACCAAATTATTCTGTGACTTGGTGAGAGTGAGGCATGGAGCTGTTGGAGGTACATATGGGTGTGAGTGGGGAGAAACCTGAGGGAGAGGTTTCTTTTCCTCCAGAGGTAGGTTGATGACAGGAATGATGTCTACTGCTCTTTGATTACCTGCTAAAGGTGTAAACCTACTCTCTGTCTGGCATGACGAAAAGAAAGCACAGGACATTTATAAATGTTCTTGAACCCTGAGGTCCCAATGATCTAGAACAAGATTTAGAAAATATCTTTTCCTAAACAGAATCAGGAAAGTGGAGTTCTGCTATTTCCTCTGTATGCTCTTTTGTTCCCGGCCCCTTTCTCATACTTTCTTGTGCCCACTGCCATAACCGATACCATCTCATTATTATTATTGCTATTGTTGTTATTTGTTTTTGCAGAGAGGAAAAGACTTGGGTTTGACCGAGGGAAGGGGGACTCCAAGAAGAGCACGTGGCTGGGATGAAGGGGAGCCCTAGGACCGAGATATGAAAGAGTTATACAGGACATTACTAACGAGAACAATGTCATAAATATGCAGAGCATACAGAATTGGGCATCTAGTTCCAAAAACGCTACCACTGCAGAATTACAATGGCAGCGTTTTCTCAGTACATCAGCCAAGTGTTATTTTAGCTCGAGAGGAGGCAGCTGAACTGGAGATAGTGAACACACCTAAACAAACGTGGCTCAGGATAGAGCTGCAAAAACACAAAAGGGCTGCATGCTGGCATGGAAACCGCCTCGGGGCTGAAACAACAGAGGCTGGAGTCCAACAGTGTCTGCCTGAAATGTGTGGTGTGCTCTAGGTCTGTTTTGCAGACCTTGGGAAAACAGCCCTCCAGATAAACTCTGCAGATTCACAACCTAAGACTGGCACAAAAGAAACAGCTCTCTCTATCTTGGCAATATTGAAGCTGCGTTCTGGCTGTTAACTCACATTATGCAATCTATTTGTATGCCCTGCAGTTCATCTGAATACAATTAGAATAAATAGAGAGAGTGGCCCCTCACTCACCCCACATTGACCCCGCCCCTTTTCCCCATTGCTTAGGAGGTGGGGCCCTTCTAATCTGGAAAACCCACAGGAGGAATGGTTACAAACACAGGCTTGAGCAGATGAACCTGAACCCCTATCTGAAAAATGTACTAAGAATACTTGGTAGGGTCGTTAGAAAAATTAAAATGCAGTTAATTGTGTTATTTAAATGTAATACAAAAATGTGTTCTGATTAGATGCCATGTACATGTAAAAGCTCTAATAATAATACATTACCAGGTACTGTCCTGCTGGCTTCTGATGCAGAATCTCATTTGGGGTAAGCAACTTAATCCAAGGTCATACAGCTCACAGGGAGCTGACCTGAGATGTGAATCCTTGGACCTGTGTAAGTGTTGCTACTCCCCTCATTTGGGCTCTGGCCTGTGATAGGTCCAGTGCTGACTAAATCCATTTAATTAAATACAGAACAGTCCAAGGCTGTGTGATCTTCTCTCTTGGTTTTATACAGAAGGTCCACAGTGCAGTCCCCAAACACTGGCCCTTCCTGTCTCCTTTGTCACTCTGGTGCCAGGAGATGGCATTAAATCAGACTTCTGCTGCACATGCTTATGCATATATGAGCCACCCACTGCACGATCCTACTTAACTGGGTTTTGGCCACTGCTGCTAAGAACATTGATGACTCCTGGTTTAGGACTTTGTCTACAAAAAAAAGATGAGGTCTATTCTACCTTGAATTAGGCAACCGACTTTTTTATGTGGCAAAGTAGATAACTTGCTCTTTTTTCTTTCTTTTTTTGGAAAATGTGCTGAAGAATGTATTCTCTTGGGCCTGTTGGTAGGTTTTGATTCAAGGAGACCGTGCAGGTGTTTGCCTCTTTTGCTTAATGATGTGAGGAAACTGTAATTGTCTGAATAGGTCCCAGGTTGCCGTGGGCACCGTGCACAGGAGCTGCTTTACCAGGCCGTAGGGGTGCTGCAGGGGACCCCAGCACTTGTCCCGTGTGTGGGCTCTAACCTTCTCAAGGCACAATGACTCTCATGGGCCCAGTAATAATGTAAGTGTAGAAAAGCAAAGCAAGGGGTGTGGTGTTAGGGCCCCGCTGAGCCTTTCAGTCTTCTGTCCTCATCTTTGTTCACTGGCCTTGTCAGTGTTCTTGCTCTGGAGCCTCTCAGCCTCTACATTCATTGATCACACAGGCACCAGGGTCTTCCATGCACCCGGCTCAGGGCTGCACCCTGGGAGTCCAGTAAACACAGCTCCTGTCTGAATCTTTTTCCTATGTACTTTCTAAAGCTGGTGATGCTTGGTTTGACCCATTCTCGGGCATGACTCTCCTAGCTATATCTAATTTATATCAAGAGTCAAGTGAGCTTACATGATCATTTTTTTTTTAAGTGAGAGGAGGAGAGCTAGTGAGACAGACTCCCACATGTGCCCGAACTGGGATCCACCTGGCAACCCCTGTCTGGTGCCAGTGCTCGAATTAACCAAGCTATTCTCAGCCCTGGGGGCTGACGCTTAAACAAATCGAGCCACTGGCTGCAGGACGGGAAAAGGGAGAGAAGGTGGGGGTCGTTTCTCTTGTGTGCCCTGACCGGAAATCAAACCTGAATCGTCCATATGCTGGGACAACACTCTATTCACTGAGCCAACCGGCCAGGGCATACATAATCAAAATTTTAACAATAGCATTTGTCCTTTCATTTCAATTAAGTTCTCTCTCTTTTTGCCTGATCAGGCGGTGGCGCAGTGGATAGAGCGTCAGACTGGGATGCGGAAGGACCCAGGTTCGAGACCCCGGGGTCACCAGCTTGAGTGCTGGCTCATTTGGTTTGAGCAAAGCTCACCAGCTTGGACCCAAGGTCTCTGGCTCGAGCAAGGGGTTACTCGGTCTGCTGAAGGCCCACAGTCAAGGCACATACGAGAAAGCAATCAATGAACAACTAAGGTGTCTCAATGAAAAACTGATGATTGATGCTTCTCATCTCTCTCTGTCTGTCTGTCCCTATCTATCCCTCGCTCTGACTCTCTCTCTGTCTCTGTAAAAAAAAAAAAAAAAAATCTCTTTTTTTAAGTGAGTGGAGGGAAGATAGAGAGACAGACTCCTGGAGATACCCTAACTGGGATTCAGCCTGACAACCTTGTCTGGGTCCAGTGCTTGTGTCAATCAAACTATCTTTAGTGCCCGGGGCTGACACTTAAACCAATCAAGCCACTGGCTGTGGGAGAGGAAGAGAAAGAGAAGGGGGAGAGAGAGGGAGAGAAGCAGACGCTCACTTCTTTTGTGTGCCCTGACTAGGGGGCAAACCTGGGATGTCCATATGCTGGTCCAACGCTTTAAGGGTCTCTTGTTTATATGTGGTCAATTTAGACAGCCATATTTTTACTTCTTATAATATTCATTAATTT
Organism: Saccopteryx leptura; assembly: GCF_036850995.1. Lineage (NCBI taxonomy): Eukaryota > Metazoa > Chordata > Mammalia > Chiroptera > Emballonuridae > Saccopteryx > Saccopteryx leptura. Next base: position 33,938,756 of record NC_089509.1, read on the forward strand.
GTTAAATATTTTTTGAATGCCTGTTATCTGCAAGATATTATATGGTTCCTGTTTTTTTAAAAATTAATTTTAATGGGGTGACATTGATAAATCAGGGTACATATGTTCAGAGAAAACATCTCTATGTTATTTTGACATTTGATTATGCTGCATTCCCATCACCCGGTTTCTGTTTTTGATGAGTGGTTGTTTTGATTTGCACAGATTTTAAATGTGAGTTTGTAGAAGTTACAAAGGAAGCCTTGCACTCAGCAATTTACCTTGCATTTAATGAGCCAGCCACCTTATTTCTTCTCTGCCAGTGACATAACCCTTTAGGTCAGTGGTCCCCAACCTTTTTTGGGCCACGGACTGGTTTAATGTTAGAAAATATTTTCACAGACTGGCCTTTAGGGTGGGACGGATAAATGTGTCATGTGACCGAGACAAGCGTCAAGAGTGAGTCTTAGACGGATGTAACAGAGGGAATCTGGTCATTTTTTAAAAATAAAACATTCTTCAGACTTGAATATAAATAAAACGGAAATAATGTAAGTTATTTATTCTTTCTCTGCAGACTGGTATCAAATGGCCCAGGGACCGGTACCGGTCCGCGGCCTGGGGGTTGGGGACCGCTGCCTTAGGTCACATTGCAGTTGCCACGTGAAACCTTCTCTGCCTGGCCGTGCATTGCCATCTCCACCGCTCAAGCCCACTCCTCCTCTGTTCCCAGGGCCCTCTCACCACCCCTGCAGCATTAGTGTATCTTGCAATGTCTGTCTTACTGCCCCGTCCAGAAAGCTCATGCCTACATCTTTGTTTTCTACACTGTGTTTTGCAAAGTGTCTTGCAGAGAATATAAATACAAAAAAAGTACTGATTGCATGATTAACTGAATTCTGTAAGAAAGTGAGTTCATTTGAGTATTAGCAAACATTTTAGTGATCATTGAGCTAGTTGAAGAAGATACTCATTCAGTGAGTTGACAGAAATCTGTTCTCTAAGGGGCCCTTGGGCGTTTTATAAACCAAAGGTTGTGTTGGGTTGAGCAGACAGGAGGGTGTGTGTCTGTGGTCCTGGGACTCCCTCAACTCGGGCATAAGAGACACCATCGGAGAGTCAGTTGTGGCTGCAGCTGGTTTGGTATCAGATGAGCAGTTGTGGGAGCCAGTGAGAATTGAAGGACTTGAGCCCAAGAGCAGGAGGGAGGTGGCTGCAGCGGAACCCGTGAGAGGCCACTGAGACCTGTGTATCAGCATCTGCCTGGGGCCTTCTGTACGAAGCAGGTAAGCCATCAGGAGCCCGGTCTTTCCTCACTGCTCACCTGAAACATTTAATCGTACAACTGTGGGAATAACAGATATCCAACCAAAGGATGCCCAGTGCTTGGTGGTAGACCTCCAGTCAAAAATTAATATTTGAAAAAGTTCTAGATCACCCTTCTGTGAGGTTCAACCAAAGTCAGCAGCAGGAGAGTTTATTCGCAGGCCCGGGATAAAGCTTTCCTGGGCTTGCAGCCTGTGTCTTACCTGTTTCCGGAGGGGCCTGGAGCAAGAGGAGCCTGCTCTGAGCTCCGCTGTGTCCACTGCAGCTGTGTTCCTTTAGGTTTTAGGTGTGGCATGACCCTGTGGGATCAGCGGTGTTTTAGAAAACGGGGATGCTGTCTTCTTGCCTACTTCAAGGTAAGGGATTGAACTAGATAGCTGAGGTCCTTGCGTACTAATTCCATAGTTAGTTCATTATAATTTATTAATGAGTATCTCTATAATTTAATTAATTTAACAAATATTTATTAAGCATGACCTACTAAGTGCCAGGAACTGTTCCAAGTGCCAAGTTTACAGCAGGGAACGGCAGGCAGAATCCCTACCCTTGGGAAGCTTACATCTGCAGGATGGGGGGAGACAGACAGTAAGCAGAATAAATTAGTAAATGATATTGTATATTAGGAGGTCAAAAGTAAATACTTTAGACAACTACCTAGAAATAAAGTGGAGCAGGAGGAAGAGGAGAGATTTGCCATTTGTCACATGGACCGGGAAGGCTTCTTTGAAAAGGTGGCTTTCAACAAAAACTTGATGGTGGTGAGGGAGCAAACTATCAATAAATGGATCTCTGGGGAAAAGCGTTCCTGACAGAGGAAGGAGCAAGTGCAAATACCCTGAGGCAGGAGCTTTGTTGTCAAGTTTGAGAAATAGCGAGCAGTGGACAGAAAGGCTGTGGGGGCTGGATTGTGTTGTGTCCTGGAGGCTTTGTAACACCACTGGATTTCACTCTGAGTAAGAAAGAGAGACACAGGGGGTTCTGAGCAGGGGAAGGACATGAACAGATGTCTCTTTTATTTATTTTTAATTTTTACTGATTTTAGTGAGAGAAGGAGAAGAGAGAGAAAGAAAGACAGGAACACTGATCCATTCCTATCTGTGTCCTGACCGGGATTGAACTGGCAACCTTTGTGCTTCCGGATAATGCAGACTGAGCTATTCGGCCAGGGTGGTAACTGATGTTTCTTTTAAAAGAATCACTCTGCCTGCCAGGCTGAGAAGAGACTGTAGTGGGGCAAAGTGTGGAAGCAAGGAGGCCGGATGGGAGGCTATTGCCATACTCTAGTTAAGAGGTGAGGGGGCCGCGGAATGGTGGGAAGAGGTCGGAATGTAGACATAGTTTGACTGTTTGAGAATGGGTGAAGCATATGTTTGAGGCCAAGAGCGGAGTCAAGGCTACTCCAAGCATTTTGGCCTGGGTGACTGTAACGGTGGAGTTCACATAACACAGGTCAGGCACCCTGAGAGTACAGCAGACATTTGAAAACAGGTCAGTAATTCTGTGTTGGACATTTTACGTCTTCTATGTGCATCAGACCTTCAGCAGGAAATGCTGAGTACACAGCTGTGTAGAGATGCCTGCAGCTCATGGAGAGAGCTTGGCTGAAAACATATCGTGTTAAGTCGTGAGCACATAGATGACATATAAAGCCATCAGCCTGGAAGAGATCAGCAAGGGGTGAATGAGAATTAGGAAAGAGAAGAGGCTTAGGGGCTGACCTCTGGGGACCCTGAGTGTCATAAGTGTGGGACATGAGGAGGAAACAGCAAGGGAAAGTGAAAAAACAATTACTGGAAAAGAAAGAAAACCTGATCAGAGAGGTGTCCCAGCTCCAAGTAAAGCGAAGCTTATGAAGGTGATGTGATGATTTGCATCAAATTCTGGAAATAGGTCAAGATGACAGCAGCGAATTGACCATTGGATTCAGCACCTCAGAGGTCATAGGTGGCCTGAATGAGAGCCATTTTGGTGGAATGATGGAGCAAAGCTTTGTTGGGAGGGAGTGTAAAACAAAATGGAACTGGACACAAGTAGAAATGACTCTTGAAGAGTTTTACAGCAAAATGAAGAAAAGGAACAGGGGAACAGGCATGAAGAGGACTCCATTTGGTTGTTGTTTTGTTTGTTTCTGATCTTAGTGGGAGAAACTGCAGTATCTCGGCTGCTGGCACTGAGCTGGTAGAAAGCAAACACTGAGCACTGTTGAGAGGAGAACTGCTGGAGTGCCTGGTCAGTGAGAAGGACGATTGGCCGGAGGGGTTGCCCACTTTCTGAGCACGGGCATTTTGTCCTGTAGCAGAAGGAAGGCCAGGTGGGCACAGAGTCTGGCCGGCACATAGAAGTAGCAGTGAGAGCATGTGGAAGTTGTTTTGTTATTTCTTCAGATTTCTCAGAGAAGTGAGAGAACAACAGGTCACCAACAGACAGAGGCACTAGTGTAGAGAATGATAGATGCTGGTGGGAGATAGAACATTGAAGAGGAGGAAGATACAATATTGTCATCCAGGACAATGGGAGCACAAATGGACTGATGTCTAATACTGTGGACAAATTTCTAATCCTGGTAGTGGATGCTATCATCAGTATTAATGTCTGTTTGCCAGCGTGGTTCTATTTACCAAGTGTTTTCTCATATTCTGATTGTCCCAGCAACACTGTGGGGTGGCAGAGGGTTGGGTGTTCTAAAGTCACACTGCTTGAAGTCAAAGTGTGGGCTCAAATCTAGGTTTTCTGAATAGCAGTCTAGAATTTGTTTTCTCTATTAAGCTTCTCTTTTTTAATGAGTGTTAATTAGTGATTTCAGGTATGAAAGTACTTCACCAAATCTCTATTTATTCTTTGATGTTTTATTGCTCTGTTTGAATAGTGCTGGAGAGAAACGATCCGATTAAATATTCTTTGTCTATAACTATTCAGTACTATTTCATCATCTTCAGTCATAGTCCAGTGTATAGCAAGTATAATGGTGAGAAAATTCGTGTAGAACTTAAAAATTAAATTGACTTAACTTAATAGGTAAAACATAGCCTTGTTAATGGAAATTCTGGCTGCTTTCCAGATCATAAATACATCTTAAAAAATACTTTTGTTGACACGGGGAAGTTATAATTTCCTTAAGTGCAAAGTATTATTATAAATAGGAAAGAGGTATGAAATTATTCTTTTTATTTTTCAGTTATATATGATGCCAATTGTGCCTTCGGCATAAGTAATATTGGAGTAAAATATCTTTCATTTTCTCTTATGTATGATTAGAATTTCTAAGGTGGAATTGATTATTTTTCTTTTGTTACTTGTTATATTATTTTCTATTGTTATACAGAATGCCTAGAATTATATTCTTATTCTATTGTTACATCTGATCTTCAAAATGCCGACTCTTAAACTAACTCATCAACATACTTTGCTTTCTGAATATTTTCTGACTTCTTTTTACCCTCTTTTAGATCTGATTCTGCAACCCTAAATCACATTTGTGAAACTCACATCGACATCAGTCAGCATCTTAGTTTGGTGTTACCGGACCATAAATCATGGAAGTTTCTGAATCTTTCAACAGTTTGATTCATATCTTGTGTAAGATTTAGTTAGTGTCAGAACAACTTAACTATGCAAAAAATTTAGTCATACATAAAATCTATAAGAATTGAAATAATTTCTGAATGTCTATGGAAGAGTCATAAATACTCACATTGACAGCCTGTTTTAATGATGTCACTTCATTAGTTTAAGAGAAAGTTATGAAAATATTGAGGACTAATCTCCCTCTGGAATTCTTTAAGATAGACTAGGTTTCTTTATATTGTTACTACTTTACACATGGTTTTCCCTAGATACAAGGCAAAAACTAAAGAGTTGCTGATGATCTTTTAAAATATTCTCTAAGTAAAATGATAAGAATAAATAACTCATGGCCTTGGCCAGTTGTCTCAGTGGTAGAGCGTCAGCCTGGCATGTTGATGTCCTGATTTGATTCCCCGTTAGGGCACACAGATGAAGTGAACATCTGCTTCTCTACCCTTCCTCCCCTCCCCCTCTTTCTCTTCCTCCTGTAGCCATGGCTTTAATTGGTTTGAGCACATCGGCCCCAGGCACTGAGGATGGCTCTGTGGAACCTCAGGAGCATAGCCACAGATGGGCAGAGCATCAGCCCCAGATAGGTGGATCCCTATCAGGGCGCATACTGGAGTCTGTCTCTCTTCCTCTCACTTGGAAAAGAAAAAAAAAGAAAAGAAAAAAAGAAGTCTTAATGTCAATATCTGGCTTATAGATATAATATTCCACTGAGTGCTCTTTTGGGTATTTTTATTGTGGTAAAACATACATAGTGTAAAATTGACCATTTTAAGTGTACAATTCAGTGGCATTTATTATATTCACAATGTCAAACTGTTACTGCTATTCTACTTCTAAAACTTCCATTATTTCAAGCCTAATAAGTGCTTTTTAAATTACGAGAATATTAGATATTGTCTGTACCAGATGACTCATCTTAAATCATGTTAAATCATGCCTCAAGTTATAATAGGTCAATAAGTGTATTTTAGGTCACAAATGTTTATCTGGTAAGATATGCTCATTTCCTACTAGGCTGAACTGAACTACATCTTTGGCCTCATTAATTATTGTAAAAATTTAGTTTTTCAGGTAGGTTAGTGATTTCATGGGCTTTTCCTTAATATTTTTATCAAAGTACCACAAAATTAAACTTGACATCTATTAGTTGAACATCAGAGAGACTTGAGATCATGTGTGTTGCCATGTACAGTGCAAAGATTAAAGTCAGTTCAGTCTAAGGAGACTCCAGATAACAGATGACTAGTGGAAAAAGTTCGTGGACACTAGAGAGAAGCATTCATCTTACTCAGCCAATTATGAGTCACAGCCTTCCTTGAACTGTGCCAATACCATAGAAAAAAATCAGTTTGATAAAGTACACTGAACTGACTATACTTTGAGCAAATTTATAAATTTTCAATTTAAAACATTGATGCATTTGTTTTTAAATAACATTGGTGATGATTTAACTGATAATATAGACCAGTAAATAATACAACTGAGTTTCCCCACTGTGGTGGGCTTACTATGACCTATACATCTTTCTCCAACTGTAAAGCACGTACTTATCTCTACATATCTAAATGAAGTGCCATTTCTTTTCCTTCCCCAACTTCCATAGACAGTCATAAAATCTTCTTTTAAGGTTCAATCGTACTCTGCAAAAATTTCAACTGTAGCAAACAGCACATTAAATTCTCATTTCCTCCACACTGTAAGTTTCTCAGGGGTGGGTGCTATGTCTTATTGCTACTTGTGTTAACACTGTAGTTTCTTACAGTGGAAACCAATGAAATATTTGTTGACTGGTTGAATGCAAGAGCTAACCAATCTAAGCATTTATATTGGAGTGTTCATTTTTTTTAAAGCATCTCAATGATAAGATGTTCGTCTTTTATTTACTAAGCAAATAGGTAAAATATATATAGGGTCCATTTTTATGTATTGAGATAGCAAACATTTCCATTGTGATATAAACTGAAGACAGAGTATTCTGATTACAACTCCTAGACATTTGCCCGTGACTGTAGAAAACTCAAAATGGCATCTCTTATAGAAATTCTTGGATGACTGTGTTTGTCATGAACTTGAGAAGACAGTGCTCAGGGATGTGTCCCTTCATGTCCTCCCTGGCAGAGTATGAACTCTGCACTATCTGCCTTGTTCCTGTGCCACGGCCCAGCACTGGTCCCTGGGGTGGGCACTGGTCAGGGAAGTGTTCCACTTGGCGTGGAGCCTGCCACAGTTGGGTGCCGGTTTTGGCATTGTAGTTGGCACCACAGAGGAAACACCACAAAAGGAACAGCCTGTCTCCACGTGTCACCCATGGTTGACTGTGATTAGACGGCGAGACACTCCTCTCACTCCTCAGTAGGTGCAAATACAGCATCCCTCTACATCCAGGTGGCTGCATGGGACCCATTCGTTCATTTTTTCTCTCTTCCCTTTGCTTCATTTTGGATCCCTTCTTCGCCCTGAAGGAGAGCTCATGATGTTCTAGGTGGTGGAGTATAAGTGTGGCAGGGTATTCACAAGTGCCTCATTTTATTCACTCTGCATAAACCCACTGACCACCTCATGGCCCTCTCTGCGTGCAGCCTCCAGAGCTGAAGCATCTGAAAGGCCCATTTCTTCCACTAAGCTCCCGAGAGGACAAAGCCAGAAAGCACATATTGAATTTATCTGAGTTTAACAGTATCAGCCAGAGACAAGCCCTAGTTTGCCAAAGAAATCAGTAATCCGGATAACTAGCAGCAGAGTCCTAATATCAGTCATGTGTGCATAGAGCTGCCCTTGGACCTTTCTGATAAGAATTCGGGGACTTAAACTGGTCTTCTTTGGTAGGCAGTTCGTGAGATGTATTTGTGTAGACTGAAATGACCAATGAATTGCTCTGGTTCTGTGCAGATACTGAAATCCTCCTCCCATGATTACCAGAGAGAGGAATCAAGCCCTTTTTGTTTGTGCTTGTTCTAAAACAGAAGAGCTATGGGAAAGTGGGAGGAAGAGAGGGTTTTCTTTAGCTCTAAAAAAGAAAATATTGCACATTTGTCTTTACATATCCAGAGAGTGAGAGTGAAAGTGAGAGTGAGGAGAAAACAGGAGAACTAGCTGCTTTGGAGACTGGGATGGGGTGGAGGCTTCCTTTCCAGGAGTTTTACAGTTAAGGCAGGGCTTGATTCTAGAACATTGCCACTATTTCCCCAGCCACTATTCCTCGGGTGCAACTAAATAAACACATCTTGGCAAAAGATCAAGAATTCCCCCCAAACCTGTAATTAACTATTATAATTGCCTATGTTTTCCAGAATGAAAATGTCCTTAAAACCTAAGCCATTTATTTTAACCTTTGAATCTTCTGTAAAAAGATAAATAGCCTGTGTGGGGAGTTACCCTTTCTTGAAGAATGAAGACTAACCTGAACTTAGATATAATTATAAGGAAAGAAGAATCTTCAGAACAGTAATGGCAGGGTGATCGCTGTTGTTTCCGACTGCACTTAGATTGAGAGTATTTTTGTTTCCATTATAGCTGCCTAGGAATTTGCCCCTCTTTGTAAGAGGGTCTTCCGATTTCTCATCTGCTGGGAGCTTTAAATATTAATGTTTATTGACATGGAAGGTCCTGATTTTCTGCTTCTCATGGATCACATCCTCTTGCCTTCAACAGCTGGTAGAAACTGTTCTGTCTTAAAGGAGCCTGATTGCAGGGTGTCGCCTTGAAACAGGGCCTTGATCATCAGACTCAGAGTGGGGACTTGAATACCTGCTTCCCAGGTGGAAATGCGGGACTCGCTTACCCCCTGTTCCCACCAGCTGAAAATGAGGAGATGGTTAGCACTGGATGACACTGGTGGTGGAGAACCATACCTTCTCATTTAGCAGTGTGCAATGGCTCAGAAAATAGGTATTTTAGGACAAATCTGAAGGCTAATGGAATTTCTGAAAGGGGAGAGAATGGAGGTAAAGCACACTGTGGTCAGTGCTAAATGGGAGGTTCTGGTAGAACAAAACTTAATTGTGTGGCAGCTTGAAGCCAGGTAGCAGTTGGCTGCGTGCGATCCTCGTGCACACTGTTGAGTAGAAACAATGAAATAAAAGGACAACATGGAAAGTATGTTTATCACGACTTGGAGTCCCTTCCAGTCACATTTGAATGTAGTCACAAAAATGAGGGCTGATCCACCAGCCATCCTGCTCCCCACTTATGAAAATATAGAACTGTGCCCTGTTACCATCAGAACTGCAGGACCGGGTATTTCCTGGAAAGCTTAGGGGATGGCACCGGTAACTGATGAGACCAAATGGAAAAATGTCAGTGCACTTGGTGTGACAGTGACACTGTCCCTCCAGCAACACTGAGATGCTCTTTCAGAAAGCTGACTCCTTCCTTAGTTTGAGATTCTCTATTTTTCTATTAACTCTATGTTCCCATGTGAACATCTAAATAAAATGTTTCTTTGAAATGAGTAAAATCAAGGGCAGACTTTGCAATTGAGTGTGGAGAGTAGGAGAGGGAAAATGTTTTAATGCTTTGGTCCTGTGGATTGAACCCTCTTCATGTCTGTCTCTGGCCAGCTTATTCTGAGTCACAGAGGTCCTTGGATGGGTGGCCAGTGGAAGGAAGCAAGCTGGCATCTACTTGCATTCCCTTTCTCACCTGGCCCTTTATTTAGATAGCGCTGACCAGTATTGGCTAATTTCACTGATTCATTCTTTAGTTTATTTGGTAAGTATTCACATAATATTTACTCCTTGGGAGGCACTGTGTTAGATGCTGGTCATGCAAAGATAAATAAGACAGGTGATAGGCTAGAAGAGCTCTTCCAACTTGGTCGGGTGAGGAGGCAGAACTACCGACAATGGCCTCAGCATTGAGCGCCCTGGAGTGGCATTAAGGAAGCCAGGAAGATGTGAGCAACTCAGTGAGGTGGGACTGCTTGAGCTGAGATGGATGGACATGGACGTTCACTCTGCAGATCATGAGGATGAGACACTCCCAGAAAGAAGAAGGGGAATAGTGGGTAAATGAGAGAATGAAGAGAGAGCCTTAAGTACTATAAACAGTGAAATAAACTGAGAAAATGGGAAGACATCCTTTTTCAAGACCTGGAGCATCTTTTCAGTCATCTTTGCATATAATGCACCAAACCAATGCTCATCCATTAGTCATCCTTGACCCAAGGAAGGTGGAGCATAGATTGCAGGTTCCTTTGGTGCTGCACAAGGATTTTGGAGTCTCGCTAAATACAGGGTGAGGCAAACGTGGGTTTACAGATATGAACACGTGAAACACAGTTTATCTTATATTATTATTTATTAATTATTGCACTATTTTCCATATGAACAACTGTAAACCTACGTTTGCTCCACCCTGGGTTTGATAGAGAACACTGAAGAATTTGAAGTTGAGAATCACATGTTCATATTTTTATTTTGGCAGGTGTTCAATAATAAATATCTGAGACTAAGTTAAGCTACATTATGTCAAGAAGGATTTTTTTTTCTCTCTCACATAAATAGGAGGTCTGAGGGATATTCTGGCTTTAAGTACTGTGGATCCTAGGTGTTAGAGTAGTGTCATAAGGACTCTGGTCTCTCCTACTCTTTCTGCCTTTCCTCTACAGGTCTCTGCATCATTCTTCCTCTAGATTCTCTTTCAGTGTCTCTTTTATATGAATTGACTTGATTCTCAGGAGGCCTTCTTCACAGGTTAATAGAGATGCTGACTCCTTCTGATTTATGTATACATAGTACCAGTACAGGGGAAAGAGCTTTGAGGCAAAAATGCTGGAGAATTCCCTGGTTGGCTTTGGTTGGTTTGAAAGGCTTGACATGTTCTTTCCTGAACCAACATTTGAGGCTAAGGAGATACATATTCCAACTAGGCCTGGGTCAGGTGCCATCCCTTTAGAGGTGTTAGGGAAATTAACCTGCCTACACTACTGGAGATAGGCTTCCCAGTTGGCCCAGCATTCTGTTAGACATACAAAAAGAGGTGGTGGGAAAGTAGCAAAAATTCTAGTTTTTACATTCTCTACAATGTCAAGGGGAAAACTGGGGAAAGAGTAAAACTGAAATTCTTTCTTCCAAGCGTTTCTAAACAATGACTTCACTTTTATTTAAATAATTAAATATGTTGAACTGCCTTGTTTTCACCTTATTTTTTTCTGAGCTGATCTACAAAAACAAAGGAGATTAAAGGTTTGAGTGCATCTCTGTGGAAATGGAGGATAGTGTAAATTGATGCTCCTAGTGTTCTGCAGTACACAAAGGATTAGCTTGTCACCGCTTCCTGAAGCATTCATGCCACATGAGTTCAGAAAGCAGATTGTTTTATCTGAAAACAGATGAATATATTACAGAGTAGAATGAAATTGACATAAACAAAATAAAACATGAGGCATCAGGGAAATTTCTGTTTTCTACCTTGGGCTGAATCCCAGGCTCTCATGAATAGGCATTTGCTCTTCTTTGCAATTGGTAGGTAGTTAAGAGCCGGCTGAGACTTATTGGGCTTCATCTTCCTGAGTTAAGGACAGCCACATATAAGGAAGTCCTCATGCAAAATTGATGTGTCAGGAGAATATATCTGGGAATTGTTTAATACTCAGGGAATTTTTGCAACTCAACAGCAGGGGTGAGGGGGTGGGGGAGGTGGAGGAGTCAGGGGTGTGATGGGAGGGAGAAAGGAAGGAGAGTCCTGTCATTCTTGCTGAATGCTAGGGTTTCCTTTTATAAGATAATTAGCTAGATTTGAAATCTGTTCTTCACATATTCTTAGCTTCCCTGAGTCAAATAACTTTTCTCCTTTATGTTGTTATTTTATGAGCTGCTCAACTAAACCGGTTTTCAGTAACATTCAAGTTAATGGTACTATGACTTACATTAAAAGGAAGATTAAAAAATCTCAACAACCTGGTGAACTTAACCCTTCCTAATGCTCGGCACATTACCTCTCATCTTTCCTGAAGGACTGGGAAAGTTCCAGGAATATCCTGTCCAACAGAATGGGTTGGTGCTATACTGCACACTTTGTTAAGGTTTACTATGAGCATTGCCGGGTCAAGTTACAGCAAAAGACTGGGTCAATTATGCTGTGATTTTAGGGAGAGAGGAGAGTGGCTGGGAGATAAAAAATATCCTAAGCCTTAGCTTTTAGAGACTTATGAAATTGTAGTTGCTTTGTGACATTTGATAGATCACTGTTCTTAACCTCCATTCTGATAACAATCTCCCTAACCTTTTCCTGGGAAGCTCTTTTGTGGCAGAAGCACTGTCCTGTATAAGAGAGAGACCAGGCTAGTTATTCAGGGTGGGGAACGAAGTGGAGGGTTGGGGGCATGGCCAGTGTTCTCTGTCTCTGTGAGTTCACTTGCTGTTTTCCTGGGTTTACTGATCCCAAAACACCTGAAGAAGTTAGAATCCTAAGACATAAAAATGTTGTATCACAAGCAGGCATGAAAGCTGGCCTCAGGGATAATGACCGAGTTAGGCATTTCGAAGATGAGAACCAAATTAGAGAAATAATGAAAATTAAAAAATGGAGAAGCCAGAATGGTTCCATGCATTAATGAGTGGCCTGAGGGAACATCTGTGCTTGTCTGCCCTTGGTTTACAAACTGAATCCAGGTATATTTTCTTTTTTATTTAAATAAATAAATTTTTATTTTAATGAGGTGACATCAGTAAATCAGGGTACATATATTCAAAGAAAACATGTCCAGGTTATCTTGTCATTTAGTTCTGTTGCATACCCATCACCCAAAGAGAGATTGTCCTCCGTCACCTTCTATCTAGTTTTCTTTGTACCCCTCCCCCTCCCCGTCTCCCTCCTCCCCCCCCCCCCCCCCCCCCCCCCCCCCCCCGTAACCACCACACTCTTGTCCATGTCTCTTAGTCTCGTTTTTATGTCCTATCAATGTATGGAATCCTGCAGTTCTTGTTTTTTTCTGATTTACTTATTTCACTCCGTATAATGTTATCAAGATTCCACCATTTTGTTGTAAGTGATCCGATGTCATCATTTCTTCTAGCTGAATAGTATACCATGGTGTATATGTGCCTCATCTTCTTTATCTAGTCTTCTATTTTTTTTACAGTGGTTAAAGCCTTTAAGCAAACTCTTGGCCAATACAGCAAAAATCCATAAAAGAGTAGTGTCTTTAACATGTTCACCAAGTCCAAGTTGGCCCCATCACCATGCCAAATCCCTGAAAAATGCAACCCAACCACAGTGCAGTCTGTTAGGAGCTGTCACAGGGAGCAGGAGTCCAGGAAAAGTCCACATCCAGGAAAAGTCTGCATGGCACTGGAATTGTTGTCACCATTCTATACTTTGCAGCTCACGTCCAAGTCCCAATGACCACTGCTTCTAGCTGGTAATGATTCAGGTAGACTGGAACAGGTATATTTTCATCACAATGGCTGCATTTAAATAGCAGCAAAGGTCACCTGGATTAAGGGTTTTGACCTGTCATTGCAATGGGGCTTTGGATAGGTATCTTTATTTTTTGTCTGTAAAGTCTTTCGTTCAATGAAAAGTTGAACTCGCCCTAATCCAGGCCTTGAGTGGAGGTGGACTGGCTTCATGTTTCCAATCAGTCCCCCCCACCACCACCACCTTGCTCCCAACTGCCTGTGTCCTGTGAAGACGGGAGCTCCAAGTTCTCTCCCTGAGGCTGTGGTGTAGGGATGCACTCCAATACTGGACTGATGCTTTTGCATGGCTAGCACGTGGCTTGCTTTCTTGGGATCACATTGGTGGTCCCCTGTTTGTCAAATAAGTTTTTAAATATGATATCTATGTTTGCTCGCTTATAATTTGCATTGGGTGTGGGGGACAGGCTGTAAGCAGGCAGGGTTGTTATACCCTAAGGCTTAGTTTTAAGACTAAGCTTTTCCCCACACCCTTGATTGATTGTATGATGTGGAGTGGTGCACTCTCATGAGGAATCCCATTATGCCTCAGATATGTGACTTTGTATCAGAGAATTCCTTGTTTGTATATTGGATTAAAGGTTTTGATTTCTACACTATAAAAAGTGGGGCAGACTGGGAGCTTGCTCTCTTGGTTTTTGAGATTAGCATTAGAGGAGAGAGCAGAGAAAGGAGAACAGAAAAAGGCCACATGGAGGAGAGGAGAGGCAGCCAAGATGGTGGAGTGCTAAAGGAGAAACCAGTTTGTGCAGAGAGAAGGAGATGGGGAACAGAGGTGAATAAGGCTAGTGAGCTAGAAACCTTTTATTCTAGGAAACGCGGATGAGTCAGTAGCTTTGTGAGCACTGAATGAGTGGGTTTTGAAGCCCAGTGTGTGTTTTTACTTGCCCGCTAGGTGCAAGCTAGGATTAAAGGTAATGGCCCACCAGTTATTGGCTCCGTTGTTTCATTACCGTCTGTCCAAATCTAATGCGAACCTGCATGGGCCAGGTGGCTGTGATGGTGGCTGTGGCTACTGGCTTCACATTCCCCTATCTATCCCTGGCTTTTAACTATGTGTCATTTAACCTTCTGGCATTTCCCAAGTAGAATTATGTATGTGCAAACACTTTGGAAAGCTATATGTGCTGCTGGTTAACTAAATGCAATTGATTATAATTATTGTGCTTTCAATTCCTTGTCAGGAGATAATATGTCTATGTAATTCACTCATATTTTGTGCCTTGGGTAATTTTCAAAATGTTCTTTTAAAGCCAGTAGCCAGGGCTACCATCATAGCTGCTTGGCCCAAGCAGGTTCGCATTGGATTCGGACAGTCAATAAAGAAACAACGGAGCCAAAAACTGGTGGGCTATCATCTTTAATCCTAGCTTGCACCTGGCAGGCAAGTAAAAACACACACTGGGCTCCAAAACCCACTCACATTCAGTGCTCACAAAGCTACTGACTTATCTGAGTTTCCTAGAATCAAAGATTTCTAGCTCACCAGACTTATTCACCTCTGTTTCCCATCTCCTTCCTTCTCCCTGCACAAACTGGCTTCTCACTCAACACTCCGCCATCTTGGCTGCTTCTCCTCTCCTCCACATGGCCTTTCTCTGCTCTCCTCTCTGTTCTCTCCTCTAATGATAATCTCAGGAACCACGAGAGCAAGCTCCTGTTCTGCCCCCATTTTATAGTGTAGAAATCAAAACCTTTAATCCAATATACAAAATAGGGAAGTCTCTAATACAAAGTCACTTATCTGGGGCATAATGGGATTGCACCACCTCACATCAAAAAGGGTGGGAAAAGCTTAGTCCTAAAACCAAGTCCCAGGCTACAAGGATCCTGCCTGCCACAGCCCGTCCCCAACACACATTAATATCACATGGGCAACAGGCTTCCATGTGGGCAACGCCATCTTTAACAAAGTGAGCATAATATATTTTATCTGCCCAACAGTTCTATATTGAAGATCTGAAAGAAGCTATGTCCAATTTTGGAAATCTAGCTTTGCAGCTCACCGTTTAGTCTGGCTTTCTCACCTCTAGCTCTCAGCACCTAATTACTTCATCTCTACTCTGAGTATTATCTTATTCTATGGAATAAGATATCTATTCTTTGGAAAAGTGGGGGATACTCTTGTCCCTCAGCGGGGACCGACACACGTGTTATAGCTGTGAAGCTGTTAGTGGCTATGTGTGCTCTTGGTCAAAGAAAGAATTCAGAGCCGAGAACTCTCGTGTAAGAGGAGGTTTATTAAGCATGCAAAATGAAAGTACACTTGAAGAGAAGATTTGAGCATGCTGCTCAGAGAACTGTTTTATCCTTTTAGAGAGAAAGTCCCAGAGGCAGAGGAAATGAGCCAGTGGGGCTGCGTGGACTGAGGAAACGAATTACAGAGGCAAACTAAGGGCCCTTAGGGCTTAGTTTAGGAGAAAAAAAGGCCCTTAGGAGAAAAAAAGCAAGGATACACACCTGAAGAAGGAAAGTGCGGGTGGGTGTGCTCTAGAGAGAGAGCACATACTGGGTCCCTTGTTTTAAAGGTTTTTACCTGTTTTCTAAAGGCAGGAATTTTAGGGGAGGTGTAAAGCCAGAAGCCATGGCTACCATCACAGCAGCCTGGCCCATGCAGGTTTGCATTGGATTCAGACAGTCGGTAAAGAAACAACGGAGCCAAAAACTGATGGGCTGTCATCTTTAATTCTAGCTTGCACCCGGCAGGCAAGTAAAAACACACACTGGGTTCCAAAACCCACTCACATTCAATGCTCACAAAGCTACTGACTTATTCGAGTTTTCTAGAATCAAAGGTTTCTAGCTCACCAGACTTATTCACCTCTGTTCCCCATCTCCTTCCTTCTCCCTGCACAAACTCTGTTCTAACTGGCTTCTCACTCAACACTCCGCCATCTTGGCTGCTTCTCCTGGCCTACTCCACATGGCCT
Source organism: Saccopteryx leptura (assembly GCF_036850995.1). Classification (NCBI taxonomy): domain Eukaryota; kingdom Metazoa; phylum Chordata; class Mammalia; order Chiroptera; family Emballonuridae; genus Saccopteryx; species Saccopteryx leptura. The sequence continues at coordinate 33,954,987 of NC_089509.1, forward strand.
CTTTCTGCTCTCTGCTCTGCTCTCTCATGCTTTCTCACCTCTAGCTCTCAGCACCTAATTACTTCATCTCTACTCTGAGTATTATCTTATTCTATGGATAGAAGTTTCCGTTCTGTCCCCATTTTAGTGTAGAAATCCAAACCTTTAATCCAATATACAAAATAGGGAAGTCTCTAATACAAAGTCACTTATCTGGGACATGATGGGATTGTACCACCCCACATCAAGATGGGTGGGAAAGGCTTAATCCTAAAACCAAGCCCCAGGCTACAAGGATTCTGCCTGCCCACAGCCCACCCCCAAAACATATTAATATCACCTGGGCGACGGCCTCCACGTGGGCAGCACCATCTTTAACAAAGTGAGCATAATACATTTTATCCGCCCAACAGGAGGTCTCAGGGGAAGATTGTAGTAGAGTATTCACCAGCTTTCCAGGTGTGTCCTTTTAGGGTCATGGTCTCTACTGATTGGCCAGCACTAGGGTAGGGGGACATTGGTCATTGCATCTGGTCCTGATGTCAGCCATGGCGTTACTTTATCTGGTTTTGCTGCTTTTCTGGGCTTGGGGCTGAAACACAGCTGAGGCTTAGTTGTTATCTCTAGTTTTGACTAAAGCTCTGTTTCTGTGATCAACAGACTGGAGCCTTTGTTCCTAAGATTATTTGATGCTGACCAGAACCTCATTGTCCTGAGGGCTTAATGCTTAAGGGTGTGTCTGTGCAAGGAAGAAGGTTGCTGGTGGGTCAGGGTACTGGATGGGGCCAGCTTGAATCAGCTACCTGTCCCAGTTTCCCCATTCCACTTGCCAAGGAATTTTCCTGATTTCTTACCATCCTGCCTCAAAACTATGTGTTGGCTGCTTCTTACTGGTACAGGAAATATAAGAAGGTCTAGTGTGTCCTCCATTTTCATCTTCAACTCATCCAGCACTTCCTATGGTCCATTTCATTGAGATTTTTATGTTGGCTCATTCTTACCTTGCTTAGTGGCCCTCTGCTCTATTTAGAGACAGCCTACTTTTTTGATTCTCTGGAAAATTCCTTTGGACATTTCTACTTGAAACTGTTGCAGCTGAGCTTACTCCCTCAGCTATTCAGGTTCTGTCCCCACTGCTTGACCCAAACGTCAGGGTACATATCCTAGCTTATGTTGTAAATCTTAGGGTCTAAGGTCTTATGATAGCCAATTCTGTCTTCTTCTAAGTACTATGGATTGTTGATGTTTAGCACAAAATATTACAATCCATTAAGTCACAGGTCAGGGTAGACAGTTCTTGAATGGCATTGTTGCTAGATGTAGTTTATAAAGGGGAACACGTTATGACTCAGTGGGGTGGGTAGAAGTAGATTGTTATGTAGACTCCTCTTTGAAGATACTCATCAGTCATCACAACATTTATTTATTTATTTATTTATTTATTTATTTATTTATGTACATATGTAAGTATGTATGTATTTTTGTGACAGAGAGAGACAGAGGGACAGATAGAGACAGACAGACAGGAAGGAAGAGAGATGAGAAGCATCAATTCTTTGTTGCTCAAGTCAACGACCATGGGGTCATCTCTGTGATCCCACACTCAAGCCAGTGACCCTGTGCTGAAGCTGGTGAGCCCATGCTCATGCTAGATGAGCTTGCACTCAAGCTGGTGACCTTGGGGTTTTGACCCTGGGTCCTTTGCATCCCAGTTCGATGCTCTATCCACTACAACACCGCCTGGTCAGGCACAACCTTTATTTATTGAACACACTGTATTGGACAGTGCTTTATGTGCTGCTTTATGTGCATTTCCTCTAATAATCACAACAAGCCTGATGGTGAGCATTAGTATTCCCATTTTACAGATGAAACAATTGACACACTGGCCCAAGGTGAGTGAGAGAATCAGTATCATTGTGCAGGTACATCTGACTTCAAAGCCAAAGCTTTCCATTGTGCTTTGCTACTATTTACAAAGACAACCCCATAAGGTGGTCAGTAGTAACCCATTGTCAGCAGCAGCAAACATTCCTAAACATTTTCTCAAGTGTTTGTCTCCACATTTGTTCACTGAGTGAGTGACTGATTGATTTTTTTTCCTGCTATGTGCCAGGCACTGAAATTCACTCTGGAGTTGTTGTTTTTTTTCTTTCACTTTGGAGTTTTAAAGTTGAGTAAAACTTGGCCCTGAGTCTCTCACAGTCCAGTGAGAAACCTCTCGTTCACTGTCACTGAGTTAGAATCTGGTATCTGCTACAGAAAGTTGTTTAATTTTTTTATGGTGCCAGTTATCATTTATTATATGTTTACTGAAGTGCAGGCAGCACATTAAAAATATTACATCATGGGGATATAATGTACAGCATAGTGACTAGTTAACACTGTATTGCATATTTATTTTTTTTAATTAAATTTAATGGGGTGACATTGATCAATGAGAATACATTGGTTTCAGGTAAACATCTCTGAATTTGAACTATTGATTGTATTGTGTGCCCATTGCCCAAAATCAAATCATTTTATGTCACCATATATTTGTCCCACTTTACTCTTTACCCCCACCCTACCTATAGAAATAGAAAGTTCTTAAAACCATTTTTGAGCTTTGTCTTATTTTAAGCCTTTAATTTTTCTGACTATGGGAAACCCTTCTTGCTCTAAAGTAACTCGACTTCAGGATGACACAGGCTGTTGTGGACCTTTGTATGTTTGTATGGAACTTTTTTAAAAAAACCTTATTTTGTTACTGGAGCTGTTACTGGCTCTTTGCATTGAAGTCAGATTCCACAAAGAAGCTAAGATAATGTGATTATGTTTTACATTTATATGGCCCCTCATAACTTATAAAATTCTTTCCAGGAATATTATTTGGGCAGGTATATGCTTATGAGGGCAGGTATTTTATCCCTGTTTCATATAACTGTCTCTCCGGGACCACCCAAGAGTGTGAGGAGGCTGATATGACCCTGTGTTCTCTGCCCATGACACACCAGGAAGAGGCATTGCTGGTAGGAAGAAGCTTTCTGAAAGAAGAGATGTTACATTGAACAGAAGGAGATGAGCTTGTAAATATCATGACCTTTTTCTGGGGAAGTAGCAAAGAAGGAAGATGCCTTTAGTAGGACAAATGGTTTCACTGACTAGAGTCCGAGAACTGAGCTGAGGGAAGCCACAGGAGGATGTTTTAGTCAGCTCTGACTGCCATAATAATATACCACAGACTGGGTGTCTTAAACAACAGAAATGTATTCTCAAAGTTCTTCAGGCTGGGAAATTGTTGGTCAAATGTTTGTAAATATGATATATATGTTTGCTGGCTTATAGTTTGCATTGGGTTTGGGGATCAGGCTGTAAGCAGGCAGGGTTGTTATAGCCTAAGGCTTAGTTTTAAGACTAAGCCTTTCCCACCCTAAGTGACTTTGTATCAGAGGCTCCCTCGTTTGTATATTGGATTAAAGGTTTTGATTTCTACACTATAAAATGGGGCAGAGGAGCCCATGCTGAAGGAGAGCAGAGAAAGCCTACTTGGAGGAGAAGAGAAGCAGCCAAGATGGCAGAGTGCTGAAGGAGAAACCAGTTTGTGCAGAGGAGATGGGGAACAGAGGTGAATAAGGTTGGTGAGGTAGAAACCTTTGATTCTAGGAAACTTGGATAAGTCAGTGGCTTTGGGAGCCCTGAGTGGAAAGGGAAGTGTTTTCCACTGTGTATATTTCTTGCCCGCCTAGTGCAAGCTAGGATAAAGATGATGGCCCACCAGTTCTTGGCTCCACTGTTTCATTACCGTCTGTCCGAATCCAATGTGAACCTGCATGGGACAGGCAGCTGTGATGGTGGCCGCAGCTACTGGCTTTACAGAAGTCCAAGCTCAAGATGCCGGCTGACTTGGTTCCTGGTGAGGGCTCTCTTCCGGGCTTGTGGGTGGCCACCTTCTTGCCTTCATGGGAGAGAGATGTGAATAAGCTCTGTGGTGTCCCTTCTAATCAGGACACTAATCCTGTCAGAGAGCTCATGTTTATGACCGTCAGAGCCCCGTGTGTAGGTAAGTGTGGTTGAAAGGTACCACCCACGGGGATGTAGAAAACAATTTCTAGAAGGTCATTCGAACTGAAAGTAAGAGGAGGGTGGAATTTGCGAATGCTCAGCATATCTCAGCTTCTCTCCTGACTCCTGGGAAATTGATGTGGTGATTTTAAATCCTCATGAGGAAAATAGCAACTGTGATCACATAGTGGTGAGTATTATTCCCATTTATATAAGCAGGATGCTACCTACAGGGCTCTTATGTCATTTTTCTTTTCTTTCTTTCTTTTTTTTTTTGTTGAGGTTATGTGAAGCTACTGAATACCTATTCTTCTGAAATCCTTAGGTCCAAATGTGACCCCCAGGGAAAGTTCCCTGTCAGTTGAAAGGATATTGCTTTATGTAGGGCCCCACTAGAAAGAATAATCCTTGCACATTGGCTCAGGTGCATGATAAAGAGTATACAGTCTGTGTTCTTTCCATATACCCACCTGATTCGGGTATAGTCCTGCATAAATCTTTTCTCATTTCCAAGTTATAATGATTCAGTGATAACTCTAAAAGCCCTTTTTCATGGTAATTATAATCAGACTTCTGAATCCACTTATGCATCTGTAGCCTTTCAGTATTACACTTAAAGAGATGCCATCAGAAGTATTTTGAGGGCTGATTGAGCTTGAAGAGTTCCCATTTAAAACCTATTCTTTTCTAGCGTTTTTCAGCAGCAAGGCTAGTGAAGTTGGTCTGGTCATAAATGGCTGGTGAGCGGATGAACTCAAAGCTCTTCACTGTTTGAGATAAGAGTATTTGCTTCTCACAACAGCAGAAACATATGTATTGAAAATAACTAGCCTCATCCTGGCTCTGTCAGGGTATTAGGAAGTGTGAAATAAGCAGGTTTTGAAGAATTAAGGTCCACAACATTAGTGGGCCCATAGGACAGAGGGTGGGCAGGGCAGCCCCACCAGAATGGGACTAAACCGGACGTCGACCTGCTCTCGCTGCGTGGGCAGCTGTCGGGCAGCATACCTGGGGGTGCATTGGGGAGCTGCTTTTTTGGACACAGCATTACTTGAACATCAGAGGGTATTATGCAAAAATCTAAAGAAGATTAAGGGATCTCGTTTGCACTGTACTGTGAGAGAAGATGAGATTAGCTTTCCCCAGCTAGAAAGACTGGATACATTTTAAAAAGTATTTTAACCACAGGGATTTCTCCATTCTCTTGGAATCTATTACCATCTATTAGCTCCTGGGGCTTTGAAGCCCTGACCGCTGAAGATTGGGCAGTAACAGGGTGACTTGCTTTCCTTTGTGGGAGGGTTTGAATACCAAGGTGTCCAACAAGCCTGAAAGGCTTCTCCAGGCCTGCTGCTGCTCATAAGTAGGAAGATATTACACAAAGCCTGCTAACAAATCGGGTGGCTTGACAATCTGGAATAAAAAGTGCAGTAATCAGCTTACACTGTCACGTTTCTGTTAGGGTGACAACGTACCTAAAACCTTCTATTTGGAAAGTCAGAAAGAAGCAACTGTTTCCGCTTCAATTCTTAATTCACAATGAGGTCACTCTTCTCCCTAGGTAGCTGCAATGAGAAAGTCAGCCATTATTTTTACCCCTGCATGGACGTGGCTTTAGAGCCACTGGTGACTCAATGAGCTTCCCCTTGCCCTGGGGCCCTGAGGTCACACTGTTAGAGTTGTCACACATATGTTATGGGCTTCATTCTCCACCTCATTTAAACTTCACAAAGATTATGAAGACCCTCTAATTTAGGATTGATGTAAAATCTATTTTGAAACTAAGTTTATATCCATATATTTATAATTTTATCCATATATTTATTATATCCACATTTTGTAATTTTGAACCCTTTTTGCTAATGAAACTTATTTTTTCCTTGGTTATAAAAAGTAAAAATCACTTGGAATTTATACCCCGGTGATAACCATGAATGACATTTAGCTGACCACACTTTTATCTTTCTCTCCCTCCACACACCCACAAATTAGATAAATAATACAGTCTGTATTTATTGGGGGTACCTTTAAAGAAATACATTCCTTGTTCTTCCTTGTCTTCTTATCTAGGACCTCCAAAGTGTTGAACTAGTTTATGTAACTTGATTTTTCTCACCATGTTTATATAACCATCTACAGATGTATATACTATATATTATGTTTTGTTTTGTACAAAAAGACATCCTCCAAAGCAGTGTTGTGTCCTCAGGATCCATTATCCACAGCCCTAAATAGTGGATAAGACCATCCAGAAATAGAAGTATTACTGTAACATATTCTCCGAATCTAACTTTTCTTGTCAGCAGTATGCCATGGCCATCCCCGCTTGAGAGGGTGTAGAGCTAGCTCACTCTCTTTAATGACTTCACAATAGGATGGAGGTAGGAGCCCTACCTAGCCCTTTTTCCCATATGCATAGTCAATTGTGCATGTGTCCTTTATCAATAAGCTGTTCTTTCCACAACAGGTCACAGTACTCATTGGTCATATAGAAGCTTTAGTCTATGAATGTTGCCAATGATCAAGTGGCGTCTACTATAGAAATGATCTGAAGTTCATTTTTAGGTTCTTCGTTCTGTTATTTATTCTCAAGCCATATTTTGATTCTGATAGTTTTAAGCCTGGTATGGCCCACCCCTCATTATTCCTTTTCAAGAATTTCTTGCCAATTTTTGGACATTTAATCTTGCCTAAAAAATTTTAGCTCCACATTAATTGGCATTGTATAAAATGTATGTAAAAAATTTGAATTTATGTAATTTTTCTTTTCATTTTGATGCTATTATATTTTTTAAATTTTCATTGTAAGTGTGGAGAGCTCTAAAGTTTTCCAGCTGCCTGATCAGACTCCTTCGCTGAACCTAGTAGTTTTTATTTTTAAACTGGTATGAAATTTCTAGGCAAAAATAAAAAATTACATTAGCATTTAAAAGGGAAATTTTTATCTTTTCATTCACTCTATTTATATTACCTACTTTTTAAAATGCACTGTTGAATTGTAATAATAATAGTAGGCATCCCATTTTAGTTCTGGCATTTGATTGTTTGAAATGATGTTTGCAATTGATTTTCAAAAAATAAATATTTTACATTCAAGAGATTTCTTTCTACTTACTTGGAGTTTTATTAAAAATGGCTGTAGAATTTTACCAAAAGCTCTTTTAGAGCCTATTGACATGGTCAACCACTTTACCTCCATGCATTTGTTGCTATCATGAATAAGGTTAAAGGGTTTGCTGGTGTGGAAACTGCCTTTCAGGCATAAACTCCACTTGGTCGTTGGCAGTAATCACTTCATCTACTTTTGGATTTTATATGCTAATATTTTATTCAGATTTTTGCAGATATTTGTAAGTAGGATTGCTCTGTAGTTTTCTTTTATTGGTTGCCTTAATCCGGTTTTATAAAGTGGATTTAGGAGCTTCTCTATGCTTCTGTAGTCTTGAATAACTCAAACAACGTACTATTCTTTATAAGTTATATGGCTCTCACTGTAAAATCATCTGTCTGCTCCCTTTTTTTTTTTTTTAAATTTTTTTTTTTTTTTTTTTTTTGTATTTTCCTGAAGCTGGAAACGGGGAGAGACAGTCAGACAGACTCCCGCATGCGCCCGACCGGGATCCACCCGGCACGCCCACCAGGGACGCCGCTCTGCCCACCAGGGGGCGATGCTCTGCCCCTCTGGGGCGTCGCTCTACCGCGACCAGAGCCACTCTAGCGCCTGGGGCAGAGGCCAAGGAGCCATCCCCAGCGCCTGGGCCATCTTTGCTCCAATGGAGCCTTGGCTGCAGGAGGGGAAGAGAGAGACAGAGAGGAAGGAGGGGGGCGGGGTGGAGAAGCAAATGGGCGCTTCTCCTATGTGCCCTGGCCAGGAATCGAACCCGGGTCCCCCGCACGCCAGGCCGACGCTCTACCGCTGAGCCAATTGGCCAGGGCCTCTGCTCCCTTTTTTAATGGTAGAAATTTAACCAGTTTCCCAATCTCTTCTATGGTAATTGGTCTATCCAGTTTTCTTTTCTTTTATAAGTGAAAGGAGGAGAGATAGTGAGACAGACTCCCCCATGTGCCCCAACCAGGGTCCACCTGGCAACCTCAACCCCATCTGGGGCCGATGCTCTACCGAGCTATCTTTAGTGCCTGAGGCTGATGTGCTTAGACCAACTGAGCTATCCTCAGCTCCCCGGGGAGCCACTGGCTGCAGGAGGTGAAGAGGGAAAAAAGAGGGAGAGGGAGAGAAGCAGATGGTTGCTTCTCTTGTGTGCCCTGACTGGGAATCAAACCCAGGATGTCCAGATGCCAGGCGCTGATGCTCTGCCCACCAAACCACTGGTCAGAGCCTATCCAATTTTCTATGAGTTAGTGTTCTTAATTTATATTTTCAGAAATTCATGGCGAGAACTTTAGGATGCTTTTACTTCTTTTTCCTCTGTCTGCCTCCAGCCTTGCTTCTTCCCAGCTCCTAGGTTGTTTTTCATTCCATGCTGTCATTATACCCTGGTAGTTTGTCTTTTATTTCAGAAATCTTTAATGTTTAATTTATATGTTCTCACTTGTGGTATCATTAGCCATTTAGATTTCACAATATATTTACATGATACACTTCTCACCACATTTCCCCCCTTTTCCTCTATCTTGAAGTCTACTCTGATTCATTTTTGTAGCATTAGAGTCTTTCTCAATATTTTTTACATATGAAGCATGAGATTTATTTATTTTTGAATTTTTGCATTTCTCAAGGATTTTTTTTTTTTTGGCTGTATAACCTTGGAAAAGTTATTTAACTTCTCTGGGCCTCAGTCTCCTTATCCATAAAATAGGGATAGTAATACTCACTTCCTCATATGAAAATTGTGATGATTATAGGAGTTCGTATAAGCATTCTGGTTATCTATTGCTATATAATGAACTATCACAAAATAACAGTGTAAACAACAATTTATTACACAGAGCAATTCCCATGGCTCTGTGCGTTGGTTGGGCTTAGCTGGGCAATTCTCATTTGGAGGTCCTCATGTGGTTGGAGTCACATTGTGGTGGGGGCTGTAATCCTCTGAAGATTCAGCTGGGCTAGATGTCCAAGATGGCTTTTTCACACATATGTCTCAGTTCTCCTGTAGGTAGTCTTTCTCTCCCTCAGAGTAGCCTGGCTTTCTTACATGGGAACGTAGGGCTCCAAGAGCCAAAAAACTGACATTATTTGTGTTGTCTTGACTTAGAACTGGTACCGCAACACTACCAGAGTCTATGAGAGGGGAGACTAGACTCTCCTTTGCTAGAGGGAAGGAATTAATTGCAGCCACTTTTTATCAAATTTTCACAAGAAGTGATACACTTAAGCCCTGGCCAGTTGGCTTAGTGGCTAGAGTGTTGGTCCAGCACATGGACATCCTGGGTTCAATTCCTGAGGGCACAGATGAGAAGCAACCATCTGCTTCTCTCCACCTTCCTCTCCTCCTTCTCTTCCTCTTTCCCTCCTATAGGCTTTGGCTTGATTGGTACAGGTGTTGGTCTTGGGTGCTGAGGATAGCTCAGTTGGTCCAAGCATCAGCCTCAGGCACTAAAAGTAGCCCTGTTTCTTCTACCATGGGCCCAGATGGGTATTACCGGGTAGGTCCATGGTCAGAGCACATGCAGGAGTCTGTCTCACTATCTCCTCTCCTCTCACTTAAAAAAAAAAGATTGAAACACTTTATCCACTGTGCCACCACAAGTCAGGCCCAAGATAACCATTCTTAAAAAAAAAAAAATGAAAAGAAAAGAAAGAAGGAAGGAAAGGTATACAGTAATTCCATTGCAGAAGGAAGTTTTATGTAACTTAAACAAAATGCTTTTTAAAATGAAACATTCAATAAATGGCAAAGGTACCCAAGAAACTGGTAATAGTGACTGACTTTGGGCAGGGGGCAGTGGCATGGCGGGGTGACCAGGTTAAGAGGATGAATTCCTTTTTATTTATGCCCATATATCAAAGTGATGCATCACGTATGTATGCAGTTATGCAGTGCAGTGGGGAACGGAAAGGGCTGTAACAGTCAAGTAGTGGTGTTAGGATAGAGTGGAAAACTTTCTGTTTCTGAATTATAAAGAATATAACATTTAATTTGGAAGGAAAATTTATTTTTATTTTCATTATTTTCTAATGAAACCACAGAGTATAACACCTGTGACTTTGTCATCAACAGAAATAAAAAATATTTTTATATAACAAAGTTGTTGCAGATATCTTTAAATATCATTTATGCTTATCAATGCTTGAAATTATAATCATTATTGTCACCACTAGAATTTGATATTTAATGTTGTAATAAAGAAGCATAAGTATATTGCTGTATCATGAGTTTGTGTATTTTAGTATTTTGATATTGGTACTTAAATATAATTGGTTTTCTTTGTAATCCCCTGTATTTCATTTACTGCATTAAACAGTATTATTTCAGAAAGGGTCCGTAGGTTTCAGTAGACTGCTGAAGGGGTCCCTCTCTCAAAACAGGTCAAGAATCTACGGGACATAACTACTGGTGCCAAAGATCAAGTGGAAAAAAGTTTAAAATACAGAAAAATATATAAATAAAGGGTCAATTCATTACAGGGATGTTAAGAGAACCGGAGGATGGTCCCACACTTCTGAAATAGGCAGAATAGAAATCTTTCATCGGCCTTGGCCGGTTGGCTCAGCGGTAGAGTGTTGACCTGGCGTGCAGGAGTCCCGGGTTCGATTCCCGGCCAAGGCACACAGGAGAAGCGCCCATCTGCTTCTCCACCCCTCCCCCTCTCCTTCCTCTCTGTCTCTCTCTTCCCCTCCCGCAGCCGAGGCTCCATTGGAGCAAAGATTGCCTGGGCACTGAGGATGGCTCTGTGGCCTCTGCCTCAGGCGCTAGAATGGCTCTGGATGCAACAGAGCGACGCCCCAGAGGGGCAGAACATCGCCCCCTGGTGGACATGCCGGGTGGATCCTGGTCGGGTGCATGCGGGAGTCCGTCTGACTGACTCCCTGATTCCAGCTTCAGAAAAATAAAAACAAAAACAAAACAAAACAAACAAAAAAGAAATCTTTCATCATAAAAGGACAAATCTTCCCAATAAAGGGTGGCTGGGAACATTACATCTGTTTTGGCCTTTGTTGTTGCTTTATTTGTATGTCCTTTTAAAGAAGAATGCAACATTGGCAGAGCTTTGTTGGACCTCAGTTTTTTATTTTCAAGTAGAATTTTATTGGTCTACCAAGCCCCCACCCCTCCCCCCACCCCCACCCCGGTCTTAGAATCACTGATGCAGGTCAACTCCTTATGACAGAGGTAGAGCAGCCAGTGTGATTGTCCTAGGGGGATCAGCCAGTTAGGGCAAGAGTCAGGACTGGAGCATGCCTGCCTCACGTCTGTGGGCCCTTCCCAGCTGCAGAGGGCTCTGGTAGAGCTGGCAGTGCAGTTCCAGGACAATGGCCTGATGCTTCTATACCTGCAAGAACATTCGGTGATCTGTCCCTGCAGCTGCAGTGGCGTTGTCTTCAGCCTGAGCGCTTCTTGCTGTATCCTCACCCTCAAGGGGTAACTGGCTGTTAATATTGTTACTGGGGTAACGAAGATACAGATTTGAAAACTCTCGCCTGGTTTCCTGCCCATTGCAGTTCTCATTCCCTGTTTATGTAGCAAATGGAGAGCAGCATCAGTACTTGGGAATGCTGCTGGAGTGTAGAGAAACAACGAAAGGCCGTGTGTGCTAGCACGTGTGTGTATGGGTGTGATACTAAAGAGTTCTTTTTTTGGAGGATGAGAGAAGAGGGACCAATTTTGTTTAAAGAAATTTTGTTTAAACCCTGGAATTATGTAGTCATGGATTTTTTTTTAATTACTGGCCAGTGTAGTATTATTTTATTCGCTCTTTATTAAATATATTTGAACTTTCTGGTAACACAGTTGTTCACAGTGTTTGCTACTTAATTATAACAAGATTTAAGAAAAAGTATCAGGGCAGTCTGAATGTCATGCTTTGGTCAAAGTGAAGGATTCAGCATGTAGTAAATGGATGGCCTCATTGGCTCTAAGTTTTGGGACCCTCCTCAGATTATGCAAAGAAACTAAATAAATAAATAATGCATACATAGCGCTGTCTGTGCTTGAGCTTTGTTTCTGTCTTGCATATATCTGGGTGCATCCTCACTCCAGGGGCTGGACTAAACAGGCTCTGCTTTTCTCAGTAGCAAGAAGAGTGGAAGTAGGCAGTCCAGGACAGATGTGACACCTCCAAGAGACCAGCCTTGTTCCATCCTATCACTCGTCACGCCCCCCAAATGACAGCTGCACCTCTGGGCTTCTCAGCTATATTTTAGGCAGCAAGGAGGGTAAGGGGCAAGGAAGGGAAGCAAAGTCCAAATGGGAGCGCATGGCTTTCCTAGAAGCTTCACTGTGGCTCCCACTACCGCTCCTTTGCCAGGAACGTGTCACATGACTGCCAGGGCTGTAGGGGGTTCTGAGGAGTATTTTTTGAGTCAGGCCACATGCCACCCTGAGTAAAATTGAACTTCATTTGTAACGAAGAACTGAGGATTTTGGATGTGCAGGCAACAGCCTAGCACCAATGTTCGCCATACCCTCCTGTCTTCATTATAGCTGCTTCCTGATCATCTGTGAGGTCTCCGTCTGTGTCCTCTCCTCCAGGAAGGTCCTGGGGGCCCCAGGAGGAGTAACGTGGCCATTCTCTGAGCATTGATGGCAGGCACCCTTTGGCCATACAGTTAACACCTAACTTGTCCATACCATCTATAACTATCTGTTTTATATAAATGCTACCTCAGCCCACTTGTAAGTGGCACCACTGTTGGATTTGCATGCAACTCTTACTCCCAGCTCTTAAAATAGTACTTGGCACAGTAGGTGCTTATTTAAAGTTTCTTTTTTTTAACTGAAACTGTTGAAAACTAGTTCAACTTAATGAAATTTAGGCATGTCAGAGCACTTTTAGTTTTTTTTTAATTCCTTTTTTTCCACTTTTTGATGTCCAATGAATCCATTTTTAAGTACATCTGTTGGATACATTTTTAGATATCCCTAATCTTATAAAACATAGTGGGGCCAATATGTCTGTGCCTGCCTGCATGAGTGCGTGTGTGTGATCTGTATCTCGGTGTGGTCATTAAACACATCAGTTATTTCTTATGGCACTAAGGGCTTTGACAACAGTGAACCAAATAGGGGTTAGAGGCAGTGGTCTCAGACATAGGATCCCAGTGCTGTGACAGAGGTACAGCTTACCACCCAAGAATCACGGAAGATATATGAGGTTGTTTAGCTGAAAAGTACTTTTTTTAAAATTTTCCGAAGTTAGAAGTGGGGAGGCAGGCAGACAGACTCCCTCATGCGTTCAACCTGGATCCACCCGGTATGCCCACCAGGGGGTGATGCTCTGCCCATCTGGGGCGTTACTCCATGTGGCTGGAGCCATTCAAGAGCCTGAGGTGGAGGCCATGGAGCCGTCCTCAGCGCCCAGGCAAACTTTGTTCCAGTGGATCCTCGGCTGCGGGAGGGGAAGAGATAGAGAGGAAGGAGATGAGGAAGGGTGGAGAAGCAGATGGGCGCTTCTCCTGTGTGCCCTGACCAAGAATTGAACCTGAGACTTCCACACGCTGGGCCAACACTCTACCACTGAGCCAACCGGCCAGGGCCTAGCTGAAAACTATTTTGAACTCTTATCTCTCCAGGAGAAAGGCCCTAGATTAATTCCTGGTAAAGTTAATTCTCTATTCCCCATGTCAATAGGAAAAAAAAAAAGAGTTCAGATTGTCTACAGGTCATTTGAATCTTGATATTGAGATTGAATTATAATGCATTTTGTATGTTAGCAGAACACCAACTTCCTGTGTGGATAAAATAAGGCTATGGTTAATGGGAGTCAGAATTTCATGAATGTGCATTATCAGATGCTGTCTCAGCCCTCTCAGGGCAGGTAATGTGGAATGCATCTGTATTAGAAAGGGCCAAGGCATGTGCAATACACCTGGTGTAGCTGTTCTCAAATTCCATCTTTATTTTCTGATTAGATCATAAGAAAGAGATCTATTTGGGCCTCATTAAATTTATTAATGCTTTCACTGAGTTACGTTTCAATATTTTTTTGAAAGGCTAATGTGAAGAGTATGTCCAGATCTTCAGGTAGTACTGATGAAGTCATTGACCATTAAGGTTTAATGAATGAATGGTTGACTTAAATTCCCAGTGTCCCAAAGTGTGGTCCAAACCAGCGGCATCAGCATCACATAGGAACTTGTTAGAAATGCACATTCTCAGGCGACCCCAGACTTCCTCAGTCAGAAACTCTGAGAGCAAGCCCAGGACTCTGTGCTTTAACAAGTCGTCTGTGTGATTCCAATGCAGGGTCAAATCACAGTGTTTTCAAAGTGTCTGGAATCATGTCCCTCAGAATTCAGTAAAAGGTAAAAAAGAAAAGTCTTCTTTGATAAACAGTCAAGAAAACTTTTGCTAGACAATGAGGATGATATCACACACTGTGTTTCCATCTTCGCCACTCCCACCCCCCCTTTGTTTTCAGGAAACTTGGAGTTGTGCTATCTGATCACTCATAATTGATACATTTGGGTTTTAATTTACCCTTTCTTTGCATGAATTTTATTTTTTTTTTTTACTTAACAGCCTTACTGTGAGTCTTTTATTATAGGCCTTCTCAAACCCATTTTCTAGTAAATGGGTTAGTGGTGTGGGTAGGATGTAATTTAAAATAAATTGACTCACTCTCATAGTGGTTGACAGTACTAGTATTTCACTAAGAAATGTACTACTAGGCAGTAACATATTGCTTTTTAAAATAATACATTGTATGTATCTTTCTTTTTGAAAGCTATACAGTATTCCTTTGTATGGTTGTACTTTAATTTATAAACCTATCTTCTATTACTAGATATTTAAGTCATTCTGAACATTCTCGCCTGTATTATTTTGGCACACTTTTGAAATATATCTGCTAGGTAAATTGTTGGAAATGGAATTTTTGGATTTAAGTGCACACACATTAAAAAAATTGATATGCTAGGTAACTACTTACCTTTCAAAAATATTAAACTAGCCTGACCAGGAGGTGGCACAGTGGATAGAGGGTCAGCCTGGGACATTGAGGATCCAGGTTCGAGACCCTGAGGTCACTGGCTTGAGTGTAGAGGTCTTTGGGTTCAGGGAAATGAGTTGATGCTTCTCATCTCTCTCCTTTCCTGTCTATTTCTGTCTGTCTCTCTCTCTTTAGATTAAAAAGAAAAAAAGGTTAAACTAATTTACTTCTTCAAATGTGATTGTCTCTTTACCCATACACTCATTAGCATAGGGTATTATCAAAACAATACAAAATTCCCATTTTGTTTTGATTTATCTTTCTTTAACTCTGATAAGGTTGAGCATTTTAAAAAGATTTATAGCCTGACCAGGCAGTGGCGCAGTGGATAGAGCATCAGACTGGGACGCGGAGGACCCAGGTTCCAGACCCTGAGGTCGCCAGCTTGAGCGTGGGCTCATCTGGTTTGAGCAAAGCTCACCAGCTTGGACCCAAGGTTGCTGGCTCGAGCAAGGGGTTACTCAGTCTGCTGAAGGCCCACGGTCAAGGCACATATGAGAAAGCAATCAATGAACAACTAAGGTGTCGCAACAAAAAACTGATGATTGATGCTTTTCATCTCTCTCCATTCCTGTCTATCTCTCTCTCTGTCTCTGTAAATAAATAAATAAAATTGATGTTTCTCTCTTAAAAAAAAAAAAGATTTATATAGCACCCTGGCTGGTTGGCTTAGTTGACAGAGCGTCAGCCGAGGGTGTGGACATCCAGAGTTTGATTCCCAGTCAGGGCACACAGGGGAAGTGAC
Organism: Saccopteryx leptura; assembly: GCF_036850995.1. Taxonomy (NCBI): domain Eukaryota; kingdom Metazoa; phylum Chordata; class Mammalia; order Chiroptera; family Emballonuridae; genus Saccopteryx; species Saccopteryx leptura. The sequence goes on from NC_089509.1 coordinate 33,970,867, forward strand.
CATCTGCTTCTCTCCTCCTCCCTCTCTCTGTTCTCTATCTCCTCCCCTCCCACAGCCAATGGCTCAGTTGGTCCAAGCATTGGCCCCAGATGGGGTTGCCGGGTGGATCTTGGTCAGGGTATATGCAGGAGTCTGTTTCTCTTATCTTCCCTCCTCTCATCTAAAAAAAAATTATATTGCTAATCTTTCTTTTTTTCTTTCTTCTTTTTTATTTATTTATATTTTGGTGAATTACTGTTTAAAGATGATGTTTATCTACGTTTCTAATGACCTAATTCTAATGTTTTCATACCTGGAAATTCTTAGACTCACCAGAGAAGCTGGTTTTTGTTTTGTTTTCTGGTTCTAGCTTATACTTCCTGAGTCTGTTTCTCTGACAGTCCACTTTTTCAGATAATGTCAATGACCAGTCAGGTTGGAACTGTGGTCTGTGGACATGGTAAAGAGTGCCCAGGCGCGGGCTCTCATGCCAGCAGGGTTCATCTGTTTTCATGGACTTAATAGGAAATATGTATTCAGTAATACATTGTGGGCACTGTTGTAATTGGGAGCCACAATGCTCTGTCCACTTTTTTCCTCTTTTATGCTAAAAATTATATGTAAAATGTCATCTCACATTGGGATCCAAACTGTCTTTTGTGTGGGAAATGAAAATGGAAGATAGAGAGTAAGTATTTCCAGGAGAATTTCTATTTGTGATTTATATGCCAATTAAATTTATTTCTTTTGTAACTATGAACTTATCATGCTCTCCATATTTTTGCCTTTTGAGCCAGCAAGCTCTGAGCTGAATTTTCAGATCAATCATAGTAATGATATTTTGCTATGTTTTTGGTGTTTTTAACTTCCCCTGCACTTCTGTTGTTTCTCACAATGTTATACTTATCTCAGAAAATCCCTCCTATGGCTTGCACTTTCCCTTCCCCTGTCTTTACAAAGGATGAACATATCTTTAGGCATCACCCAACAATTGATTTTATCCTCAGCAAGGAAAATTGAGGCTATTCAGCACTCTCTGGCTGGGTCCTCCAATATCCCTCATTCTCAGTAACCCTGGACCCAACGTCCTTGCCAGGCAGCCTTCTCTCGCCAGGGCGAGACTGGGATTGGGAAGAGGTCCAAGTTGTGAGTTACTGGATACATTTTCTACCTTGTCTTATATCACAACATCATATGGGAAAATAGATGAAGAGACTAAACCAACCCAAATTGTCTTATGTGTTAACAAAAATATATCTTTTTTTTTTTTTGTATTTTTCTGAAGTTGAAAACGGGGAGGCAGTCAGACAGACTCCCGCATGCGCCCAACTGGGACCCACCTGGCATGCCCACCAGGGGGCGATGCTCTGCCCATCTAGGCCATTGCTCCGATGCAACCAGAGCCATTCTAGCACCTGAGGCAGAGGCCATGGGGCCATCCTCAGCACTCGGGCCAACTTTGCTCCAATGGAACCTTGGCTGTGGGAGGGGAAGAGAGAGACAGAGAGGAAGGAGAGGGGGAGGGGTGGAGAAGCAGATGGGTGCTTCTCCTGTGTGCCCTGGTCAGGAATCGAACCCAGGACTCCTGCACGCCAGGCCGATGCTCTACCACTGAGCCAACCGGCCAGGGCCAACAAAAATATATCTTGATTAGACAAAAGGAATTAGATACAGAGAAGACTTTGGTCTTTCTGCTGTTAGACTTAGAGCCGTGGTTTCTGTGCTCCGGTTCTGGTTCTTTGCGTTGCTCATCTCCCGCTTATTTTCTTCTCCTTTCCCACCTCATTTCTCTGAGAGCTACACTTTCCATTTGTTCTGGAAATCAGTTAACAGCTGATCTATTCCCTGGCATTACAGCTTCCCCTGGAGATTTACCAATTGATTGGCCTTTTAATCCAGTAGTTAAAATTCTCCCAATACTCACTGACACAGAGCAGTTTCAATTTATGTGTTTTGAAGTGTTGGCCAGAGTTATTAGGAAAGTGAATTTCACATATCTGCCTGAACAGTACCAGGCAATTGATTTGCAGTTTGATTGTTGGCTTGGTTGGGGGCCTGGGGAACGAAGGGAAGAGGTATTTGGATTGGAACAATTGCCAAGTCCACCCTCATTCTGGCCTCCATCCACATGCCCCGCCTTATAGCATAATAACAACACACTTCAGACCAGGTTAGTGCAGCTGTGCCTAAGTTGGGGAGGGGAGCTCAGGGGTGGCCAGTGTATCTTCACAATGTATAAGTGAGTCTTCAGCAAAATCAGAATGTATGGCCAAGTTTCCCTAGAACTGCTGGTGTTATATTTGTGTGTCTTTACAAACTTACCTCATTAGAAATAGGACTTTATAATCAGTGGAACTTCGATAGGGTAGATGTTCAGTTAAGAAAATTGTATTATACTTTTTCTTCCCTCAAATTAGTGTTTTATGCCAATACGTAGAAGAAGAAATCACTGAGTATGGTACAATTTTAAAGTGATTTTATGAAAGCATTTACTAAGACATTTACCAAGTGTTTATTAATATATCTTTTAAATGCCCACTATTTATATTTCCTAAATCCTCATTGACTTTCTACAGTTTTATAATGAATGGATTGATCCCCATTAAAATCTGTCATGTAGCCAGGTTATGGTTTAAGATGTTTCTTAAAATTGTTTTTTTGTTGTTGCTGTTGTTTATTTGTTTAAACAATGTTAATATTCTTTGAAAAATCAAGATATTTGCCTTTGGTAGACAATAAATGTGTTAATAAAACCTACTTCTCAAATAATATAATATTATATATTTTTTAGATTTCTGTCTTTCCTAATAAATTATGATTTTCTTGAGGCTAAGGGCTGGTTATTATTTAAATCTGAATTTCCCTACTTAGCACAGGGCTTTGCCCATGTTAGGTCTTCAGTAAATATTCGTTGAACAAGATAATAAAGTAGTTACCTCTTTGGTGATCTTAATTTAATACAGTCTATGGTAGCATGGGGTTGTGAAATACCCTATGACCTGAGCAAACAAAATTCAAAATATAATGTTGGGCTCTTAAAGGAGCGAACAGCACAGCCTCTCAGGCATCACCATGTGCTGAGCCTCCAGCTCTGGGCCCTACAGGGTGCATTCCACGGGGGCCATGGTCAAGGCAGCGAAGTGTTTTAGAATGGTGGGCACAGCTGCAGGTGTGGATGACACCATCGTTGGGTTTGCTTTGTGTGCCCTCCTGTTAGATTTTGTTTTAATTTGAATCAGTTTGTAACATTTAAAATGCAAAAATTTCACAATAAAATTTTAGATTTCTGTGGTTTCTTAAAAACTCACCTGATCTGTGGTGGCTCAGTGGATACAGCGTCGCTGGTTCAAAACCCTGGGCTTGCCTGGTCAAGGCACATATGTGAGTTGATGCTTCTTGTTCCTCCCCCCTCCACTCTCTCTTTCTTTATCTCTCTCTCCTCCCTCTATAAAAATGAATAAATAAAATCTAAAATAATTAAAACAAAACAAAACAAAATTACATCTCAACAGATCTCTCCTCATTTGCCTTCATGGCAGCATTAGCCTGGAATTGGGTAGTGGACATTCCTCACAGATGGACACACTCAAGGCTCCATCAGTGTCCAGTGGGAGAGGCACTTTGTGGCACACATGCCCTATGGGATAAACACGTGGAACCCTAGTACTGGTTATAGGACTTGAAACAATCTGTACTCCATAGTCAGGCAGGTCCCCTTGAATTGGTCATACAAAAGAGAAGTAGTGCGTCTGCCAGGCTGGCGCTGAGACCGGCCAGCACACCGAGAGGGAAGGCAGAGGGGCAGGGCATTCCGGACATGGAAGAAGTTTAGGTTTTCCTTGGCGTGATGCGGAAAGGAGCATGCCCTTAGTGTGGGGTCTGGGGAGCACACAGCAGGCAAAGGCTGCTGGGAAGAAGGAGGGATGAGCCTAGAGAGATGGTAGAGGAAAGTTATGAAGGACTGTGAAGCAGGGGCTGAGATGAGATTAGCCGTGCAAGGCACTGGTCTATGAGGGAAATGGGGATGGAACCAGGGAGGCTGGGAGACTGTGGGGCTGCAATGCGGGAGGGAGTGAGGGAGGTTGAAAGGGAAAGAGGGACGGAAGACAGGTTGGGAAAGAAGATCTTAGACTGCAGTGCAATTCCAATAACATTTAGCAAGAAGGCAAATCCTTGCCCCAGAGTCGCCTATCACAAGAATACCATGTCTTCCCAGAATGAGACTGCCTTAGCATCCCTGCCATGCTCAGTCACTGGCTAGGATCAGCCTTTTGGACATGTAGCCCCAGTATGGACGTGCGATGGATTTTGGAGTATGGCAGCTCAGGCCACAGGTTAATTGTGCTCCCCTCAGTCAGAGATCTGGAAGCTTATTCTCATGGCTACTACAATCAGCCCTTTGTGCCACATAGACCTTACCTCCTTCACACAAGTTCAAGGAGTGGCACTTCGATGGTTCCTGTGGGCATTTTCCAGAGAGGAGATTCACAATATGAAAGTTTGAGGGACAAACTATGTCCCATCCTCACTGAAGTTGATTTAGGGGCTGCAATTGGGACTCATCCTTTCCTTCCTGCAACATTCTGCGTTGCTTGCATCCTTGATTTTCACATTGGTAGGTCTTGATGGTTTACCCAAGCATGTGACCCACATCTTCTTTCCTGGGGGGTGGGGGTGTCTGGAACCTAGGTAGTCATGCCCTTCATTGGCTTGGATGGCTGTGTGTGTCTGCTCACGGTCGCAGCAGGGTAAGGGAGTACCAGGAAGCACCCACAGAATCACCCAGGTTTCAAATGAATTACTCCTGTCTTCACTGTGTAAAAGCAGCCCTGCCTCTTCCTATTAATTAGAGCCCATTATCCTTGCAAGTGTAGTGTTCTGTTGGTCCTTGGACACAGAGTCCAAGGGACCCTGGTGGCAGCCAAACCTGTAGTTCATTAGGACCTTCACTGTGTCCACTGGCAAGACTGTGTTCTCTTGGAGATCAGGACATCCAACCATATAGAGCTTAGACTTGCATGGATGGGAAGCACTGACTCCCCTGGTGTGTCATTGGGGGGGATGATCAGTGGGGCCACTCCTGCTTCTACCCTCTTGGTTTTTGGACAATTGTATTCTTCCTATTTGGGGCACAGAGCCACATGAAGGGTTCTGATCACATGCATATGTTGCCTCCTGAAGGATGGTGTCCGGCCGTTCAGAGCACTGCCTCTGAGCTGGTGCCCCAGCTGCACCTTAGAAGGCCATCCAGCATCTGGTGAGGCCAGCTCCTTCAGGTGGTGCAGTAAGCGATGCAACAGTGGATCCCACAGTCTTGGTCCCAATGCTGCACCTCCTTTCTGTGAAGTGGGTCCTGGTCACTTGCTGTGCTGTGCAGGATCCCGTGCCTGTGGATGGGGCATAGTGCTGACTATGGCTCTATTGGGTATGAATGGCTTTATGACTGAGCAGGTTCGATAGAACCCATTATAGGTTCATAATGGGCAGTTCTGGATACTTAGTCACTTGTTATCACATGAGCAAACATTCTGTCTTTTTAGCAGGACCCAGGAAAATGCCAGGAGCCATTTTTCCTGTAGATGGCATTGCCTTGCTCCAGAATCCCAGGGACCTATTTTTAGATTCTCCCACTGGGACCTGCTGTATCTCTATACTATTTTGTATGTACTGATAAAGATTTTAAACGATGTTCTATGATCAATCACAGCTTCTAACTGTAGAGTTATAGGATTAGATCTCTGCTTTTGAAAACTGTAAGACAGAAAGATTAGGGGAGAAAAAAGTAAACAGGAGGCTGGCGGACCAGTTTAGAAGCCATTGTAATAGTCCAAGCAAAAATTAAGGGTCTGAACTAAAGTTTTGATCATAGGCACGACGAGAGGATGGGGCTGATTGGAAAACTATTTATAAGGTAGGATCGATGAAACCAGGGAAAGGACATGTCAGGAGGGAAAGTGTCCAGAACAGTTCTGGGGTTTTGGAATCTGCTGAGTAACCAGAAAACATTTTCATGTGTTAACATTTTTGCTGTTGCATTTTATAGTAAAGAGTCCCCAAGGACTATACACAAAAAGAAACTTGAACTGTGCTGAGCCAAAAATGTTAATGAGCTGCATTTAGTCACTTGGATCTTGAACTGAACCCCAATATCAATTTTTGCTCAATTATTTTTCTCCCAGAAATACTGAGCTGGGATTAACCAGTAACATATTGAGCCAGGATATCAGTATGCTTTTTATCTCTTTTGTTTACTCTGTAACCCCAGAACCTAGAATAGTAACCAATGCAGATTAGACGCAGTAAATATTTATTAAATGGAATGCATTTTCTCAACTAAACTGAATTAATTTGGAGCTTATGGTCTTTTTACCCTATATACAGAATGAGTTCTTCATGGGAAACGAACTTGCAGTGTTTGTAGACGAAGGTTGAAAAAAATAGGCCTTGTTCACAAGGCTCATGATAAGTGGAGATGGGCTGTATTAAGTCATGGGAAGCTCAGATGTTTCCTGACTTTATTTAATTTTGGCTTCATTAAATACTACAGGAGAAGAGAACCAAGAGAGATGCTTTTCTTTCCCTCTTAATTACAAACAGAGAAAAGCAAGGAATCCTGGGGAATTCCTACCTCATTGCTGTGACACAGTTGCAGGGAAGGGATGCCCTCAGTATTCTTCCTGGTCCACCCAGTGCAAGCCAGAGTATCTTCACTCTCTTTCCCCCCACGTCTAGGAGTTTGTTCTGGGAAAATAATAGGGAATAGGCCATGTGATGAAGCAGCAAGGATGCTACTCATAGTATACTTTAGAATATAAAAAGTTGGAACCATCTGAAATGGGTAATAATAGGGGATTAGAAGAGGGAGACATAGCCTCTTAGAATTACCTACATTTTTATATGTAAGGATAAGGTTTGATTGTTAAAGCAAATTGAGTTAGACAGAGACCAACTCCCAGCTTATAATGGAAAGCCTTCTTGCTTCTAATTCTCCCAAGACTCCACCCACAGTTTTGCCATTGACTTGAATGACTTAAAAAGAAACCAATAAATTCAGGGAAGGCTTGGGGAAATGGGTGACTGGCAAGGTGAGTCTTCCAGAGCACCTGGTTTTCATGGTAGCTTCCTCTTCACCCCCTCATTCAGTAGCCAGTGCTCACATGCTTGCTTTATACTTCATAAAGCTGAAGTGACCACTTTCCCCTAAAGTGACACAGTCTTAATATGTCCAGGATACCTTGAGCAGCCAGCCCCCTCTCAAAGGTAGCTTTCTTATTCACCATAACTTCTAAAGTACTGATGGATCTTTGAAGCAGAGGGTCTGATACCAGGCCATCTCAATTCAAATTTCCACTGTTCCAGTCTACCCAGGTGACCTTAGAGCAATCGACTTATCCTTTGCTTTCCTTAGATCACTCATCTATTAAATTTGGATTAAAAAATGTTCTTTCCTTATAAGATAATTGACAGAATCAAATATAAAGCATACAGAACAATTCTTGTCACATAAATAAGCTAACATTTTCAGCTATCAACTAGAAAAACAAAATATCCAGGTGGAGTAGTTCTTTGTGGTCTTTCTGAAATTATGACACCCAGCTAGGTCTATTTCATTTCTTTTTTTTTTAAATCTCCTTTTTCTCTGTACCAGTAATCTGCCAAGAATGCCTTCCATAGAAACAGTTATGTGCTACTTTCTGATTTGATTTAATTGACAATGATGTGTAGACATTTAGTTGCAAATAATTATTCTATTTCACCCTAGCCTTAATTGGTTCTGAAGTTACAACTTTCAGTGACTTTTTCATTTATTTATCATTAATTTAGAACAGTACTATCCAGCACTGTAACCACTGTCCACATGTAGATATGTAGCCTAAATCACAATTAAATAAAGTTAAATTCAGTTCCTCAGTCACTCATTTCAGTTGCTCAGCAGCTACATATGGCTTGTGGCTCCCAAATTGGACAGCACCAGTACAGAACATTTCCATCCTTGCAGAAGGGCCCGTTGGCCAGTGATGACTTAGAGCAGTGATCCCCAACCTTTTTTGGGCCACGGACTGGTTTAATGTCAGAAAATATTTTCACAGACCGGCCTTTAGGGTGGGATGGATAAATGTATCACGTGACCGAGACAAACATCAAGAGTGAATCTTAAACAGCTGTAACAGAGGGAATCTGGTCATTTTTAAAAAATAAAACATCGTTCAGACTTAAATATAAATAAAACGGAAATAATGTAAGTTATTTATTCTTTCTCTGTGGACCGGTACCAAATGGCCCACGGACCGGTACCGGTCCGCGGCCCGGGGTTTGGAGACCACTGACTGAGAGCATTTACTTAGCTGCCTTGTGTACACAGAATTGTTACTAAACTCCTGTGCACACACAGCCTGGAAACCTCCGATCTCTGTAAGCATGGAAACAGAAACTGAAGCAACCAGTCATGCCATGTCAAATCCCGGTCCTTCCAATGACTTTGATCCAGGTCTCTTGCCTCTAGTTGGATAATCTCAACAGTACATGCTCAGTTTTGTTTCCCACCCATATGAGAACGACCTGGCAGGATACAATCCAATTGCATAAAGTGTACGGTTTTGATACTGGGCTGTGTTATTCTGACTTTACAGAGTGAAATCAGGATGAATGTATTCCTGTCTTTCTCATTTTCCCCCCTGGCTGCATCACCTACATTTATTCCTTTTAGCCTTCCTCTCAGCCCTGCTTTTCTTCTATGAATAACGTCAGAACACATGACTAGAAAGTCAGAGACAGAAAATGTGCCACCTCTAGAGAAATGTGGGTGGCTTAATAACCAAGGCTTTGCCTCATATTTATAGTCACTCCCAGTGGACGTGTGGGTGTGAGGGTCCCAGTGAACTGAAGGCAGCTCTGGTGTCAGTGCGGAAGAGGAGACTGGACCTTGGGGCAGTCGTGGAGCAGAGCGAGAGCTTAAGTTTAAATCTGCTAAACTTCTTTACACCCCATCCCACCTCTGAAAATGTTGGCATATTTGTTCCCTCTCTTGAAAACTCACCCTTCCCTCCACCTGCCTCCTGAGTAATGGCCGTGTGTGCATGTTTGTCCCTGGAGAGACCTCAAGACATTTTTCTCTTTTGCTGTGAACATAAAGTATGCCAGGTCAGAAAGCTGGAGTGCACCTCACCCCGGAGCATTTCAAGGGCAACACGGGACAATCGCTTCATTAAGAGGATGAAAACCACTCTTGGGAAGTTCTTACCAAAGAAGCCAGGAGAATCTTGCCAGGTTTAGAGCCGGAGTGGTGTAAAAATCAAGAGGGATGCTGTAGTCTTTGTATAGGTCATGGGCTACCTGCTTTCTTTCTCCAAATAGCCTGAGGAGCCCAGGAATGGTCAACAGAAGAGACCTAGAGGAATAAATCACACCGATTGTGCCGGACTGCATAATAGTCCCTTAATAGAGCGCTACACGGAACTTTTCTGTGGGGTTTGCTGGTACCTGTGAATGAACAGAATGCATTTTGGGGCTGTGTCCTTGCACCAGCAACTTGCAGAAGCATGGTGAAGTTTCCCAAACTCTGCTTCAAATTAAAATCACCCTAAGGGTTTTATACATCCTAATACCAAAGTCACACTGCATTCTAGTGAAATTGTCATGGGGGATAGGCAGCAACAGTAGTTTGTAGGATCCCAGGTGATTGCAATGTGTAGCAACTTTGTAAACCTGCCCCCGCCATCTTTTGACAACCTTCGTCTCTCTCTGACCCTTAGTTATCCTTTCTCCTTTCAGAGTCCTTCCCCCTGTTCTTCCTGTTTCAGATGTGCTTGCTAAACGTAGTTCCCTACTGCTGGCCGGCGCCTGTCCTGGGAAGTACCAGGAAGCCCTCCTTCTGTCCCGCCTAGAACAAAACAAAATGACACCAAGTCAAGGCGGTCTTTGGTGGCCCCTTCCCTCCGGCAGGAGACACTGTTCAGGTTTCAGTGTCCTTCTAGTTGTCACTGAGGACCCTGAACTCTTGCTGGCTGACTCTCCCTCCCTCACCTTGTCCACAAGATGCTCCGTGCCTCCCAGGTCAGAGCTCCCCAGAGTGGTGTCTGCTTGCTCCTGGGCATCTGCAAATGTGTCCTCTGCAGCTGCTGGTTCTGTAGGAGGTTTAAAAGTGTGACTTTATCTCTTGATGCCCAGTTTTGTCCCCTGTACAACGGGAGTGTTGGGATTAAAGAAACTCCGAGAGTGCTAGCACATGCTGGGCAGAACCATATGAAATTGCCATTTCTGTAGCTCAAAAATAGTGTCCAACAGTGGCACTTTCATGCTATTCAATCCTATATAGTAAGTGCCCAGTAAATGTTAGTCATCACTATTATTTTTCCATTTTATTTAATTAATGTGTTTGATTTGAATGTAATTTGATTTATACTTGGTAATTTTTGTTTGGCTTTAAAGCTATTACATAAGCTCTAAGTACAGGAGCTTAATCCTAATTTTCTATCTGTATATATATATATGTAAGTAGCATTATAATTATTATAATTAGGATTAATTAGTTGGTAATTGGGTTAAGAGAGGTTTTGTTTGTGAGATTTTTTTCCCTTCAAAGGAGAAAGCACTTTTCAAATTTGAGTAATGCTACCCTGCCTTCCCCAGTCTGCCTCACTGAAGTCACCTGCCCTGTGTCTTTATTGCTACAGGAAGCTGATCTTGGTTTGAGATCGGCTGGAAAATCTGACAAGCAAGCTGGGCTTTTGATTTCTCCTAATAGAACATGCACTCCTCAGGTGCCTTTCGGAAGCCTTTCACACCTCCTGGAGAGCAGACCAAGCTGAACACGCGTCTTGACCCAAATGAGTAACTGATGCCTTCCCAGGCCACTCAAGTGGATTTTGAGAATTATATTAGCTAGCAGGCACATTCTAGGTCTGGTTCAAAATGCTCTATGTGTGTGTTACCTCTTTTAGTCATCATAAGAGCTCTATAAGGAAAACGTTATGCTTTTCCCCATTAGGCAGACGAGGAAATGGAGGCACAGAGAGATTAAGAAGCCTGCCCAAGGTTAATCAGCTCACAGTGGTAGAATCAGACTTCTAGCCTGTGCTCTTAGCAGCCGCACCACCCTGCTCTCCAGGCATTAGCTGTTTGTCCCCGCAGTTTTCCTAGGAGGTAGGAAAGGGTCTGGTTCTGCCTGGCTCTGGAGCTAGCACGAAAGGTCCTCTCTGCTCTATGACCGGGGCCTGGTCAGCCTTCTGCTGGGTATGGTACCATTGCTGGGCTTGGAGTGGCCTTCTTTCTGGTCCTAGTACCTCTGCCTGTTCCTTGGGTTTAAAATGAAGCGGTTCTCTTTTTTGTTTGTTTAATTTTATTTATTTACTTATTATTTTACAGAGACAGAGAGCGAGTCAGAGAGAGGGATAGACAGGGACAGACAGACAGGAATGGAGAGATGAGAAGCACCAATCATCAGTTTTTCATTGAGACACCTTAGTTGTTCATTGATTGCTTTCTCATATGTGCCTTGACCACGGGCCTTCAGCAGACCAAGTAACCCCTTGCTTGAGCCAGCGACCTTGGGTCCAAGCTGGTGAGCTATTGCTCAAACCAGATGAGCCCGCGCTCAAGCTGGCGACCTCGGGGTCTTGAACCTGGGTCCTCTGCATCCCAGTCTGACGCTCTATCCACTGCGCCACCGCCTGGTCAGGCGAAGTGGTTCTCTTCTTAAAATATTTTTAAAAATCACATGTTATCTAAAGCTAGGGCCTCTCTCCTGACCTTCACTGCGGGGGAGTGGGGGGCTAGCACTCTGTGTTCCTAAGTGCTTTGCCCACAGGCCGTGCTGGAGGCAGGCCCAGGGCAATGCAGTCATTTAGTTGGTTGATGGTTTTCTTCAGCTCTAATTCCATTTGTCCACTTTTGAGAAAGCTTGTCTTTGTTTATATGATGGCTTTCTCTTTCTCTCTTTTATTCCTTTCTGTGAAGGTAGAACAATTGTATGTACTTTTATTCATTAGTCAAATCCCTTTCAGAGAAAAAGCAAGAATATTATTCCTAACAATAAAAATTATTTTTTTTATTACTATGGCCAGGATGGCTGTTCCAGGTTCTAAGGGAAGAGCCCTTTTTTAACAAAAAAGAACACGTAAGTTACAACCCTAAAATTAGAAACAAGGCGTTGGCATTGGCCTTTGCAGTCAGGGTCCCTGAACTTTATCCCTCACTAACATTCTGATAAATTCACTTCTGGATATACACTTTGGGATTTTAACATCATGTTCTGTAGTTCCTCTCATTTCCAGTGTCCTATTACTAGTGTACCTACTTGATTATTCATAAGAAATTAGACATTTATCTTGAACTTTATAAAATGTAGTAATGGGTCAAATCTATGTTTCTTTCTTCTTCCAGATAAACTACCCTGGTTGAAAGGAAGGAATATGAACTCCTTGTTGAGTTTCATTTACAACATCTTGTTATCTTCTCTCCAGGGGGCCTTTATAGGGTTGGTTTAGTTGTTATGTCACCTGGCGCCTCTACCTGGCACCTTACAGATATGTGACCTTGGTTGTAGGCAGCAGCAGGTCAACATCACACCATGATCACACTTGACTAGATAGCTCAAATATGCATCATCTCTCCTTGTATATTAGACAAGTCAACACTCCCTTCCATGTACTTAGCAGCCTTTGTGGGGATTTGTAAGACTTACATTCATGATTTTACAAAGAGAATTCAATAGTTTGGTTATTAAGCTGAAATGGTTAACAATAACATGTATAACAGATAACATTATCTATACCTACCTCATAGTGGATGATGAATGAATGAGTGAACAAGTGAAATAGAAACAAAGACAATTGAGGAACAGAAATAGGAAAAATCAGTAATTAGTAGGAAGAGAGAGGAATCTCACATGGCTCTTTCAGTATCAGTAGTCAGGAGTCAGTTTGGATACCTATGTTATCTTATATAAAAGAGGCTAATACAGTATTTTTCCCCCTAAGAAGGCAATTAATTTAGGCAAAAACAAAAAGTTTCTGTTACCAAGGGCGATCTATTTTTATTAATAACTCCTACATCTTTTTCTGCCTGAATGAACACTGTGTAAGATCTTGTTTTATTTTGCTACAATAATAGACTTCTTTAATAATCATTATTTATGGAGACTTGTAAGAGTAGATGGTGCATTACAAAGGAAAAACTCCTACCTCAATAGAACCACACATTCTTTTGCCTTCAGACCTAGGGTGAAAAATTTTTCCTTCCACAAAATCATTATGCTAATTCGAAACTTTAAGGTATAGTTTAGACTGTGAATATGGAGTGGACTACCTTTACACAGTTCCAAGGACACTCATCTTTGATCAAACGAAGGAAGGCATATGCCTAATAATCTGAGTGTTATATTTGGAACAGTGTAATTTTGAACACAAGATTAAATGTTTATGATTTAATTCATCATTTATAACTATTGTATTGTGTCTGAATACATTCTGTACTTTCACATTTTTAGAAGGTCTCTAGGATAAAAACTCCTAGAAAAAAATAAAATGGCCTGACCTGTGGTGGCAGAGTGGTTAAAGCGTCAACCTGGAATGCCGAGGTTGCTGATTGGAGACCGTGGGCTTGCCCACTCAAGACACATGCAAACTACAAGTTGATGCTTCCCGCTTCTCCCCCTTTTCTCTTTCTCTATCCTCTCTCTAAAATCAATAAATAAAATCTAAAAATAAAATGAAATGAAAACATGACATTCTTAAACATATGGAAGCACTTGATAAAAGACACAAAAGCAAAAATTCCTCCAAACTGCCTCTCCCTTCCAAGTAAATAAAAAATGGTAGACTGTAACTGAAATGTACCTAGTGTCTCATTCTTGCCTAGAGGTTCTTTGACTCCATCCCCTTATGGCTGTTTGCCTTTCAAAATGCCTTATTGTCAGTTCTCGAAAACCTTCAAATTGATAGAGGAAGCAACAAGCACATAGCCAACAAGTTGAAGAGAGCTAATACATCTTTTAGAAATGTGAATATACAGTTAAACATACTCAGCCAAACATCCTTCAGGAATTGAACCATTTTTGATGCAATTGACCTTTAAATAAGATTGGGACAAGGTAGAAAGGCAGCTCTTTTTTATAACTTCAGCCTTGCCAAGGGCTTCCAGAAACAGAAATACATTTTTTTAAGCATTGATTTTGATGCAACTAGAGCCTTAATTCAGATTAGGAATGTGTGAACATCTATCTCCCTGTGGGTTATGGAAAGGAAACACCAGTGTCCATGAAGTTTGAAAGAGGTCATCCTCAAATTAGCTTGGGATTCTAAGGGAAGAGTTAAAAGTTGGCTAAAAAGGCAAAGGGTGCACATTGGTAAGGGCTCTTCTCTTCATCTCTCATCTCTGTCTAGCTTGGTCAACAAGTTTCATCCTCTTCTTCCTCCTCCACATGGAAGAAGCATATCATATATACTTACCTGAGTTTCACTCCTTGGGGTTTATGTAAGAGAGAGGGCTGATTGTTCCCCACTCACCCAATTCTGGCTTGAAAAATACACAGGAAAAACTCTAATTGGCCTAACTTGGGTCAGATGCCCAACAACAGAGACCTATATAAAGGACTATGTTAGAACATGGTACTTTCTAATAGTAAGAAATGATAGGTGTCAGTAGAAGAACCATAGGAAGGGGAGTACAGGGCAGAAAGGATTCCAAATGCCCATTAGAACTATTGTTTCAACTTTATATTTTGATTTGTAAAGTTGTAATGGAGTGGTATTCTATTTTTAGAGAAGAAAATCATGTCAGTAGTTAATTTCCCCACCTTCTGGCATTTGCAGAGATATTCATTTGAGCTACCATTAGCTTCGTTATGCATTTGCAGGCTAATGAGGTTATTTCAAACTGTATTATTGATTGTAGTGGACATCTGTGTCATTTTGCTAGTCTGACATTTAGTCCTTCTTCTTCAGGTGACAATACCTACATTTTTGGGGTGGAACCAATACCTCCCCTATTCTTAAAGCATGTAATTTCCATGAAATTGATACACTGAACTTGTCCCAGTGACATGCTAGTGACTCAGCTCTGGCCAATTGGAGCGCCACATTCCCCTGGCAAGTTATGGCCCAACGATGGACTGTCCTACTTTCTCAGGGCTCTTTCAGGAACAGTTGAGAAACAGTCTGGGAATGCCTCTGAAGCAATTAGCCACAGATTGAGAAGACCCAAATGAGAGTAAAGGCAAAAGAGAGGACAAGGCAGAGTTACGAATGGAAAGTCCTAACAACAGGGTTAAAAGTACAGCTGTGTCCAAACTGGGCAGTCAGGTGAGACAGTTTTGGTTACTGCCTCTTTGATTTGGATTTCTGTACCTTGCAACCAT
Organism: Saccopteryx leptura; assembly: GCF_036850995.1. Classification (NCBI taxonomy): domain Eukaryota; kingdom Metazoa; phylum Chordata; class Mammalia; order Chiroptera; family Emballonuridae; genus Saccopteryx; species Saccopteryx leptura. The sequence continues at coordinate 33,986,201 of NC_089509.1, forward strand.
TGTGAAAACTGGAATTGTCTTCATAAGCAGAACTATAATTCCTATTAGCTCTCTTGCTCTAGTTCCTTGTGGTCTAGATATATATTGCTGCATGGCGGATTGCCACAACACTCAGTGTACCGAGGCAGTAGCTGTCATTTATCTCTTGTGGTCTCTGTGGGTCAGGAGTGTGGGAAGGGCTTGGCTGGGTGGTTCTTGTTGGAGTCTCTATGCAGATGCAATCAGACAGTGGCTGGACCTGGCAGAGAGGGGAGGAGAGGAGGCTGGAGCAACTAGGAGCTGGAAGGGCAGCTCTCTCTCTTTCGGAAGTCTCCATAGCTTTGTGTGGACTACTTGGGCTTCCTCACAGCATGGCACTCAAAGCACTCAGACTGATCACATGGCTTCAGTGTGAGCATTATACCAGTTGAGAACACTGGGTATAATTCGAGTTGCCTTCTATGACCTAGCTTTGAAAGTCTCACAGTGTTGTTTCCACTACGCTCTAGTCAACTGGTCAATACGGTTGGTCCAGAAGCAAGGAGAGAAGACATAGACGCCACCTCTCAGTGAGGCATGTCAATGAATTTGCAGACATTGATGAATACCACCACATATTATAAGCAATTCCCAAACTGTGGAAAGGTACTAGAATAAAAATGATGTATTTAAGTAGACTTAGTTTTGTGAGACATACCTTTAGATTATAGTTTTGTGAGCTGAATTAACATTTTCAGGTTAAGTCAAGTCCCTATCATTACTAGTCTATATGTATTAAAATTAAATCAAGAGTTGTTATGATCTTTTGGGCTTCAGAATTCTATTTTTCTCTTATAATAGGCATTTCAAATTTTAATATGAATAGAAAATTTTAGATTTGCATTAGTTCTCTGCATCACAATTACTTACATATTGATTTATTACAGAGATGTTATTTAATATTTGGTACCTTAGTCAGTATAGCTTCTAGAAGTGCTTACTGTAATTGTCTCCCACTATCCAGTTTAGCAGTTGGGAGTATCTTATTTTATGGACACTATAGGAAATAGCAACTGGGTGTGGGTTTATAGAACTAGACCTGGGTTGTGGTTCAGGTCTTTGGACCACACTTTGCCTCTCTGACGAGTATGGAAATCCTCTTCTACACTAGTACTATGAAGTGAAAAACAGAATGCAACTCTTCTAAACTTTCTCTCAAGTGGAGGAAGTCTAATAGATCTTGAATTATTGTTATTTTTTCTGTTTCAGAATGTAGCAAGTAAGCCACTGGAATAAAACTAGCAATAGAGTAACTCAGGCAAACGTAATTTAGAGCACAAATTAAATCTGTCAGAGTGGTATTAGATTTGCAAAAGCTCATAAATAACAAATGAAAGGTCACAGAGCTGTGAAAATGAGAATGTACTTCTTCATAAAGAGAGCTGTAGTCAGGGGTGGGATCCTCAGTGCATATTCAAGTAGCAGCACATAAAATGGAAACACAACATCCTTTCTAAATGTCTAGAACAGCCAAAAGGCACAGTGGATGCCAGGGAAAAACATCAGAGTCCTAGAAAAGACCTCTCATATTATCTGAGCAGGCCCAGCATCCTATTTGTTAGATTCAAGGTTTAAAGCTCCATCAACTCCCAAAAACATATACAGAAAAGATACAGTCCCTTAGCAGAGCCCATATTTCATAACAAACTAATTGTGAATGCATGTCACTCATTTTTTATTTTTCAGTTCCTAGAGAATACTAATAGAATGAACAGTGCTTCATGATTTACTGTGGGATTATAAGCATTTGGTGATATAATTAAGAGTCCTGCCCTTTCACTTTTTCTCATGGAGAAGAAAGTTGGAAAATCTGGCCCTGGCTACTACAAAGTACACTGTGAACTGTATGAAGATTTTTTTAGGACTGTATTGAGTTTGAGTTTTGTTTATTTGTTTTTTTGTTTTTGTGACAGAGACAGAGAGAAAGAGAGACAGATAGGGACAGACACACAGGAAGGGAAAGAGAAGAGAAGCATCAATTCTTCATTGCAGCACCTTAGTTATTCATTGACTGCTTTCTCATATGTGCCTTGATGGGGGGGGTGCTACAGCAGACTGAGTGACCCCTTGCTCAAGCCATTGACCTTAGGCTTCAAGCCAGAGACCATGGGATCATGTCTATGATCCCATGCTCAAGCCAGTGACGCCACGCTTATGTTGAGGAGCCTGCACTCAAGCCGGTTGAGCCCACGCTCGACCTCGGGGATTTGAACCTGGGTCCTCCAGGTCCTAATCAGATGCTCTATCCACTGCACCATCGCCTGGTCAGGCTGGGTTTGAATTTTATAAGGGAAGAAATACTTGATAAAAAGTAATGTGTGGGCTTCATCAACATTAAAATTTTTTTCTGTGTCCAACAATACCATCAAGAAAGTGAAAAGTCAGCTAGGAGAATGGGAGAGATGATTTGCGAATCATGTATATGAAAAGCATCCAGAGTCCAAAGTATAGAAAGAACTCTTACAACTCAAGAATAAAAAGACAATAGCCCAATTAAAAAATGGGTAAAAGATTTGAATAGACATTGCTGAAAAGGAAATATATGAGTAAGCACATGAAAAGATGATCAGGCATCATTAGTCATTTGGGAAATGCAAATTAAAACCACAATGAGATACCACTTTACAGTCACTAGGATGGATGTAAAAAAGATTTTTTTAAATGAAATAAGTGTTGGTGAAGATGGAGAAATTGGAACACTGATGTTTTGCTGATGGGAATGTAAACTGGTGCTACTGCAATGAAAGATGGGCTGGTGTTCAAATAATTAAACATAGAGTTACCATAAGACCCAGCAACCCCAGATTTAGCTATATAGCCCAGAAAATTGAAAATACATGTCTGTCTACACCAGCGGTTCTCAACCTGTGAGTCGCGACCCCGGCGGGGGTCGAACGACCAAAACACAGGGGTTGCCTAAAGCCATTGGAAAATACATATTTATTATACAATACATTTTTAAATAAAATATTTATTTCTGATGGCTTTAGGCGACCCCTGTGTTTGGGTCGTTCGACCCCCGCCCGGGTCGTGACCCACAGGTTGAGAACCGTTGGTCTACACAAAAGCATATACAGAGGGTCCTTGGGTTATGACAGTTTCAACAAACTACGTTTTGATTTTCGATGCTCACTCCCATAAAATTTTTTAAAAATTGAGGTGTGAGTTTTTTGGCTTATGTCATTAGCATTGTATACAGTCCTTATATATTACATGGATGAACTAGTTTGGTTGTGCATGGTGGAAGAATACTCAGTAACGTGGCCTATGAGTAAGATAGCTGGGGGTCTCCCAGTACTCTTACTACACCATTTTGGACTGTTAAAAGCACAAGTGTTCCATTTGTGTTAGTCTAGGGCCGTGATGGTGAACTTTTTTATAAAAACTGCCCACTTTTGCAGTGCTGGTCAACCTGTGGGCATTCCAGCTTTCATGGTGGGCCAATCACAGTGCTGTTTGGTTGCTCTGCTACAACCCACCATGAAAGCTGGACTACCCACTAGTGGGTGGTAGGGACCAGGTTGACCAGCACTGCAAAAGTGGCAGTTTTTATAAAAAGGTTTACCATCACGGGGCTAGGGTGTGATTCAACTTACTCAAAAATTTGGGTTACATTACTGTCATAGGAACAGAACTGTGTCATAACCTGAAGACCCCCATACATGAATGTTAAAGCATTTTTATTCACAATAACCCCAAATTGGAAACCACCCAAATGTCTATCACCTGATCAGTGGGTAAGTAAATGTAAATCCATACAATGAAATATAATTCAACCATAAAAATGAATGTTGTGCTGATTCATATTATAACATAGATGAACCTTGAAGATATTATGCTATGTGAAAGGAGACAGAAACAAAAGTTAATGTGTTGTATGATTCCATTTACATGAAATGTTCTTGATAGGAAAATCCATAGAAACAAAAAGTAGAGTAGTGGTTGCTAGAGTAGAAAGAGAATGAAATTAAGAATGATTGCTAATAAGTGCAAGATTTCTTTTGGAGGTGATGAAAATAAATGTTCTGGACTAGGAAAGGTTGAACAATATTATGACAATATCAAAAAATGCTAAAATGTATTATTTTTAAATGGTGAATTTTTATATCAATAAACATAACCAATCCTAAAAAAAGTGATGGTATTTACAAGAATTAATAACATACACATGTAGAAGTATGAGTTCTTTTTGGAATGAACCTTGATCAATGGGGAACAAGAACAGAAAGCAACCAGGCAGATAAGTTCTCTCTCCTTTCTCCTTCCACAGACTGTGCTAAGGTGCAGGTCTTCCTTATAATATTCTTTGTGGCTTGTGAAGTGTGAGCAATGTAGTTACCTAGGATTAGGATCACCTTATTTCATGTTGTCTAGCTTCATATTCTCCCTGGTCGACCTCTCATTCTCGCCCACCTTCCCTCCTCCTCTTCATCCTCAATTTTCTGGGTTTGCTTTCCTCAAATAAGGTCTTAGCACCTTCACTCCTTGCTGCAGATTCTGCCATGAGAAAGCACTAGACTAAGACACCAAGGGAAGAGCAGGTAGAGAGGGAAGGAGAGGACATTCTGTCAGATGTGGGTTTTGTTACTGTGGAAGAGACATGGACATTTTTTGAGGCTATATTTACTGACTGTAGGTAAAATCCTGACCTTCTTTATAGATAAAGGTGAAATTATTCTGTAAAACTCACTCTTTGAGCAACACAATTTTAAAAAACCCTGTTTTCCTCTTATAAAAATAAGAAATACTCATCAAAATTTTCTAAGTGTGTAAATTGAACAAAAAGAACAACATTACACATATGTAAATTAAACAAAAGGAAGAATAGTATCCACGATCCTACACCATTTTGGTATCTATCCTTGCAGTCCCTTTTCTAATCATACATACACCTGGAAATACTTTTTTCCTCCAAAAAAGAGTAATTTCCTGAATAAAATATGTTGTGTTAATAAAGTCTCAATTACTATAAGAATCTAAATAATTTCCATCCAACACATAAAATTCATGGTTTAAAAAAAAGTAGTTGAATCCCCCAAATTTGAAAACTTGTGCTAAACAAGCCAGACTTGAAATATTAAGCTTGTCCTTTCCTATAGTAAGTAGAGCTGATCTCTTTTAAAGAATGAAATGCCAGTTTAATGTAATCCACGATTCCTTCCCATGAGTATGGTGTGTGAACACACCCACTGTGCACACAGAGACAGGAGCCTTGGAAGGGATTCAAGGTGATGTGTTCATAACTTGTGCTCTCTCGACACCTTTCATACAAGTAAAATCTAACAAAAGCAGATGTGTAAGAATCATGGGGCTGGAACGAAGGCCTGGTAGAGTAGCAGGGTGAAGGTACGGGAAGAGTGTGGAAGGGAGGCACCCACCTGTTTGCTTCAATGACGAGGATGGCAGGATGCCATCTGGGTCTACATGAGCCTTTGCATATTAAAATTCTGGTGGTTGACTTATTTCACTCCAGGTCCATCCATGCTGTCACAAAATGTAAGATTTCCTTCCTTTTTATGGCTGGGTAGTATTCGATTCAGCTTTTTTATCCACTCATCTACTGATGGGCACTTGGGCAGCTTCCAAATGTTGGGTATTATAAATAACACTGCAATGAACATAGGAGTGTATATATATTTTTCAAATTAGTGTTTTGGGTTTCTTCGGATAGTGAAATAAGCCCGTCAGAGAAAGACAAGTACCATATGATTTCACTCATATGTGGAATCTAATGAACAAAATGAACTAACAAACAGAACAGAGACAGACTCAGAGAGAGAGAGCAGGCTGACAGCTGTCAGTGGGGGGCTGGGTGAGGGGGGTGGAGGCATTGAGCAAAAGAGGACAAAGAAAAGAAAAACTCATGGACACAGACAACAGTGTGGTGATGGCTGTGGGGGAGGAGGGTGTGGAGGGATAAACGATGATGGATGAAGACTTGACTTGGCGGGGGGTGAATGCACAATGTGGCCTACAAATGTGTGCTGTAGAATTGGGCACCTGGAACCTGTATAATTATGTTAGCCAGTGTCACCCTGATAAATTCAATTAGAAATAATCTTGTTAGCAGGAGGTACCCTTCGGCTGGCCTTGTCCCTGCCTAGCGGCCACGGGGAAGATGTCAAGATAGAGGAGGTGTATGGGTCACCATTTGTCATAAGAAGTAGTTTTGGGAATTACGTTTTTCTGATTTAAGGAAAGTGAGCTGTGTATTGAACCACAGTTGATTGCACCACGTTTACTTTCACTTAGAAAAGTCTATTGACTGATTTTGAACAAAACAATAATAGTGAAAATATTAGGAAAGATTACATGGCATTTACTATGTGGTCAACACTGTTCTTAGTTCTTTACCTGTTAACTCATTTAATTCTCATTTTGCCGATGAGGAAGTTGAGGCACAGAGTAGTTAAGTAGCTGGTTCAAGTTTGCACAGCAAGAAGTATGGGAGTAAGGTTTCAAACCCAGCATCTAGCTCTTCATCTCTGTATGTTCCTCATTTATAGTCAAATATGCTATGAAATGAAGGCTCAAGGTAGGTAGCCATGCTGCAGAGGTTGTAATGAGGTTCATTTCGGATTATATTAAGTAACACATAACTCTTAGGAAAGTACCATGCAGAGGGAGATTTTTAACTCAAGAACTGGAAGGAATACTGTGGGTAGGAAATGCTTTCATAGAAATGTGCCACTTGCATTGTTTGACATATTGAAGCACTGGTGTGGACATAAGTTTCACATTAAAAAGAACTTAGGTTGACAACAAGTTTATATTTAATGTTAAATTATATCAGAATAAACCCAAGGAGCTTTCCTTACACTGAGCCATGCTGCAGATAGTGAGGAGGGGTGCTGGTGCACACTGGGCTCTCCATAGCTCGTGTGCAGGTATGCTCCTCAGGTCAGCCTCGCTGTCCGGAATGGACGTACAACAGAGCACTACTGCGCTCATGTAAGAGGAGACAAAGTTGCCTGTCACTCAGAAAGGGAAGATACCATTGATATTTGTTTCCTCGCCCTGGCCGGTTGGCTCAGCGGTAGAGCGTCGGCCTAGCGTGCGGAGGACCCGGGTTCGATTCCCGGCCAGGGCACATAGGAGAAACGCCCATTTGCTTCTCCACCCCTCCGCCGCGCTTTCCTCTCTGTCTCTCTCTTCCCCTCCTGCAGCCGAGGCTCCATTGGAGCAAAGATGGCCCGGGCGCTGGGGATGGCTCTGTGGCCTCTGCCTCAGGCGCTAGAGTGGCTCTGGTCGCAATATGGCGACGCCCAGGATGGGCAGAGCATCGCCCCCTGGTGGGCAGAGCGTCGCCCCTGGTGGGCTTGCCGGGTGGATCCCGGTCGGGCGCATGCGGGAGTCTGTCTGACTGTCTCTCCCTGTTTCCAGCTTCAGAAAAATGAAAAAAAATGAAAAAAAAAAAAAAAAAAAAGATATTTGTTTCCTCATCATATATTGTTCAACCAAGTGACTAGCACGGTGTCTGGCAGTCACATTTATTAAGGGAATGGAAAGCCCGTTCTCTTCCTGAATGCAGATTTGCTCGGGGAACCAAACTGTAAACAAAAGATGGGTTGTGAGCATGAAATTGGCCAGGCAGGCATCATCAAACTGCTACAGGTGCTAAGAGCCTTACTCTATTTTCTAACAAATTGTCTCTTTTAAAAAATAATAAACACAGCAATCCATCTGTAGTTAATTTTAGTGCACTGTGCATTGCTTGGTTTCAGTTAATCTTTTTTACAATATTTAATCAAGTTATCATAATTCTTTTCATTTAATATTTTTCTCTTTTGTGATTTTGAAAAATTCCTTATGTTATGGAAATAGGTCTATTTCTGAGCTCCTTAGTGTGTTCCATTTTCTGTATTCATTTTTATACTTTGTATCCTTGTGCTTTAAATAATATTATTCTGTAGTATATTCTAATATCTGATTAGTTCATAGTGATTTTATCTATTGATTTTGTTTTGTAATAATTTACTCTTGGTCTGTTTGTTTTGCCAAAGTAATTTTAGAATTATTTTTATGCTATTTTATGTTTTTTATTTTATTAAATTTATTGAAGTGACACTGGTTAATAAGATCATATAAGATTCTTAATATTAATATGTTATTTTAAATGCTCATTGAATATTGGTTTAAAGTTTGTAAACAAAATGTCCAAATCATGTTTTTTTCAGCACGTTAACAATAAAGTGACTATCTAATATGACTCCTTGCATGGGCAATAGAATGATGGTATTTAGAAAAAAGAATATGACTCTATAGGAAAGCAATAAGTTGGCAAGCAAGTAGCACATATAAATTAAGATCTATATCTAAAAAAAAGATCTATATCTACATTCTGAGTGAACTGAACAAATCAACCCTAGCAGAAGGTTTTGCTGCCCCCAGTATTAATTGAAAAGGACAAAATCAGAATAGAAGAGAGAATGATGATTGCTTAGTACTGCAGTCATTCCTTGCTCTCATTTCATCAGTTTTTGTTTATATACTTGAGACAACCTTCAGAAGAACACAGTATCGCCTAGTGTTTAAAAATGTGGACTCAGTGGTCAGACTGTGTGGGTCTGAATCAACTCCTCTCTTGGCTGGAATTTGGTTTATTCTAAATGGATGACAAGGGAGAGAGAAAGAGAGAGAGAGAGAGAGAGAATAACTTTAATCGTACCTGGCTAATGATGTTATTTATATTAAGGAGATTTTGACCTGGAAAGGCACTTTTTGGTTTGGAAGAGGTCCATTTACCTACATTCTTTTCCCAAATCTGAAAGTCTGCCCTGTACAGGTTTGCGTGGACAACACGACCCAGTAAGGCCTTCATACTTGGCCTTCATCATAATCAAGGACATACTTCTGAGCTTTTGTACCTGACTTATTTATTGTTGCATTCTGGCAGCCATCCCCTGGCCCTCTGGCCAAAATAGCTGGATTTCATTAAAATTCAATCTCTCTTGATACCATCTCTGCTGGATATTAGAGGGGACTGCTACCAATGGAGCTTTAGCAGCCTGATTCAGAAGAGATCTGGGCTGGAATTTTCTAAGTGCTCTAAAATTACCATTTATTATAAAGTTTCTCTCCATGTCTCCCCACTTCCTGGTGCCCTCGGCTCCTGCCCTCCGTATGTCGTCCCCCTGACACGAAACCTCAGCCAAGTCTCCCATGGCTTTCTCGAGTTGGACACTGAGATGAATCTTGCTTCGTGTTTCAGGCGCGAGTTCCCTCCTGTCGTCCTGAGTCTCCGCTCCCGGGCGCCCTGTATGAGTGACGCCCCGGTCTGCCATGGACCCTGGCCCTGCCCTGGCCTGGCTCCTGCTCCTGAGCCTGCTGGCTGATTGTCTGAGAGCTGCACAGTCCCGAGACTTCACAGTGAAAGACATTATCTACCTCCACCCTTCAAGTAAGACTGTCCTCTCTGCTGCAGACGTGTCACTGTGCTTCAAATAAGACAGGAGCTGCAACACGGCCAGGAATAGGCAGCCTTCAGTGCAGGGGAAAGCTCTAGTGATTTAATTGGGTTGGGGGTGCAGGTGCTACCAAAGATGCTGGATGTTTTACAACTTCCTTTTTATAGGTTGTTTTTTATTTTAAGGCAAATTATAGATTAGGCTTGTTTTCTCTCTCCCCTGCACTGTTGCTCTGATTCTGAACACCCTTCCCTTTGATGCAGGCAAACCTCCCTCAGTTATCAACGTGAACCTCCGTGTCCCAGGAGGGCTGTGTTTGTTAAAGATCAGTCCTTTATAGGGAAGATAATAGCTGGTCTTCCTGTCTGTGCATCTAATTCTCAGTGTCAACATAATTATCTTCCACAACTTCCTGCTCCTATCCCTTTTGGTTTCCTGTGTTTAAGAATGATCTAGACAGTAAGGCAGATGCACAGTCCCCCCCTTTGAGTGTCTGATAGCCTATCTGGCTGGGGCTGTGCCTGTGGTTTCTGGCTATTAGCAAGAATTGCAGGTGCTTCTGCTGCTGATACTCTAAGCATCACGCTGGAATCACACGGCTCTTTAACCTCTCCTTTCAGTCCCCTCTCTGTATTTCTCTCCTCTCTTTGAAGAGGATTTCTTTGAATCCTCTTCCGGATTGTCCTTGTGACAGTGAGAGCTGGCTATATTGTATGTTTTGACCTTTAGCATTTGCCCTCCGGTACATTCCTTTTTTGAAATATCTGTTCCACCAGCATTTTTTGTGTATCCTGTGTCAGCGTTGTAATAGGCATGAAAGACATAAAGGCCAGTAAAACATAGTCCTTGCTTTTGAGGACTGAGAATCTGCAAAGTGGAGGCAGCTCCTCTGACTCTTTTACTGTCCTGTGGTTATGAACTGACTTCCACCCAGCTGGTCTGGATGAGAGGCAGGCTGCGGGGTTTGTGGGGCACCCAGGCAGCCTGACTGGGCTGGCGACTAGCTCAGCTGCTCCGTAGCCTTCTGACCTGAATTACACGCCCCAGCTTTGTGAAGATTAAATTAAAGCACTTAGCACTGAATGTGAGCCATAGTAAATGCTCAATAAATGTTAGGGAAATCCTTTAAGTATTAATTCCCACATTTCTAAAGTGGGTAAAATAATACATAACCTGTCACATTATTTTGTGGACTAGAAATAATATCCGTAAGATGGTGGACAGATAAATAACAGGCAATCAGAGACCTGATGTTGTAATTGGTAAACCCAAGGATGCTGAAAAATGTTAGTCTAGTTTTTAAATACCAAATATTTTGACAAGCAGCAGAGTCTCTTTAGATTGATTGCTGCTATACTCTCTCAGCCAGGGGTCCCCAAACTTTTTACACAGGGGGCCAGTTCACTGACCCTCAGACCATTGGAGGGCCAGACTATAAAAAAAACTATGAACAAATCCCTATGCACACTGCACAGATCTTATTTTAAAGTAAAAAAAAACAAAACGGGAACAAATACAATATTTAAAATAAAGAACAAGTAAATTTAAATCAACCAACTGACCAGTATTTCAATGGGAACTATGCTCCTCTCACTGACCACCAATGAAAGAAGTGCTCCTTCCGGAGGTGCAGCGGGGGCCGGATAAATAGCCTTAGGGGGCCGCATGTGGCCTGCGGGCCGTAGTTTGGGGACCCCTGCTCTCAGCAGTATAGTCCGGTGCCTACTGGTGGATTGTATGGGAAGCTTATCTGGCTGCCTTTTTTGCAGGGCTGTATATTTTAGTAAAATTCCTGAAAAGTGGCTGTTTGATACGTGCTCTGTTTTCTGGGATTGTGTTTTGTTCTTTTCTCCAAATAGCCGTGCTTTTTTATTAGACTTGGTGAACAAAAACATAGGTGCAATCTCTTAGGTTTGATTGCCAGGATTTTCAACTTCTGGGAGATTCTTTGTCTACTTCAGTGACAGACTCTGAAGTCATTGGGCCACAGAACAGGTCTTTGAGTCCCTAATCTTTGAAGTTTTTAAGGCCTTAAAAGAAATAAACTTTATGGCTTTCAAACTTGAGGCAGTGCCCTCAATAACATTATTTTCCAAAATCTGTATGTTTTCTTTCTTTTTCATGTGAAAAATGATGAATTTCTTCCCAGCCTATGATGAAAGTACCAAAACCTAATAAATACTTTAAACCAGGCATTAGTGTTAAAGAGACATGGAGCTTCTTATTTGTTTGTTAGACATGATATGAGACAGCGGAATTTAACATCCTGAGAGACTTCAGCCTGTTTTGGCCTTCATCTCTTCCTTTAGAATAGAAATCTTTCCTAAGATATTCACTCTTCTTCTGGTTGCATATTCTGAGTCTTTCCTAGGGACCAAAACACTGTATCCCTGCAAAGGGCTTGCTTATGCCTAAGTAGAGTTAACTAATTTTTTTTCAGAGTTCTAGACTGCATGTCTTAGGGAGTAAGGGGACTTTCTAAAAAGGTAGCAGAAAGCACCTTTCTATTTGAAATGTGTTCATGGTATTAAAATTATACTGATAATATTTTGTAGCCAAGTGGTCTGAGAAGGTAGATCAAGTTATTACATCTCTAAAAATTTTGTATTTGCATCCAGTTTCCAAAAACAATGGAAATTAAATTGGCAAAAATAAAAAAAAAGTTTGGCTGCATTGCACTTCAGCGTACATTTTAAAACAAGATTCTCTTCTCACCATGGTTTTTGGTAACTGAAGGCCTTTGTCCAGGCAAAAGTTCCAAGAGATGGAAACAAAGACGAAATCTTTTCCGATGCCTTGCAAATGAATTATGGTCGGTTGAACTATGGCTGACCACGAGAGTTAATGGACAGATTATGTTACAGGAAGTAACTGGGCACTTTGGCGTTTCTTTTTTTTTTCTTTACAATCACCTTCTCTTGAGGGACCAGGGACTTATGCCCTGAAATAGAGAGTACTAAGCTTATTAACTCTGTGATCAAGAGCCAAATTAGATTCATTCACAGCTGGGGCCACAACAGTTTGAAACTCTACTTGCTCTGTAAGGCTTTGAAGTAACAAAGAAAAAATAGAACATCTCTTAGGAATCCCTTTCCAATCCTTTTTTAAAAAAACTTATCAGATGCAGTATCAATTAGCAAGTTACTGGAGATAGTTGTTCAACTATAGACCTTAGTTTGGGCTAAATATATCCAGAAGAAAGAATTTAACCATTACTTGGTATTATGCTGTAATTGTCAACTTAAAGCTGAGTCTGTCTGCAGAGATTTGTCACTGAAAAGGGTTTGATTATTCACTGATCAGTACTATCTGCCAAGATTTAAGTTCAAGTTCCTATAGGCAATTATTCCTAAAACCCACTGAAAATAAGATCATTTGGTTAATTATCAGTGATACATGGTGATAAACACATTCAAATATAAAATGATTTGAAACAAAGCTTCGTTATGTTACTTTAGTGTTTTAGTTCATATTCCTGTTTAAATTTTGATATAGTTCTAATTAACTTTATAGTCCAGTCCTACATGTGTAAGAAATGACAGTATTTAACTTAATATGTCACTAGTCTTACAAAAGATCATTTTGAAAAGTCTATAAAATAATACAAATTTGGGAAGACTACAACTTATTAGTGCTAGGTTCTCAAAAAGTCTATTCATAGAATGATTGGATTGTCAATCTTCATGCAAAGTTCTTAATTTATCTCTTTGATGGGAAAGTTTCCAGAAATGATTAACCCAACATTTCAGCTAAAAGTTTTACTGACTGCAGAGACAGATACAATTGAATACCCCAGTGAATTAATCATGCTATGGCTAGCTTGCTGTTATGAACCTGGGTATATATGATAATTTTTTGAGGAATGCTATTCTTTGACAAATAGTTTATGTCCACTTTTCATAACTCCTACTCTGATAATTCTACTTCAAAATTTACAAACTCTTTTAAAGTTCTATCTTTTAAACATATTTATATATTAAATATTTTGAAGTTGCTCGTGAAACTATTTTTTAATGTATCCAATTAGGATGATTTCCTAAAATATTCTGTGTGGTTTTTCTCATAAGAGTATTTATAAAAATAAGCTAATTAAAATGTCCATAAGAACATTTGAATGACTTTGTAATATGAGAATTTGAACCTGTTTGTTTTAAATTCTTCGGGCATGTACTTACCTACACTAGACTTTTGCAACTTAAATGTAACCTACCAATCTAGGTAGTGGGATGTGGAGATTTAAAAATTATTTGTGTTGCCTGACTGGTGGTGACACAGTGGATAGAGCATCAACCTAGGATACTGAGGTCCTAGTTTGAAAACCCTGGGTCGCTGGCTTGAGCATGGGCTCACCGGCTTGAGTGCGGGATCCCTGTCTTGAGCGTGGGATCATCAACATGATCTCATGGTCACTGGCTTGAGCCCAAAGGTGCTGGATTGAAGCCCAAGGTCACTGGCTTGAGCCCAAGGTCACTGACTTGAGCAAGGGGTCACTAGCTCAGCTGGAGGCCCCCCATCAAGGCATGTATGAGAAGCAATTGATGAATAACTAAAGTGCCACAAATGTGAGTTGATGCTTCTCATCTCTCTCCCTTCCTGTCTCTGTCTCTCTTTCTCTTGCTAAATATAAAAATGATTTGTGTGTAGTTTTACAAAGTAGTTAACATCTGTTTTATTATAAGTATACCTAGGGAGGAGATGCTTCCTCTCAGTGAAATGTCTTCATTGGGAATGAAGAGACTGGGTGGCTGTGCCTCAGTTGCTTTCCATGCACATTGTCTAAGACGATCCATGCACACACTCTAATTCTGTTTATGAACTTGACTTACCAACTCCTTGGAAGAACGTAGAACTCTTACATCAGCCTATAAAAAGGCCAAGCTACCTGCCTTTTTTAAAAGAAAGTTTATTACTTTTGATCTTGCTATTTTCAGAAAGAGTCAACTTTGTGAACTATTGCAAGTGCAGAGATGGACAGCTATTCTAGGCAACGTGAATATCAAAGTTACATCTGGCCCATAATTCTGGCCTTAAGCTGCTGCCTCCCCCTTCATTTATTTTTGATAACATACTTAATTGGTTTCATGTGGGTACAGCAATTTACCCTGAGATGATTATTTCCGCCAGAGCAATATGCAGCCTCAGCTATTTGCAAGAGAGAACAGTTGGTTTCTGCAATTGAAGTGTTTGAGTGTTTGCAGCTTTCAAAGAGGCCAGGTAATTTCACAAATTAAACACACACACGTTCACAAGTTCTGTTTATGAAAGGAAAAACTCTAAGCAGCAAAGTAAGCAAATGATTAGAACTAAGCAGCAAGTAAAAGCACATCAGCAGATCCGACAGAGACAACCTGGCCTGATAGTGCTTGTGGAGCCTCGTCCTTAAATGCTAACGAGGCCCTGGGGTGCTGGCACTCTGTAGAGCGTGGCTTTCCTGGGACACCTCCCTGCCAGAGCATAAATGCAAGGCAGAGAACACAAGGACCGGGAGGACTCGTCCTGTCTCTTCAGGAGGCAGGAAGAGGCATCTCAGGGGTAAGGAGAGGAGGGGATAGAGAGGAGAAGGGTGTCCTGGCATTACATATCCCTGAGGCTGGAGCTAGGAGCCTATAGTGCATCCAGGATCCCAACCATGGGGCCGCCTGGGTGGTGGACACGGGCCGGAGAAGCCCCTCAGGAGGCTCACCCCTGCAGGTGGCGGCTCTGGTAGTGAAGACTCTTCTTGCTGTCCCAGGAATTCTTAACCATGTCAGGGCTGAGCAGATAAAAACATGAGATTGAACTAAAGAAACTGCCAATTTTACAGGAACAAAATGGTCAAACATCAGGAAATTGTTTATGATTGAACCTAATATGTACATTTACATGTCAACCTGTCTACATAAGTTGACACATAAATGTAAATCATTGGAAATCCAGAGAGCCTTTTTTAATTGAAATTTTTATTGCAATAATTGCAGATTTATAAGCAGATGTAAGAAATTATATAGAGAAATTGTGTGTGTACTTTCCCCAGTTTCCCCCACTGAGAACATTTTGAAACTGTAGACTAGTATCACAATCAGGTTATTGACATTAGTACATCAATTCAGAGATTTTATTCGGACTTCCTCAGTGTTATTTGTGTTTATCTGTTTGTTTGTGTGTGTATGTGTATTGAATTCTACATAACTGTATCACATGTGTTTATTTGTACATTTACAACCAAGTCGAGATACTGCTCTGTTTCAGCACAAGGGTTCTTCCTGTTGACCTCACACCAAGCTCCCTCTAAACCTGCCCCCCCCATCCCCACTCTAGCCACCACTAAGCTGTCCCCCATTTCTAAAATTTTCTCATTTAAAAAATGTTTCATATAATGTACAAGCTTTTGGGATTGACTGTTTTCACTCAGCATGATTCCCTGGAAAGTCATCCAAGTTGTTTAATATATGAATAGTTCATTTTTATTGCTGACTGGTGTTAGATTCAAGGAGTACTGACATGCTGGGGCTGCCAAGAGTGTACAAGGTCCCTGTGACGCTGAGAACAAAGAGTTCAGCAACATCCTGCATTGAGTCAGAGACCCTTATCAGAAGTTTATGTTTGAAATTCTCCACTGAGTAATACCCCCCCCCCCCCGTAACTGCGCACGACCTCCCTAGCCAATGACTAACAGCCACATCAGCTTCTGTATGATGCTTGCTCATCCTAGACAGCCACCCTATAAAAAGGAGCCATTTTAGAAGCTCGGAGCTGCAGTCCCTGTGCAGGTTTGGGGGACTGCAGTCCCTGCACAGTTTGTTGGCTGCGCAGGTTTGGTTGGCTGCAGTGCTCCAGTCTCTTTGGAGACGTGGGTTGCCTGCAGTCCCTGCGCAGGTTTAGGGGGCTGCAGTGTTCCCCTGTGTGGGTTACCTGCAGTCCCTGCGCAGGTTTGGGGGGCTGCAGTGCTCCCTTGCATGGGTTGCCTGCAGTCCCTGTGCAGGTCTGCAATAAAACGTATAAAATTCACTTTGTGTCTGCTGTAGTCTTTCTCGCTAGGATGTAACAACTGGTATTCCATGGAATGGGTGGACTACAGCTTGTTTAACCTTGACCATTGAAGGACATTTGGGTTGATTCCAGTTTTTGTCTATTACAAAGAAAGTTGCTGTGAATCTTTGTGGACAGATTTTGTGTGAGTAGAGTTTCCATTTCTCAGAGGTACGTGTCCAGGAGTGCAACTGCTGAGTCATATGGTACTTGCATGTTTACTCTTTTAAAAAACTGTCAGGCTATTTTGAGACTCCTTTTTAAAAAGTGAAAATGTCTAACTTCACAATGCAGGAGTCTTTGCTAAGTCTAAAAGAGTAATGTTTTCTCTTGATCCTTTTTGTAGCCACACCATATCCTGGTGGATTTAAGTGTTTCACCTGTGAGAAGGCAGCAGACAATTATGAGTGCAACCGATGGGCTCCAGACATCTACTGTCCTCGAGGTAAGCTCTCAGTGGTCAGACTGGAGTCCCCAGAGCTGTCCATGAGTGAACAGACCCATGTACCATGATACATACATGGAAGGAAGCATGCTTTTAACCTCAAACGCTTCTCTTATTGAGGGCTGTTAGTAGATTGCATACACCACACCAATAACTTATCATCATAGACTCTCAGGGTCATACACTGATCCACAGGATTGCGCCCTTTCTCGTGAAGTGTCGTGGGAGCTCCAGAAAAGATGAGTGGTACTTCGGGTGAGTGATCCTCCCCCCCACCCCCCAGGCCCAGTCACATGGAGGACATGAGGAGAACAACCAGCCTATGGTCTACTCTGTCCACTCTTTGAAGCATTAGTCATTGCATAGTCACTTCCTTTCTGTAAAGTATGAATTGATGTTCATAGAAAGATTTCATTTATTATAGATCTTGCCAGAGGCTTCTATCCTGGGACTGCATGAAAGCTAGAATTCTAAATGTCATCGTTGCATAAATAAAAACCCCGAGCTTTTAAAACAGTTTCGTTCTTTTTGAAGGATGAGATGGATGCCCAATTGAAGCATGAATTTTTGACCCAAAGGCCCAATTTAAAAATGAAATAGATGCTTCATAGTCATATTTCTTTTATCCTAGTGACTTAAAAAAGATGGTTACATTTGGCTGCAGAGTCACTGTTAATTGACTAGTTTATTTTTGGAAGAAAGTCGATTCATTTGATGGGGAGATGATGAGGATAGAAGATCTTACTGACAGTTGTTTGAGCAAGTATTCAATGGGCTTCAGTGCTGATCTAATTCAGTTGTTAAAATGACTGAACACCTAGTCTACTATTTTTTAACATAGTGCAAGTGTTCTCATACTCACCCCAGGGGAAGGCACTCTGTATCTCACGGAGGAGTGGGCACTGAGAGAGCCAGTGAAGAGACAGAGTGGGAGCTACCTGAGCCAGTACTGCTTAATCCATGGGTTTCCCCCACACTGCCCAGTGGGAACTCCTGTGGTCTTCTCAAATCACTGGAGCCTGTGCCCACCTACACTCGTGTTTCTCACACTGTAGTGTGATTATCATTCCCAACAGAGCTTAATAAAGCAGATTTCTGCTCCTACCCCTGCCCTTCATCCTTCTGAGTTTCTGATCAGGAGGTCTGAGATGGGGCCTGAGCTGTGCCTTTCTAAAGAGCGCTGTGTGATGCAGAAGCCAGGGCTAAGACCGCAAGTTGAGAGCCACAGCTCTTTGCAAATTGAGGCAGCACTCTACACAGCGTGTTGGAATACCCCAGGTCAGTCTAATGAACAGTTAGGGTGAGCACCACTGGGAGCTGCTCTCCCCACTCATAGAAAAGTGAAATGTAGGATCGTCATCTCGGGGTGCCTCTTATCTACTCTGAGACAGAGATGCTAATGGGAAAGACCACAAGAAAGAGAAAAACATGGAGACACTTAAAGACTGGCTTAATCACAAGCTAGGTGTCCAACCATTCGCAGTATCAGATGAGCCCTGCCCGCATGGCCTTCTGCAGGCACTTGTTCATTTCAGAATGAGCCAGGGTGCTCTGATGTCCCGCTGCAGAATGAATGTTCGGGTAGGTTACTGACGGACCTGGTGAAACCACAGCTTCTCAAACTTGGCAACACAGTCAGGTCACAGGGTAAAATTTTTAAAAACAATAATGCCTGGGTCATTCCCAGAGATTCATGTTTAAATGCTGGGGGGTTTGGCTGAGCATAAGAGGTTTTAAAAGCTCCCCTGTGGTTCTCATATGTAGTAACGGTTGAGAACCACCAGTGATTCTGGACTAAAATAGGATGATTTGCTTGTGTAGCCAATAACTTTTGAGCTGATTCTTGTTTGGATGAAGCTGGCAGACTCGCTTTTGACACAGTGGCCACTGATCAGAGCTGCTGTACAGGAAAGGTGACAGTGCTTCTCGGCATTACCTGAGCAGAGGGTACAGGAAGGAAGGGGAGACCATGAACCGGGGCTCCCTCAGGCTTTGGCCGTCTTGTAGAGAGGCCCAATCTAAGTCTGATCATGCACAAGTATATCCCTGTCACGAGGCAAAAAACAGGCAACTGGTAGCACTCAGCTCGAATTCCTCACAGGGAGAGAGGATGGTCCATCTTTATATTTTCTTTTGAGATAAAAAAATCTGTCCTTCCAAAGAACAGATATCCGAAAGTATCATTTACACAATTTCTCCTCGCCCCCTTTTCCCCTCTCCTGCTTTTATCTTTCTGTCCTTAAATTTGTAGGGATAAACGGACAGTTCATTGCACAGAACACAGGCCGTTCGAGCGACTGTGCAGCGCAAGACAGGAGTCGGGTTTCTTCTTTCAAGGAGCAGGGAGCTCAGTGGGGGAGATAAGATCTGAATGGATCAGCTGTCAAAAATAGCAGGCCCAAAGCAAGTGCCAAGTGAAACGTGGTATTAGTGCTGTGGGAGTTTAAGGGAAGGCTTGCTGTTTGGGGGCTGAGATGACCAGTGATAGCATGGGCCAGGCTGATGGCAACCCCTACAAGCGGGCCATGGAGGTAGGAGGCGGAAGAGGACTTGTCTTCTGGAGTCACTGAGAGCAAAGGTGTGCGCAGTGGACAGGGAGAGCAGCTGGTTTACTGGGTATAGCAATGAGTTTACATCAGAGAATAGTAGGAACAACTAGGGGAACCAGGTTATTTTTGTGGGACCTTGAACATCAGGTAAGGAGTGAGGACTAAAGCCACACTCTGTTTAATTCTCAACCAGCCCTACTGCCCATAAGCCATTTATCTTTTCCTCTGGGTTTTCTCCAGATTTTTCTAACAATGAAAATGGCAGTACTATTACTACATTAAAGTATAAAATATGTCTAACTACTAGAAACTACCGACTACGCCTAGATCTGTTTTTTCTGTTTATTACATGTCTGTGTGCAGCAGCTGTGGGACCGCCAACAGGCTTAGGAAGGCCAGCTCGGTGGCTGAAACATGCCTGTATCTTGTTTACTTTACGGCATGTCTAACTAGGTTTTAATTATTACACGATGTGAAAATAACTTGTTGAAAGTGCAAAAAAAAAAAAAAAAAAAAAAAAAGAAAGCATTTTATATTAGTATTTCATCTTCTCTCCAGGGGATAAGCCCACATCTCAAATTGCTTTGGGGGAATTTCAAGAATATTTGCAAGCTAGACTGGGTCATGCAAATGTGCATAGAAACATGTTGTATTTTAGCAGCTGAGGTAAAGCTTGCTTGCAGATTAGGCATGCTGGTTGTGAATCATCATTTGGTCAAATAAACATCAAGAAAGCCTGGTCCTAACTAGAATCACTGTGACAGGCAAATGGAGGCATCAGCCAGCCACCTCTCGCTAACTCAGGCTTCCTGTCACTCTCTACTCTCTAAATGTGTGTTACGTAAGTGCTTTCTCCCGCTGCTTTGTTATTGCCTCTGGCACTTACAGATTCCTGGTGCCCTGCTCTCCCCAGACCTGAGAATCTAAGACGCCCTTCACTACTGATTCCATTGCTTCACTTGCTAGACTTCTGTTCAGTCTTTGGTCCCTGAGCACTTCCCTTGCAATAACCTTAATTTCATCAACTGCTCCTCATAAATCTGTGAGTTTTCTGGACTTTGTGGACCAGAATGGGAAAGGATCTTGAAATCCTATCACACGAGGGACCAGTAGAAAGAACTGGTAAAGGAAAACAAGAGTCGAATGTCACACGCTCAGACCCGTGTGTTCTTTTGCCTGGGACTTTTTTCTGTACAAGAGTCTCTGGAATTAAATGTCAAGTCAAAAACATCACAATTTTTTAAAAGGCTTGTTCTGTGGAGGCTACCTAAGGCACAGGGATTTAATGTTCCTTTTTAATTATGAAGTGCAGATGTCTCCCTCGAGGGCAAATTCTTCATTTAAAGTTACTGCTGATATAAAATCAGACTAAGAGAAATCTTGAGCTGGAGGGACATGTATCCTTTTGGTTCCGACTTCTGTGCTGCCCAGTTTTCTGTGACAGTGAAGGAGAACCTGGCCATGTCCACGGATGGCTCTTTCTGAGTCCACAATCTGGAATAGGCAGGAAATAGGAACGCGATCCCCCACTCCACTGAAGAGAGGCCTGTGGTTACAGATTTTTAGGAAGGATTCTTTGTTGTTGAGTTTTTTTCAGAAAGAGTCCAGGCTGAGACAAACAATTACAAGGGTGGATTTTGTGTCTTTTAGGCAAACTTATACTCAGAATATAGCCCTTCAAGGTTTCTACCATTCTCCAGGGTCTCTGTTCCAGCCCTAGTCCCCAGGAGGCCCCTGGCCTTTCACCCTCTATGGTTTAGAGTGACCAAGCGTCCCCAAACTACAGCTTGCGGGCCACATGTGGCCCCCTGAGGCCATTTATCCTGCCCCCACCACACTTCCGGAAGGGGCACCTTTTTCATTGGTGGTCAGTGAGAGGAGCACTGTATGTGGCGGCCTTCCAACGGTCTGAGGGACAGTGAACTGGCCCCCTGTGTTAAAAGTTTGGGGACCCCTGCTTAGACATTAATACTATCAACTCGTCCCAGGGTAGAGAGACCAGTGTTTGTCCCTGGGATGTCCCTTACTTTCTGGAGAGTTCATTTGTACATTTACAGAAGCTATTGGTTATGTGTTATTCAGCAATCGTGCTGCTATGTAATGAGATGCTGTTCAGATGATCTATCTTGTCATGTCACTAAATGGAAGTCCTAGACTTCCTCCTTTTTTATAAAGTTAAATTTTTTAAATTAATGTTTAATATCCATACCAGAAAATGAATAGATCATAAGTGCAGAGCTCATTGAATTTTCACAAAACGGACAGGTTATGTGTTTGCCACCCATGTTAAGCAGTTGAACCCCAGAAGGCCCCTGGAGTTCCTGGTTATTATACTCCACATCCTGAATGTAACACAAGTGTGAGTGCTATCATTGAGCCTTGTGTAAAGGCAATCATATAGAACGCACTCCTTTCTTTCTCATATTATATACGTGCAATTCATTCATGTTTCTATGAGCATCAGAGTCATTCTTTCTCACAGATGAATGCAGATTATTATATGACTCATCCAAACTCCATCTGTTCTACTGTTAATGGACATTTGGAGTGTTTCCAGTTTTTGAATACAATGAGCATTTTTGCACATATCTTTCGGGCCACACAAGTGTCATTTCCATCAGCAGGACCCAGGAGGCGGGGTTCCTGCGTGCTGAGCGTGCATGCGGGCATTCCCAGTTTCCACCCCACACCCCTCCGGAGCGGCCGTGCCCGTGACGCACTCCCCAGCAGTGCCTTCTGGTGCCAGCTGTCCTCCGAGCTTGCCAGCAGTCAGTATTGACAGAAACAGGAGAAGCTAGAAGTTAATGGAATGACATTTTAAAAGTGCTGAAAGCAAATAACTGCCAACCTAGAATTCTAAATTGAGACTGTCAGCTTCCCTTCCCTGCACTGCCTTTTCCTCCTGGTGCCCCGCTTGCTCGAGGGGCCCGTTTATGCCTCCCATTCCCTTGAGAAGTCTCTGCTCGCTGCTGTGCCCTCAGCGGGGCTCTCTGCTCCGGGCACCAGCCTGCCTCCCCGTGCCACCCGGCCTGCCTCCCTGTGCAAGCGCCTTGGAAAGCAGACCTTGCTGCGAATTTCTCTGGTGCCTCACTTTCCGTCCTGTCTGCCTCAGTCACTCTCCGATGCTTTCACACGGATTTTGGGTGTTACTTTAATTTTATCCCATTTGTTGTTAAGAAAGTACAAGATAGTTCATCTCAGCTGGCACTGTCATTTTCAGTTTTATTCTTATATAGTATTAAAATTTTTAAGGTAAGTTTTTAAACCAAATGTTCTACTATCAGCCTTAAAATGTTTTTTTTCTCCCTTGTATTCTCAGAGCATCTAACTTACTCCAATACACAGTGTTTTTGCCCAGGTATTTTTGTTAACACAATTGCCTCAGAGGGCAAGCATCCATTGGATGCTTTGCCTTACCGTTATTTTAACTACTGACCATTGTAAAGTCTGGTTTTGCCACTCTAATTCATTGTATAGTTGGAAGTTGTACCCAGTGCAGTAAGGCAAGAAAAGGACATAAAAGGCATACAGATTGGAAAGGAAGAATTAAAACTATCTCATCACAGACGACATGATTTTCTGTGTAGAAACAGCTCTACAAAAAACTTCCAGAACTAGTAAGTAATTTCATCAAGCTCACAAGGTATTAAGATAAACTTACAAAACTCAATTGTATTTATATGTATTATCAATTAATGAATGTATTTAAATTTTCACAAAAACAAAAAAAGTGTTTAAAAAAACACCATTAATAATTGTTCAAAAAAGAAATACTTAGAAGTAAATCTAACAAAACATGTACAGGTCATGTTTGCTGAAAACTAAAAATGCTAATAAAAGAAATCAAAGAAAAACTAATAAATGAAAAGATCATGTTCATGAATTGAAAGACTTCAGACATGAGTATATGTCAGTTCTCTCCAAATTGATAAATAGGTTTTAATATATTATATAATTCCTGTCAAAACCTTCGCAAGATTGCTTGTGGCTTTGGAGAAGATTTTTACAGGCTGTATACAATTCATATGGAAAGGTAAGAAAGTAGAATAAATAAAACAATTTTTAAAGAGAAGAACAAAGTGAGAGGCTACAGTAAAGAAGATGGTAGTTTTGGCCGGGACTGGAAACATAAATTAATGGCATAGAAGAGAGAGAACTCAGAGAAAGATCTTCAGAAACATACCCAATCTATTTTTGATAAGGATTGAAATGCAATCCAGTGGAGGAAAGACAGCCTTTTCAATAAGTGGTGCTGGAACAATTGAACATCCATGGGCAAAACCAAACAAAACAAAAAACCGCAACTTAAGTTTAACACCTTTTACAAAAATAAACTCAAAATGAATCACAGATTTAAATGTTGAATATAAAACTATATAATATTTAGATAAAATTTAGGAGAAAATCTTTGGGATCTGGGCCTAGGCAAGAGTTCTTAGACGTGATATAAATGACACAGTCCATAAAAGAAAAAAATTGATAAAGTGGACTCCATCAAAATTTAAAACTTTTGTGCTACATAAGACCCTGTTAAGAGAATGAAAAATCAAACTGCAAACTGAGAGAAAAATTTACAAATGACACATCTGAAAAGGACTTGTATATAAAATATAAAAGAACTCTCAAATCTCACCAGAAAACAAAGTTAAGAAAAAGGGCAAAAACATGAAAAGATAGTTCACTAAAGAAGATAAACAGATGGCAAATAAGCACATGAGAACATATTCAACATCATTAGCCCTTAGAAAATTGCCGATTTAAAACACGAGTTATGAGGCATTACTATGCACTTATCAGAATGGCAAAAAACAAACAAAAAACACCATAATCAAATGCTGGTATGAATGAGAAGAAACTGGATCACTGATACATTGCTGGTGGGAGTGTAAGTGGTAAAGCCACTCTCGAGAACAGTATGGCAGTTTCTTAAACAACTAAACATGCAACTGCCTGGCCCTGGCTGGGTAGATTAGTTGGTTAGAGTATCATGCAACATGCCAAGGTTGTGTGTGGGTTCAATCCCTGGACAGGGTACATACAAGAATCAACCGATGAAGACATAAATAAGTGGAACAACAAATTGATGTTTTCCTCTCTCTCTCTCTCTCTCTCTCTCTCCCCCCTTTCCTCTCTCTCTCTAAAATCAATCAATCAAAATAAACAAACAAACAAACAAATAAATAAATGTGTAGCCATACAACCCAGCAATTCCACTTCTAAGCATTTATCCCAGAGAATTGAAAACTTGTGTTCACACAAAAATCTTTACACAAATGTTGATAGCAGCTTTATTAATAATGTTTCCAACCTAGACAGTCCTTTAGTGGATGAAAGGTTAAACCAGTTTGGTACATCCATAACATGGACTACTACCCAGTAATATGAATTAACAAACTGTTCATTAATATGGATAACTTTCAAGTGAATTAGTCTGAGTGAAAATGTCCAGTCCTAAAAGCGTATGTGCTGCATGATTCCATTTATATAATATACTTGAAATTATGAAATTATAGAAATGGAGCACAGATTAGTTGTTGCCAAGGGTTAAGAAGAGGGTGAGGACAGAAGGGAAGAGGATGTTGATATAAAAAGTTAACATGAGGGGTCCTTGTGGAGGTAGAGTGTTCTGTATCTTGACTGCATTATTGTCAATATTTTGATTGGGATATTACACTATAGTTTTGCAATATGTAACCATTCGGGGAAAACTGAATAAAGGGTACATGGGATCATTCTGTAGTATTTCTTACAAATGCACATGAATCTGCAATTACTGTATTTCCCCATGTATAAGATGCACCTTAATTTTGGGGCCAGAATTTGAAAAAAAAGTATTACATAAAGTTATTGAACTCAAGGTTTATTTATCATAAAATTCATACAAATTCTCATCACTGTCAAAACTCCCATCAAGGATTAGCTTGTCCTGATCTGTGTCTGATGACGAATCACTGTCTTCAACAATGAGCACAAAAACAAGCATGAAAAAGCGGAAAATGCAAGTAAAAAAATCGGCAACCACTGTATAAGATGCACCCAAGTTTTTAGACCTCAAATTTTTCAGGAAAAAAAAGTGCGTCTTATACATGGGGAAATATGGTATCTCAAAATCTAAAGTTTATTTTAAAAAACAAGCAAAATAGACCAGTTAAAAAAAATATAAGCCAGACATACCCAACAAGGCAGCAAAGGAAGGTTGGGAGGAAAATTAAGGATGGTTTTACAGAATTTATGTCATTTGGTTTGAGCCTTAAAGAAGAACATCAGGTTTCTAGGAGCAGAAATAGAAAAAAATGTTTAGTTGTGAAGAACACTCAAAAGTTGTGTGATGGTGTCTCAGGGTATCTAGTAGGCAAGGATGAACTAATCAGGGGCCTAGATCAAGGAGAACCCCGAGTCATAAAAAGTGCTGAGTTTCAGATGTCAGGCTCTGAGCTACAAATGTCCTTGTTGCTTCTAGCAGGGAAGCACAGTTACTCCTATACTCTTGACTCATAGCTTCAAGAGCAGAGAGAGTGTAGTAGAGGTGGTCCAGATAAACCTAAAAGAAAGAAGTCAGGGCTCCTTGACAGGTGTCATTCATGACTTTACGTGTTATTTATGCTCTCACAGGCAGTGAGTGGTACAATCTGACCTTGGCTCCAGTAATCTATCTGGTGGTTGGTTATCTGGTACCTGCATTA